>NC_084560.2:30555420-30630420 GCF_033978685.3 Nerophis lumbriciformis
AGACTAGACACCAAAGACCGAACTAACTAGCCAACACACTGTAAACTATACACTAACGCCATCTAACGTTTTGGACTTGCGACTGTAATTAAGACTGATAGATGTGACAATGAAACAATAAATAACAACTGGACAGCAGTTAACATAATCCGCTCATTTTTTAATTTTGCAATAAAACTATATTTTACTATTAAAAAAATATTAACATTTATAAACAAAGGACAGAAAATTGGTACCATTAAGCTGAGAACCTGTACTGTTCGCATCTGTGAACAGTATTAGAAAAAATATAAAAATATTTGTGTTATATAATATGAAAATTAAGGGCGTCACGGTGGCAGAGGGGTTAGTGCATCTGCCTCACAATACGAAGGTCCTGAGTAGTCTTGGGTTCAATCCCGGGCTCGGGATCTTTCTGTGTGGAGTTTGCATGTTCTCCCCGTGACTGCGTGGGTTCCCTCCGGGTACTCCGGCTTCCTCCCACTTCCAAAGACATGCACCTGGGGATAAGTTGATTGGCAACACTAAATTGGCCCTAATGTGTGAATGTGAGTGTGAATGTTGTCTGTCTATCTGTGTTGGCCCTGCGATGAGGTGGCGACTTGTCCAGGGTGTACCCCGCCTTCCGCCCGATTGTAGCTGAGATAGGCTCCAGCGCCCCCCGCGACCCCAAAAGGGAATAAGCGGTAGAAAATGGATGGATGGAATATGGAAATAATTATTCTTACTAAATTAATATAATTACGGTCTCATAATGCACTCAATTCATTTCCCCACATAGAAGAATTCGATTTTTTGAAACATTAATATAAATATATGAAGAGACTTTGGTGACTTTCCTGATAAAGGGCAGCAGTCGGTGAGACTTTAAAAAGTCAATACGTCAACTTTGTCCTAGAGAAGCAGTCAAGGTGACGCGCTGTCAAGAAGAAGAAGAAGAAGATAGTAGTAGTGAATGATGGAAGGTGCAACACGAGAACTCTACTGGGTTTTCTTGCTCCCGCATGCATCTAAGGCACTCACGGCCGGCAGACTACTTTGCTACACTTTATATCGGCAGTCACCTTGAGAGAAAGACACAAAGTTCAGCGAGTAGATGAAATGAACGTTCCCTCAGGAACATGATCACACACCTGCAGACACAGCAGAGGGACCATGCAGGTGGAATAAGAGACACAAACAAAACCTCAAGGTCTTCATGCTCGTCTGCAGCACTGACCCCCCCTGCTCTGTTCCTTTAGGTGCTGTTTATGCCCCCCATGTGTGCGTGCATGCATGGATTTGTTCCACTTCATTTACCTGACATGCTTCACTGGCTTCTCCTATCTCATCTTCTCAGTCGGAGGAATGTTTCTCACCAAAAAAACATACACAACTTCCTGTTAAGATAGGACACACGTCAGCACAAAGTTTGCACTGCTCATCAAAAACTGCTGTTTGTGTGTGTGTGTGTGTGTGTGTGTGTGTGTGTGGGTGTGTGTGTGTGTGTGTGTGTGTGTGTGCAAGCTTTATTAACTTTGTCCTACTTAAGTAACCATATCACTCATTACATTTACATAATATCAATAATAATAATGATTGATTGAAAATAAAATAAATTAAATGTGTAAATAAAAAAAATAAAAACTGATAGTATTAATACTATGCATTAGGGATGTCCGATAATGGCTTTTTGCCAATATCCGATATTCCGATATTGACCAAACCCTTAATTACCGATACCGATATAAACCGATACCGATATAAACCGATACTGATATATACAGTCGTGGAATTAACACATTATTATGCCTAATTTGGACAACCAGGTATGGTGAAGATAAGGTCCTTTTTAAAAAAAATAATAAAATAAAATAAGATAAATAAATTAAAAACATTTTCTTGAATAAAAAAGAAAGTAAAACAATATAAAAACAGTTACATAGAAACTAGTAATTAATGAAAATGAGTAAAATTAACTGTTAAAGGTTAGTACTATTAGTGGACCAGCAGCACGCACAATCATGTGTGCTTACGGACTGTATCCCTTGCAGACTGTATTGATATATATTGATATATAATGTAGGAACCAGAATATTAATAACAGAAAGAAACAACCCTTTTGTGTGAATGAGTGTGAATGAGTGTAAATGGGGGAGGGAGGTGTTTTGGGTTGGTGTACTAATTGTAAGTGTATCTTGTGTTTTTTATGTTGATTTAATAAAAAAACAAAAAAAAAACATACCGATAATAAAAAAAACGATACCGATAATTTCCGATATTACATTTTAAAGCATTTATCGGCAGGCCGATATAATTGGACATCTGTACTATACATACATACATATATATATATATATATATATATATATATATATATATATATATATATATATATATATATATATATACAGTATATAGCAAATAATGCATTAATATCTGACTGGCAACTGGCGCACTAATTGATAGCTCGCAGCTACCATGCTAATCGCTAGTTAGCGACGAGACCTCAAATAGCTAACTGGCAACTAGACAAGTCAGCTAAGGCAGTAAACGCTAGCGCATAAACTAGCGCACTAATCACGAACTGGCAACTAGAGCACTAATCGCTAGCTGGCAACTAGTCCGCTAATCGCTAGTTGGCAACTAGTCCGCTAACCGCTAGATGGCAGCTAGTGTGCACATCACTAGCTGGCAACTAGATCGCTAGTCACAAGCTGCCAACTACTGCATTAGTCGCTGGCTGGTAACTACAACACTAATCGCGAGCTGGCAACTAGTCCACTAGTTATTGGCTGGTTACTAGAGTGCATAATTATTATTATTAATATTGTAACAATTAGTATATTTATTGTATTGTGTAAAGTGACCTGGCATTTAAAAGATTTACAAACATACAACATAATGTCAAATTTGTTATTTGTATAATATCAATATTAATAAAACATGTTTAATTTAAAAATGACAAATTTAAAAATGTGTTATAAAAAATAAGTGCAAAAAATATGTATAATTTAAGGCCTTTTTTCTCTATACATTCATAAATAGCAAAACATCTTATAACGGGGTCATACAAAAAGGGATAATGTTTATTTGCGCACAATTATTTAAACATGTTTTATTATACACTATTTGTCAGGAAGTCGCATGGCTGCGGTAGTTGTGACCCAAGATGCAGGAAACAGGAAGACGACGTGCAGGTAAGAGTCTTTTATTGTACTCAACATAGGAGGAGCAGTCATGCATGCGGCAAAAAGGCCTTAACATAATCAACCCTCGAGCACTGACGAACAGGCGAGGCAGGCATAAATATCAGCCTGATTGGCAACTGCAACCAGGTGTGCCAGGCTGCCAATCGGGAACAGTTGAGGGAAATGAGCGCTCAGGCAGACATGCAGGAAGTGGAACAAAAATAAGAGCACTGACAGGAAATTAACACCAACTAAGGGAACATAATCAGACATGAAGTGACAGATCGTCACAATATTTGTATTATTTTAATTAATAATAATAAAGATAACACATAGCATGATTCAAATATTACAAAATGCATTTATTTGAATGATATATGTTAAGACTTAATCATACATACACAAGGTTTACATAAATATAGTATGAATCAGAGTGGTAAACATTAGTATAAGTGTGGTACCAATGCAAACAGTATCAGAGTGATACCAATGTAACCATTAGTATCAGAGTGGTGCCAATGTAAACATTAGTATCAGAGTGGTACCAATGTAAACATTAGTATCAGAGTGCTACCAATGTAAACATTAGTATCAGAGTGCTACCAATGTAAACATTAGTATCAGAGTGCTACCAATGTAAACATTAGTATCAGAGTGGTACCAATGTAACAATTAGTATCAGAGTGATACTAATGTAACCATTAGTATCAGAGTGTTACCAATGTGTAAACATTAGTATCAGAGTGGTACCAATATAAACATTGGTAACAGAGTGATACCAATGTAACCATTAGTATCAGAGTGATACCAATGTAACCATTAGTATCAGAGTGATACCAATGTAAACATTAGTATCAGAGTGATACCAATGTAACAATTAGTATCAGAGTGGTACCAATGTAAGCGTTAGTATCAGAGTGATACCAATGTAACCATTAGTATCAGAATGGTACCAATGTAACCATTAGTATCAGAGTGATACCAATGTAACCATTAGTATCAGAGTGATACCAATGTAACCATTAGTATCAGAATGGTACCAATGTAACCATTAGTATCAGAGTGGTACCAATGTAAACGTTAGTATCAGAGTGATACCAATGTAACCATTAGTATCAGAGTGATACCAATGTAACTATTAGTATCAGAGTTGTACCAATGTAAACATTAGTATCAGAGTGGCACCAATGTAACCATTAGTATCAGAGTGATACCAATGTAAAACAGAACTAAATGATTGATGCTATCATACTATGATACTTTTGCCTTGTTATCTTTGATGGTACAAACTCTGAAACTGCTTTATACAACAGAAGTACCAAGTAATGATTCGCATCCGGACTCAACCCAAACATGGTCTTCCTCTGTCAAGTTTCCCCCCTATGGAAAAAAAAAAAAAAGAAGTCACCTAACGGAATTCTTTTGTGACTTCCTGGCCTTGGGCTGAGCCAATGACAAGCGTAACAAATTTGCCTTGTGTAAAATCTCTGGGGGTTCTGGAAGAGGAGGGCAGCGGTGTTGCCTGGAGAAGATGTGGAGTGGGGGGGAAAGAAAGTGGTGAACATCTTGGGGGCGTGGAGGCCAGTAGTGATGTATGACCATGTGACACACTTTGTGCCAGACAACGTAAACAGAGATGTGTGAAGGAGACAAGATCAATGGCTGCTCTGACAGTCTTCATTCAATCAACAGCTAAGTTACCGTCGAGATTAGAACAACACACATATTTAACATGTCTGAAAAGGAGTAGGAAGAAGCAAATCTTATTAATCCTTCTCTGTGTCTCAGCAATCACTGATCCTTTTTTCACTTCCTGTTTCTAAGTGTAAAAGAAAATTTACAAATGGTTTAAAGAATCATGGCGTAATACAAAACCCCAAACCAGTGAAGTTGGCATGTTGTGTAAATGGTAAATAAAAACAGAATACAATGATTTGCAAATCCTTTTCAACTTATATTCAATTGGATACACTGCAAAGACAAGATACTTCACGTTCAAACTGAGAAACTTTATTATTTTTTGCAAATATTAGCTCATTTGGAATTTGATGACTGCAGCATGTTTCAAAAAAGCTGGCACAAGTGGCAAAAAAGACTGAGAAAGTTGAGGAATGCTCATCAAACACTTATTTGGAACATCCCACAGGTGAACAGGCGAATTGGGAACAGGTGGGTGCCATGATTGGGTATAAAAGCAGTTTTCATGAAATGCTCAGTCATTCACAAACAAGGATGGGGCGAGGGTCACCACTTTGTCAACAAATGCGTGAGCAAATTGTCGAACAGTTTAAGAAAAACCTTTCTCAACGACCTATTGCAAGGAATTTAGGGATTCCACCATCTACGGTCCGTAATATCATCAAAAGGTTCAGAGAATCTGAGGAAATAACTGCCCGTAATCAGCATGCCCGTGACCTTCGATCCCTCAGGCGGTACTGCATCAACAAGCGACAACAGTGTGTAAAGGATATCACCACATGATCTCAGGAACGCTTCAGAAAACCACTGTCATTAACTACAGTTTGTCGCTACATCTGTAAGTGCAAGTTAAAACTCTACTTTGCGAAGCGAAAGCCATTTTATCAACAACACCCAAAAACGCCGCTGGCTTCGCTGGGCCCGAGCTCATCTAACATGGACTGACGCAAAGTGGAAAAGTGTTCTGTGGTCTGACCAGTCCACATTTCAAATTGTTTTTGGAAACTGTTGACGTGGTGTCCTCCAGACCAAAGAGGAAAAGAACCATCCGGCGCAAAGTTGAAAAGCCAGCATCTGTGATGGTATGGGGGTGTATTAGTGCCCAAGACATGGGTAACTTACACATCTGTGAAGGCGCCATTAATGCTGAAAGGTACACACAGGTTTTGGAGCAACATATGTTGCCCTCCAAGCAACGTCTTTTTCATGGACGCCCCTGCTTATTTCAGCAAGACAATGCCAAGCCACATTCTGCACGTGTTATAACAGTGTGGCTTCGTAGTAAAAGAGTGCGGGTACTAGACTGGCCTGCCTGTAGTCCAGATCTGTCTCTCATTGAAAATGTGTGGTGCATTATGAAGCGTCAAATACAACAACGTAGACCCCGGACTGTTGAACAACTTAAGCTGTACATCAAGCAAGAATGGGAAAGAATTCCACCCGAAAAGCTTAAAAAATTGGTCTCCTCAGTTCCCAAACGTTTACTGAGTGTTGTTAAAAGGAAAGGCCATGTAACACAGTGGTAAAGATGCCCCTGTGACAACTCTTTTGCAATGTGTTGCTGCCATTAAATTCTAAGTTAATGATTACAGTTCAAACATTAAATATCTTGTCTTAGTGGTGTTTTCAGTTGAATATAAGTTGAAAAGGATTTGCAAATCATTGTATTCTGTTTTTATTTACGATTTACACAACATGCCAACTTCACTGGTTTTGGGTTTTGTATTACAATACCTTATTTTTGGAGAAAAGTTTTGTGAAAAGTTGGCATTTTTTTAGCATTTTTTTCTGTAGTGTTTTAGATATGCAGTTCATAGGCAAACCATGACGCACATGGAAATTCTAATTACCGTATTTTTCGGACTATAAGTCGCAGTTTTTTTCATAGTTTCTCCAGTGCGACTTATATTTGTTTTTTTCCTTCTTTATTATGCATTTTCGGCAGGTGCGACTTATACTCCGGTGCGACTTATACTCCGAAAAATACGTTAGATGAATTCGATAATACAAGAAAAACGATGATATTTAGGGCATGAGTGTTGCAATACGACAAGAGGATACGGTCGCAATATTTGGAGGAAAAAAGTTAGCATTTTACGAGAGCTCTGTAAATTACATTAAAAAGTGGACATTTTCAGTGAATTGAGAAAAAGAAAAACGTGTAATTTAGGAGAAGATTACATTTTATGATTGGAATATAAAAAAAGTCATAATTTTGTGAAAGTAAATTTGCAATACCAAGATAAAAAAATACATTTTAGGACATGTCTGTAGTGTTGAAAAAAAGTTTACATTTTCAGCGACTTCGGTCCTAATATTACAAAACAAAATTTCAATTTGTAATAAGACTGTCATAAAATTATTGGATAATAGACCCGTAATAGTACAAGAAAAAGTCTTATTCATATGAGAGTAAAACTGCTAGCTCATAAGAAGTCTTTAATGTTACAAATTAAGTAAATATTTTCCGAAGAGCCTATTTTATTACGAATGAAAGTAGACATTTTTGGAAGAGTCTGTAATATAATTCTTATTGTTGATCAAAATGAAACTTTGGAGAGGTTGGAAATATTAAATAAATAAATAAATAAAATAATTTTTTACAAGAATAGTGTTGTTATATTACAGAAAAAGAGGAGAAATTTTAAACGATTAGCGATGTGATGTTATAAAAAAAAAAGTTGACATTTTCATAGAATAGAGAGATTTTTTTTATTTTAATTTTCCAATAAAATAATTACATTATGGATTTTTTCACATTTTACGAAAACAGACCCGTACTACTATAAGAAAAAGTCTTATAAGTTAATATTTTCCGAGAAGCCTATTTCTTTACGAATAAAAGTAGATATTTTTTGAGGACTCTGTAATATCAGTTTTATTATTGATGAACTTGGAACTTTGGAGAAGAGTGTTGGGATATTTTAAGAAAATATGTTTTACAAGAATAGTGTTGTTATATTACGGAAAACAAATAGAACATTTAAAGAGATTTCATATTGTTTTAAAAAAGAGAATAGAGTTCTATTATTGAGGAAAACAATTGGAACATTTTCCAATAATGTAATTATATTATGATGGTATGAATGTTGTCTTTTGGCCCTGCAATGAGGCGGCGACTTGTCAAGGGTGTAGCCCGCCTTCCACCCGAGTGCAGCTGGGGTAGGCTCCAGCTCCTCGCCACCTTGAAAGGGACAAGTGGTAGAAAATTGATGGATGGATGGATTTTTATTTTATTTTTCGAGACTTAAGTTTTATTATTGTACATTTTTTTTATATTTTACAAAATATATATTTGATATTACAAAAAAGTATATATTTTTCAACAATAGATTAAACATTTATTAAAAGATGTTTATCATTAGAGGACAAAAGGTTACTTTTTACAAGAATAGAGAAACAGGAATAGTACTTTGATTACGGATTAACTGTTAACATTATATGAAACTACACTTGTAATAATTTGAGGAAAAAAAGCAAAATATTTCACGACAAGTTTTAATGTTATGGGAACAATTTTCTGTGAAAAAGACCACAAAAAAGTAAATATAGAGTTCATACAATAGAGTTTTAATATTATGAAAAAATTGTTAAAATTGTCTGACAATAGAGTTTTAGTATTATGGACAAAAGTTGAGTTCTAATAATATGAGAAAAAAAGAAACTTGAGTTGTAATATTACGTGTGTTGTGTTTAAGTTAATATTAAGTAATATTACGACTAAACAAGCATATAAATAATTTTATGACAGCAATAAGGAATACAGAAAGAAAGTGATTCATATATTAAAGTTAGATTCTTCCAGAAGATGCCACAAACACTTCATGTAGTCATGTAACGTGAACACAAACAGGAAATGAGTTTAGTTTTGACGCTGCAGTTGTTGAACTTCCGTTTGAGCAAAGAGCAAAACGATGTTAGGAACATCTGTCTTTTCTGTCCTGGTTTAACCTTGTAGCAACTTTTTTAAAAACAAGTCAATGCATCAAATTTCACAACAAAACACTTTCACCTCCTGTTTTTAGCCTCTACATACAAAGTGTTTCTTTTCATTAGTTATTGTAAATGTTTATATACTGTATATATTTCCTTTTATATATTCCATTATGAAAATGTTTTTTTTATTTTATGCAAATGTTCTTTTATATATTCCTTAATGAAAATATTTTTTTTATGTTATATATATTTCCTTTTATACATTACTTAGGGCAAATTTTATTTTTTATTTGATATATATTTATTTTTATGTATTATTTTTTTTAATAGCAAACTCCCCCACACTGGGCCAATAGTAACTACATTTATTTAAATATTTTAACTAAGTCAAATAATACACGTACACACAAACTAAAAAAAAAAGCAAAGAGCAAAACGATGTTAGGAACATCTGTCTATTCTGTCCCGGTTTAATCTCACAGCACCTTTTTTTAAAAGAAGTCAATGCAACACCTTTTACAACAAAACACTTTCACTTCCCTTTTTAGCCTCCACGTACAAGATGTTTTTATTAGTTATTGTAAATGTTTATATACTGTATATATTTCCTTTTATATATTCCATAATGAAATTATACTTTTTATTTTATGCAAATGTTCTTTTATATAGTCCTTCATGAAAATACATTTTTTAATGTTATATATATTTCCTTTTATACATTCCACAATGAAAATTTTATTTTTATATTTTATTTTAATGATTATTTCCACAAAAAAAAAATTGTTTCTCAGTTCAAACATTAAATATCTTGTCTTTGCAGTCTATTCAATTGAATATAAGTTGAAAAGGATTTGCAAATCATTGTATTCTGTTTTTATTTACGATTTACACAACGCGGCAACTTCACTGGTTTGGGTTTTGTATATTCCATAATGCAAATGGTATTGTTTATTTTATATATATTTCCTTTTATATATTACTTCGGGCAAATGTTATTTTTTATTTGATATATATTTCTTTTGATATATATATATATGTTTAATAGCAAACTCACCCACACTAGGCCCATAGTAACTACTTTCATTTACATATTTTCAACCAAGTCAAATAACACAGGTACACTCAAACTAAAAAAAATAAAATAATTGATGTATATGTATATATATATACTGTATATATATATATATATATATATATATATATATATATATATATATATATATATATATATATATATATATATATATATATATAAAATGTATATATATATATGTATATATATATATATATATATATATATATATATATAAAATGTGTATATATATATATATATATATATATACATATATAAATATATATATATTAGGGATGTCCCGATCCAGGTTTTTGCACTTCCGATCCGATACCGATACTGACCGATACTGGCCTATCCGAGCATGTATTAAAGTTTAAAGTTATTTAGCCTAATTAGTTGTCAGAATCATGTTGAAAGGGGTTTTAGTACTCTTGATAACAACTAGCCAGCTGAATTAGGGGAGTTTGAATAATACACGATGGTTGGTAACAAGAAACTGACCTGTTTATTCAAGGATAAACACAAAATAGACAAAATTATACATGACAAACAGAAATGGCATCATTGAACTAGGGCTGGGCGATATGGCCTTTTTTTAATATTGCGACATTTTAAGGCCATATTGCGATACACAATATATATCTCGATATTTTGCCTTAGCCTTGAATGAACACTTGATGCATATAATCACAGCAGTATGATGATTCTATGTGTTTTGATTGATTGATTGAGACTTTTATTAGTAGGTTGCACAGTGAAGTACATATTCCGTACAATTGACCACTAAATGGTAACACCCGAATAAGTTTTTCAACTTTTTTAAGTCGGGGTCCACTTAAATTGATTCATGATACAGCTATATACTGTCAGATATATACTATCATCATAATACAGTCATCACACAAGATAATCACATTGAATTATTTACATTATTTATAATCCAGGGTGTGGAGAGGGGCGCCGGATGTAAGTGTCAAAAAGACAGCCAAAGAGTTTGATATGAGAATAAATCTAAAGTTAAAATATAGGGTAGAAATGCACCCATTTGCAGGAAATGTAGTCTTGATTTTCAAAATTTTCTTTCAAGGCTTGCATGTCTACATTAAAACATTCTTCTTCATACTGCATTAATATATGCTACTTTTAAACTTTCATGCAGAGAAGGAAATCACAACTAAAAAAATCACTAATTTTTTCATACGGTGTTGATGTGGAAATTTTTGCCTCGGCATTTTGATGGTGTGGACGTGTGGCACCGAATGGAGATAAGCATCTCGACAGACGTCACAATATTTGAACAATGATGACGAAAACGGTTTTCTCTGTCGTGTCCGTGTGTCGAAAATTGTTATGCGCTTATTTTTTTATTAGATTTTGTGCGTGGCATAGATTTGCTATGCGCAGAGGACGTTTAAACAGTGCACAATTGCACAGGCGAGCACCTTAGAGGGAGCGTTGCTCGCACGGCTGCGCTAGCATCACAGCTAACGTTAGCCATGCTGCTACCTCTCTGCTCGGGGAGGACGTATACGTATGTGATGTATGACGTGACAGTATGTGACGTATGACGTGACAGTATGTGACGTGTGTAAGAAGGTGCGCTTGCTGTCTGTGAGAGGGAGACACAGGAAAGAGTGAGAAGAGCCTGTCGTGTAATGCCAGCAGCTAAAAGCAACTGCGTGAGAATTCACAGACGTGTGGATGTGTTGAAGGTATGCTGGAAAATGCGGAACGGAAATTACGGAGCAGCAGAAAAGTGGAATGTATTATTTAAATCGGTGCGTTGGAAAACACGGACCGGACTTTTTTTAAAAACTGGATCTGGATCTGCATTTTCCCATGCCTTGCCGATACGCAATTTTTGGCAAATATCGGCAGCCGATCCGATCCAAATATCGGATCGGGACATCCCTAATATATATATATATATATATATATATATATATATATATATATATATATATATATATATATATATATATATATATATATATATATATATATATATATATATATATATATATATATATATATATATGTAAAACGTATATATGCATATATATATATGTTTTTTTTAGTTTGAGTGTACTTTACGTATACGTATTTGTGTATGTATATATGTATGTATATACATTTCTGTATATATATATGTATATATATATATATATATATATATATATATATATATGTGTGTGTATATATATATATATATATATATATATATATTATGTCTGCAACCAACGATTAATTTGATAATCAATTAATCTGTCGATAATTACTTAAATTAATCGATTAATAATCGGATAAAAGAGACAAACTACATTTCTATCCTTTCCAGTATTTTATTGAAAAAAAAACCCAGCGTACTGGCGCCATGTTCTTTCAACTTGCCAAATAAAACAAGGAAAAAGTTACAAAAATGCACACTTTTGACACCCCTGCTATAGATAATAAAAAATTAAATCTGATAAATCTGTCGATAATAAGTAGAGCCTGACGACGCATGCGCATTTATCACAACTCTCTCGCTCTCTCCCCCTCCCTCACGAATGCTGCTGCGCGCACAACTTGTTTTGTTTTTAACCTTCTTAACCCTGAACGTACATTGAAAATACACGCAACCATAACTCAAAATGCCGGACATTTGAGGCATTTAAGAAACACCCCCGCAAAAGAGGACATGTCCGGTGAACGTATGGTCAGTCTATCTCAGCCCGCGATCGGTTTCACCGGACATGTCCTCTTTTGCTACCATGCTAGCAGCTAACGGGCTAGGATAGACTGACCATACGTCCTCTTTTCACCGGACCGGGCGGAGTTTCTTAAATGCCTCAAATGTCTGGCATTTTGAGTATTGTTTACACAATGTGCAGTACGCTACTTAATATGTCCGTGTGGAAACTCGTTCGGTGCACCTCAGCACCGAACCGAAACCCCCGTACCGAAACGGTTCGATACAACTAGACGTACCGTTACACCCCTATTATTTTGATTGTTGTTTCTCAGCTGTTTGTAAATGTTGCAGTTTATAAATAAAGGTTAAAAAAAAAAAAAAAAAAAAAAAACGTAGCCTCTGCGCATGCGCATAGCATAGATCCAACGAATCGATGACTAAATTAATCGCCAACTATTTTTATAATCGATTTTAATCGATTTAATTGATTAGTTGTTGCAGCCCTAATATATATATATATATATATATATATATATATATATATATATATATATATATATATATATATATATATATATATATATATATATATATATATATAATTGCAAACTAATTACATTTTTAGAACATGCCAAGGGCCAATTAAAAAAAACTGTGGGCTCACAGGATGATAAAAAGATGGAAGAACACATGGGTGGATGAGTTATTACTGTATATACAAAGAAAACATATAAAATACAAATATATTAATTAATTAATAAAAAAACAAAACAAAAAACAACTTCCGGTTGAGTAGGGACGGTGTAGGACGTGCTTAGTGATCCGTTGAAATGTGACCTTTTTTATGTTTAATTGACACTTTTGTTCATTCCAGCCGTCAATTACACAACATTTTTACGAACTGTCTTATGTAGCTTCTTTTTTTTGTCATTGCGATTGTGAACTCCGCGATGTCTCGCAGTGAGAGGTCTGATAAGCCAGGCTGCTCCAAACCTCGTTCGTCTCTGGATGACATGACACGGAGGAGTCGGTCGTAGACTCTGTCCTTTTTAGGGAGCTTAAGTCGGAAGATGGACGAAATGCGATCCGACATCCTCGACAATCTTAAATCCATTGTCAGAGGAGAGATAGCGGCTGTCATGGAACCACATTCAAGAGCATTCTCTCGTCCCATAGCGGGGCCATCGCTAGCCTGGAGTTTGCTGCTAATGCTAATGCTAGCGAGTTGACAGATCTTTGTGCTCGTGTCAGCCACCGTTGATTTCCTTTCCAAAAAATGCGATGATCTGGAGGGCCGTTCGAGGTGGAATAATAGCTGTTAGGGCCCCCGTACGACTGACTTCACCGCTTAGTTCTTGCAAGATGTGGTACAGCTTGACGACAAGCCCATGTTGGACCGCGCGCACTGCGTGCTGGGACTAAAGATGGTGAACCTCGTCGGCTGCTCGTTGTACGAGTGGATTAAAATCAAGTCCGTAACCGGCAAGAGATTTTGATTTTTGCTTTGGTGAAGAAAAAGCTACATTCATGTCCGAGCGTGAAATTTGGACTTCTCGTCCCGGGACATTGCGATTCACTTTATCCAACGGCCAGACTCACAGAGTCGAGGACCCGCTACAGGCGACAGACTTTGTGGAGCAAAACATCAAAATGGGAGTTGCACGGGACTTTGTCGAAGAGGCACGCTAACATGCTTGCTGATCGCTCCTGTCAAAGCCTTAAGGGACTACAAATCCCAGGAGCCTAGGATACCTTATCTGGATACTTGTCGGAATTGTTCTTCTTCACTCGAATAGTGTCGCTATTGGGTTTGTTCTGGGCTCGCTTGTTGATTTTGCGCTGCCTCATTCAGTGTTGTTGCTATGGGGCAGGGGTTGTTTGTGTGTTTTCCTTTTGTTTACACCAGTTACGTTGATCTTTTTATTCATTTACGTATTACTATTTTATTCTGTTTATAGTTTTTGAGTTGTACCACAGATTTGCATTCTTGTGTTCTGTATATTTGGCATTTCGCAATGACATTACCTAATCTAACAGCGATATCCGGTGGGTGTGGCATTAGGTTCACTAGTTTTAACTGTAAGGGACTTAATAATCCTGTAAAGCAAAAGTAAGGTGCTACACCAGTCTCGGTTCCGGCTGCCTTAAGCACTCTCCAAGCTTTTGGACATGTGTCTGGTAACAAATTGAACTTGGGTAAAAGTGAAATATTTCCTCTAAATTCTGCTGCTGAAAAATATCCTCTGCACAATTTTCCCTTTAAAATTGCCTGGCAAAATTTCACATGCTTGGGTGTCCAGGTCACACATACGCTTGCAGAGCTTTATGAAGCCAATTTTGTTCCACTGTTGTCCAGAATCCAGGGAGATTTTGATCGCTGGTCCTTACTTAGTGGCCCGTATCAACTCTGTTAAAATGAACGTACTTCCGCGATTTTCGTATTTGTTCTACTGTAGAGCACTTTTTCTCTCTCAGTCCTTTTTTCGTAAATTAGTAAGATTTTAGACTTAACTTGGAATAGAAAAGACTCACAGGTTACACAAACAATATTTACAGAGAACCAAATCGTCGGGAGGATTAGCACTACCAAACTTTATGTTTTACTACTGGGCTACCAATATTGCCTGCAATATGAAGTATTTGATCCTCCTCCGTTATGGCTAGTTATGGAGGGTAACTCGACTAAACCAATATTTCTTAGGGCTCTGGTTCACTCTCTCATCCACTCTTCTACTTCCGCTTCTACGAAAAATGTAATCGTTAAAAACTTAATTCATACTATGACTTCAGTTTAAGCTCTATTTTGGTTTACAGACTATTTCTAGTCTTGCACCCATCACTGCTAACCATGCTTTCCTTCCCTCTATTGTCGATAGTGCCTTTTTAAGGTGGTCAAGTCTAGGGATCAACAACAATAAATATTTATGCACTAACAATAATTTTGCTTCTTACCATCAACTTTGTGATACCTTTTCACTCCCTAATCAACACTTTTTTAAATATCCACAGATTCACAGTTTTGTCCGTAATACGTTCCCTAGGTTTTCAGATTTACTGACTGACACAGTTTTAGATGTGTTTTTGACACCGCTTCCAACTTTAAAGGGATCAATTACACACATTTAAAACCACATTTTTCTTTTACATCCTGAGTCCCTAAATTCAAGTATGTCACTTTGAGAGGAGGATTTTGGAGTGATTATCTGAGGACTGTTGGACAGAAATTAAAAGTCGAGTTCATAAGTTGTCCATTTGTGCTGGACCCAGCCTCATGCAATGCAAGCTAATACATCACACTTGTTAAGACCAAGGTCTGATTGGGGAATATATATGATGGAATATCTGTGTTATGTGATCAGTGTCAACAGTCCCCAGCTAATTAAATACATATGTTTTGGCTCTGCCCATCCCTGAACAGCTATTGGATGGAGACTTTTGGCAATTTGTCTGTGGTCACCGGCGAAAGGATTCAACCAAATCCTCTAAGTGGACTATTTGGGGTAGAACCTCAGTCATCTACCCTTAACAAATCCAAAAATAATCTTGTAGCATTCACTACTCTGTTGGCTAGAAGACTCATTCTGTTAAATTAAAAAGCATCAGTGCCTCCTTGCCACACCCGCTGGATTAAAGATGTTCTGTATTTTCATGGTGAAGACTAGGCTGACATTGAATGGTTGTTCTGGAAACTTTCAAGAACTGTGGGGTGCTTTTCTGAGATATGTAGGAGAAACTCATCTCCAAATTAACTTTGATTGAATCACAATTGAAATGTGGGTAACAATTTAGTATGGGGAACATATTCTAAGTAACAAAGACTTAATTAAGAGTTATTTGGACACTAGGGGAACCATATTAGGGTTAGGGTTAGATTTTTTGATTTTTGATTTTTATTAAGGATCCCCATTAGCTGGTTGCCACAACAATCCACTGGTCTTCCTGGGGTCCACAAACTCAATACGGCGTGGCGAAGTTGGTAGAGTGGCCGTGCCAGCAATCGGAGGGTTGCTGGTTACTGGAGTTCAATCCCCACCTTCTACCATCCTAGTCACGTCCGTTGTGTCCTTGGGCAAGACACTTCACCCCTTGCTCCTGATGGCTGCTGGTTAGCGCCTTGCATGGCAGCTCCCGCCATCAGTGTGTGAATGTGTGTGTGAATGGGTGAATGTGGAAATACTGTCAAAGCGCTTTGAGTACCTTGAAGGTAGAAAAGCGCTATACAAGTATAACCCATTTATCATTTATTTATTTAATACAATTACAAGTAAAAGCATATGATTATAACTACACAATACAGAAACAAATAAAAGCATCAACAAGCAAACAATTTAAAGTCCCAGAATATTAATCACCATATAAATATAACTACACAATACAAAACCAAACAAAAATCATCAACAAGCAAACTAATCTACAGACTAAGATAAAATATTACTTTCCTTTTAAAAACCTGTTTACTTTCAATGCAGGTGAGAATTAAGGTTAGGGTTACTAATAACCAATAATTCTGAGGTTATTGAGGGAAGACTCTATGTTAATGGCTTACTGGTTGTATAAAAATGCCATGCAGAATAAGGCATTAATAAGTACTTAATATTAAATAATTAAGAGCCAATATGTTACTAATTTGCATGTTAATAAACAACTAATTAATGTTGAATATGTTCCTCATACTAAAGTGTTACGGAAATGTGGGTGGTTGATGAGCCCTTTGTGTGATTGTGAGTGGCTATGTCCCTCTAAGGTCATTCAGGAATGCAGCTGTCTGTGGTTTTATGGAGAAATCTGTCTGTGGTATCTTACTTAATTTTTTTCTTTCATGTTTATTTGATGGGGGAATTGCGAGACAATTCATGTTATTCAAATGTGTCTGAAAATCAATAAACAAATGTGTAAAAAAAATATACAAAAAAATCCAATTTTAAATACATAT
Organism: Nerophis lumbriciformis; assembly: GCF_033978685.3. NCBI lineage: Eukaryota > Metazoa > Chordata > Actinopteri > Syngnathiformes > Syngnathidae > Nerophis > Nerophis lumbriciformis. Next base: position 30,572,907 of record NC_084560.2, read on the forward strand.
CCAAATAAACATTTGCATCAGCTGAATAATACTAATTAACTTACATAACATTAATAAAATGTAGCAAAAGTGTTATGAAATAAATAAATAATACAAAAATCAGTGTATTGAGTTTATGTATAATGTATACAACAATGTATATTTTAATGCTAAAAATACTAAAAGTAAACAAATGTAAATAAATAAATAAATGGGTTGTACTTGTATAGCGCTTTTCTACCTTCAAGGTACTCAAAGTAACATGGAAAATTGTTCTGAGGTTTCTTTTAAAGCGTCGCAAGTTGAGTTTCTGCTAAAAAAAAAGACTTTTGGAGGAGCTGAATTCCTCTGCAGTCGTCCTCCTGGGCACGGCAGCTAAACATGTCCTATTACTGTCTCCCCATGTCTCACTTTGCTGTCCTAATTCAGTCCTTCCGTCTGTGTGTCAGCAGCGAGACTCCTTTTCTTAACATTTCACACTCTCTACTTTAGGCCGGCTTTCCGTTTCAAGCTAAGTTCACCGAAACACACATTCAAACTGCACATATTGGGATCGAGTGGACATTTTAGTCCGTATGATCGGCTGACACAAGGAAAAGACAGCCAGTCACGGCGGGAATGACTGCAGTGCTCGCAGCGACGAGCAATCACGCGTCTCAAGCATACCTGGCGAGCTCAACAAGGTGACTAAATAGCAGATGCTGCCCTTCACTTCATCTCCCAAAAGTGCAAAAAATTGCCATGCTATTTGTTTGGCTGTGCATTCACGGCATAAAAAATAGCTTATTGATGGATGATGCTGTGTACCTCCCACCCAGGGGAGACTGGAGATGGTTGTCACACTTTTTTTTACTCTAGTGTGAATTACTCATCATAAAAACAATATTTTTTTTTACTGTAGTGTGAATCGCTCATCATGAAAACAATATTTCAATATTCATTTCTGCATTAAACTGAAAATGAAGGTATTGGCTTGAAATGTGCATTTCCCATTAAAATTACATTGTGGTGTTGGTTGTCACAATATTATTTTGATGGGAAAAACCTTAAAAAAAAAGGGAAAAGGGCAGAACTTAATTTGAAAGTTGAATTCCATTGACAAGTTGACAAATACATGACTTCATGCAGGAAACAGGAAACAAGCATCAAGGCCCGCCTACTATTTATGTCAGGGGTGGCAAACTTGTTTTCATTGAGGGCAACATCACACTTGTGGCTGCCCTCAGGGGACCCCCGTGTAACATTGAACAATATATGAAATGTATAAAGATTTGACTCATTATATATATAAATGTGTGTTTATGTATATATATATATATATATATATATATATATATATATATATATATATATATATATGTATGTATGTGTGGGAAAAAAATCACAAGACTATTTCATCTCTACAGGCCTGTTTCATGAGGGGGGGTACCCTCAATCGTCAGGAGATTTTAATGGGAGCATTCGCATACCATGGTTTATATAGGGCACAGAGTGGGTGGGTACAGGCTGGCCTAGGGGCGTGGTGATTGGCTCATGTGTTACCTAGGAGGTGTTTCCGTCTATGGCGGCATGTTGTTACAATTTCGCTGCGCTTGTTGAGGGATGACAGGTCTGGACGGTAAATAATAAACAGTTTCTCTTTCAAGCATAGGTTGCATCTTTTATTACCACTATTGTAAGGTGTGCTGGATGCAAGAATTTGCCATGTTATTGAATATTCAACATTATTGTCTTTGAGGTCCCAAATGTGTTTGCTGAGTTCTGTGGTATTTCGCAGGTTTTTGTTCCTGAAAGAAGCCTTGTGATTGTTCCATCTGGTTTTGAATTCTCCCTCGGTTAATCCTACATATGTGTCGGATGTGTTAATGTCCTTGCGTATTACCTTAGATTGGTAGACAACTGATGTTTGTAAGCACCCCCCGTTGAGAGGGCAATCAGGTTTCTTTCGACAATTACATCCTTTGTTGGTTTTGGAGTCGCTCTGTCTGAGGGCCGACGGCTCATTTGCAATTGTTTTGTTGTGGTTTGAGATGATTTGTCGTATATTGTTCATGCAGCTGTAGCTCAATTTAATGTTGTTCTTGTTGAATACTTTTCTTAGGATGTTGTCTTTGGGAAAGTGTTTGTCAATCAGATTGAGGAATTTGTGTCCAATGTTCGTTGAGACGTTTTTGCTGTATGGGGGGTTGTACCAGATGATGTCGTTCCGTTTTCTGTTCTTTTTTGGCTGGTTTCCTGGCGTGGGTTCATAGGTGAGGGTGAAATTGTATCCGCTTTCATCAAGGGCTTTTTGGTACGGGGGGGTTGCTTGGTCAAATTCAGCTTTGCTAGATGACAGCATCGATAGCCTTTTATTGATTCCGGTAGGTATTCTTTTCGTGGTGGTGGGTGGGTGGTTGCTGTCATGGTGCACGTATTGGAGTGTTGTGTTGGGTTTCGTGAATGGTTGGTAGCTGTTATTTCTCAGGTTGAAAGTGACGTCAAGGAAGTTGACGGTTTGCTTGTTGGCTTCAATCGTGATCCGTAGGCCGTTCTCTTTGAAAATTTGGCATATGCACTTCTTGGTATTCTCGCTGCTCCTTGGTGAGGCGCGACACACTGCCAGTCCGTCATCACGGTAAATACCAAGGTTCAGATTGAGGCTAGCGAGCTGGGAGAGGAGGAAACTCCCAACGAGTTCACACGTTTCTGCTCCGTCAAAACTTCCCATAGTGACGTCAAATGTTGCATTGTTCTTTTTTTGCCATGGTGTACTGTTGTGGATGAGAATGGAGTTTTTTGCGTGGATGATGATGTTTCTTTCGTTGCCTGTGATTGAGTCGTAGTCTGAGGCGAAGTCTAGTGCTTGAGTCAGTAGGTCTTGCGTGATGGAAGGGTAAAATTCCTCGATATCAAAGGAGATAAAGTTGTGCTGTTGTTTGTCTTGGATGTTGTTGAACCATTTGATTACTGCTGCTGTATTTCTCCATTGGTTGAGTGGTGTTTTGTCCTTGATTTTTGTGTTGACTCTGTCCAGGATTATTTTGCTGATTTTTCCTATTTCAGATTTAGTTGGGTTTATTAGTCGGCATGTTGGGTTATTTGCGAAGTTGGGTTTGTGGTCCTTCAATGTGATGAAGGCTTCCTTGTTGGCTGTGGCGTCCACCCTGTCCTCAATGTCCAGTTCAGCCGCGATCCTTTTATTTTCCAGGTGGATGTTCTGTAAGGTGTTGGGTTGCGCTTTTTTGTATGATTTGGTGATGCTTCTGTCCAGTAAGGTGTGGTGTTCTGGTATGTCCATTCTGTGTGTGAGTCTGTCCATATATATATGTATGTATGTATGTATACATATATATATATATGTATGTATGTATATATATATATATATATATGTATGTATATCTATGTACATATGTATGTATATATGTATGTATGTATATATATGTATGTATGTATATATATATATATATGTATGTATGTATGTATATGTATATATACATGTATGCATATGTATATATATGTATGTATGTATATGTAATATCTATGTATATATATGTGTACATATATGTATATGTATGTATGTATGTGTATATATATGTATGTATGTATGTATGTATGTGTATATATATGTATGTATGTATGTATGTAAATATGTATGTATATCTATGTACATATGTATGTATATATGTATGTATGTATATATATGTATGTATGTATATATATATGTATGTATGTATGTATATGTATATATACATGTATGCATATGTATATATATGTATGTATGTATATGTAATATCTATGTATATATATATGTGTACATATATGTATATGTATGTATGCATGTGTATATATATGTATGTATGTATGTATGTATGTGTATATATATGTATGTATGTATGTATGTAAATATGTATGTATGTATATATACTGTACATATATATGTATATATGTAAATGTATGTTTATATATGTATATATATGTTTATATGTATGTATACATATATATGTATATATGTATATGTATGTGTATATATGTATATATATATGTATTTATATGTGTATATATATACTTATATATATGTATTTGTGTGTGTTTGCGTGCATGTGTGTGTGTGTGTGTGTGTGTGTGTGTGTGTGTGTGTGTGTGTGTGTGTGTGTGTGTGTGTGTGCGTTTGGCGTGCGTGCGTGTGTGAGTGAGTGTGTTTGTGTGTGTGTAACTAGTCACCAGAGTTTTAACGTAAAATGTGTGGTGGTATTTACAGCATATATCACTGGAAAATGGGAAAAATATTACCACCGTTTTTTAGAGAAAAATCCCGGTAACTGAGCTGCCAGTTTTTCTATGAACGTAAAATCTACGGTTATTGTTTTCACATTGCATTACTATACATGGAAAATTTATACAACTTTTACGGTGAAATTGTGGCAACTGAGCTGCCAGTTTGTTGATGTAAAATCTATTGACATTGATTTTACTGTAACTGTCAAATCAACGTCCGTTGAATTTTGGTCATTTCCCAACCAATATTTTACAACACAAATACAACGTTGAAACAACATGCTTTTTGACAACGTTTATTCAATGTCATGTTGTGACGTTGATTTGACCATTGAAATGTTGTCATTTCCCAACCAACTCCGTGGATCCAACGTTTAATCAATGTCCGACGTTGGTTTGACCACTGAATTTTGGTCATTTCCTAACCAATATTTTACAACACAAATACAACATTGAAACAACATGCATTTTGACAACGTTTAATCAACGTCAGACGTTGATTTAACCATTGAATTTTGGTAATTTCCCAAACAATATTTTACAACACAAATACAACGTTGAAACAACATGCTTTTTGACAACGTTTATTCAATATCAGGTTGTGACGTTGATTTGACCATTCAAATTCAGTCATTTCCCTACCAACTACGTGTATCCAACGTTTAATCAACGTCCGACGTTGATTTCACCATTGAATTTTGGTCATTTCCTAACCAATATTTTACAACACAAATACAACGAACAACATGCTTTTTGACAACGTTTATTCAATGTCAGGTTGTGATGTTGATTTGACAATTGAAATTTAATCATTTCCCAACCAACTACGTGGATCCAACATTTAATCAATGTCCGACGTTGATTTGACCATTGAATTTTGGTAATTTCCTAACCAATATTTTACAACACAAATACAATGTTGAAAAAACATGTATTTTGACAACATTTAATCAACGTCCGACGTTGATTTAACCATTGAATTTTGGTCGTTTCCCAAACAATATTTTACAACACAAATACAACGTTGAAACAACATGCTTATTGACAACGTTTATTCAATGTCATGTAGTGATGTTGATTTGACTATTGAAATTTTGTCATTTCCCAACCAACTCCGTGGATCCAACGTTTAATCAACGTCCGACGTTGATTTCACCATTGAATTTTGGTCATTTCCTAACCAATATTTTACAACACAAATACAACGAACAACATGCTTTTTGACAACGTTTATTAAATGTCAGGTTGTGATGTTGATTTGACAATTGAAATTTAATCATTTCCCAACCAACTACGTGGATCCAACATTTAATCAATGTCCGACGTTGATTTGACCATTGAATTTTGGTCATTTCCTAACCAATATTTTACAACACAAATACAATGTTGAAAAAACATGTATTTTGACAACATTTAATCAACGTCCGATGTTGATTTAACCATTGAATTTTGGTCATTTCCCAAACAATATTTTACAACACAAATACAACGTTGAAACAACATGCTTTTTGACAACGTTTATTCAATGTCAGGTTGTGACGTTGATTTGACCATTGAAATGTAGTCATTTCCCTACCAACTACGTGGATCCAACGTTTAATCAACGTCCGACGTTGATTTCACCATTGAATTTTGGTCATTTCCTAACCAATATTTTACAACACAAATACAACGAACAACATGCTTTTTGACAACGTTTATTCAATGTCAGGTTGTGATGTTGATTTGACAATTGAAATTTAATAATTTCCCAACCAACTACGTAGATCCAACGTTTAATCAACGTCCGACGTTGATTTGACCATTGAATTTTGGTCATTTCCCAACCAATATTTTACAAAACAAATACAGCGTTGAAACAACATACTTTTTGACAACGTTTAATCAACGTCCGACGTTGATTTGACCATTAAATTTTGGTCATTTCCTAACCAATATTTTACAACACAAATATAACGTTGAAACAACATGCTTTTCGACAACGTTTATTCAATATCAGGTTGTGACGTTCATTTGACCATTGAAATTCAGTCATTTCCCTACCAACTACGTGGATCCAACGTTTAATCAACGTCCGACGTTGATTTCACCATTGAATTTTGGTCATTTCCTAATCAATATTTTACAACACAAATACAACGAACAACATGCTTTTTGACAACGTTTATTCAATGTCAGGTTGTGATGTTGATTTGACAATTGAAATTTAATCATTTCCCAATCAACTACGTGGATGCAACATTTAATCAACGTCCGGCGTTGATTTGACCATTGAATTTTGGTCATTTCCTAACCAATATTTTACAACACAAATACAGCGTTGAAACAACATGCTTTTTGACAATGTTTAATCAACGTCCAACGGTGATTTGACCATTGAATTTTGATCATTTCCTAATTAATATTTTACAACGCAAATACAACGTTGAAACAACATGCTTTTCGACAACTTTTATTCAATGTCAGGTTGTGACGTTCATCTGACCATTGAAATTTTGTCATTTCCCAACCAACAACGTTGTCTCAATTTACAAATTCAACTATTTTGCAACGTTGTTTCAAAGTCAGTTTTAAAGGACATAATCAACGTTGTATCAATGTCTTGTGCCTGCTGGGAGGGTGAAGATTTGTAAATACAAGTGTGGTATTATTTTTCTGTTAATATAAACGCAATATATTGGAGTGACTTGAAAATTCTCACACAGCTCAACAAATCACCTGCTGTAACATTAAGGTGTTTTGTCCAAACACAACAAAATTTGGTACGCCCATTTAGGTGACTGGCAAGCACGGGGCCATCAGGCATAACAACACATTTGCGGAGGGTACATTGTGACTGTCTACATACGACCCTCCTCCTGGAAAAAGCTGCGACGTGTGCCTGTGAGTGGGTGTGAAGGTCGGACCATATGGTGTGTGTGTGTGACCTGCAGGTGTGCGGAGTGTGCTGGCTGGTCGTCCAACAAAAGAGGAGGAAACACGCTGTCATGGCCGCCCCGCTAGATAATTACACTCTGTCCAGCTGCAGTCTCTTTTGAACTCCCTTGTTTTCATAAGAAAAAGAACAAGAAAAAAGCAGGGTGTTGCCGTGCTGTGCAGCAAACAAGGGAGGATAATCCTTCCAGCAAGCAGCAGGACACTTTGAGACATCCCTAAACCGTTTGTCTTTTTTTTTTGGGGGGGATGGGGGATGTGGATCCGTTTTTTTTTCCAGCGTGAAATGTTGCACAATTACCTGCCACAGTCAGGGAGGTGTGTTTCATATTGTGCTCGTAAGTCTGTGCTCCACAATACTTTACCTCTTCTCCAGCTAAATACATATTAGAAACATTTATCAATGTGACGGCTGACAAATACAAAATGCTACTTCTACTATACCGTAGGTTACTGTTGCAGTTGTCACAACGCAAAGACAAAAAGTAAAAAAAGGATCAATGATTGTCACACACACACTGTCGAAATTATTCTCTGCATATGACCCATCACCCTTGATCACCCCCTGGGAGGTGAGGGGAGCAGTGAGCAGCAGCGGTGGCCACGCCCGTGAATTATTTTTGGTGATTTAACCCCCAATTCCAACCCTTGATGCTGAGTGCCAAGCAGGGAAATAATGGGTCCCATTTTTATAGTCTTTTGTATGACTCGACCGGGGTTTGAACTCACAACCTACACTCTAACCACTAGGCCACTGAGCACAACAACAACACAACCTCCTATGCAGAGACAATACAATTAGACAAGAACAACAATACATACATATCAATAAGTATTATAACAACTATCTGTCATGATCCGTGGTCAGGATCATGTTTTGTTTAGTTATGTTCTGTTAGTTTTGGACTTCTTTAGTTCCCATCTGCGCTTCCTGGTTTGTTTTGTCACCATTGTTACTCATTGTGTTCACCTGTCTCTGATTAGTGCTCGCCCGCTCACCTGCTTCCCGAGCACTAATCAGAGGCATTATTTAAGCCTGCCATGGCCGGTCAGTCGGCCTGGCGACATTACTCTGTTCTTGCTCTTCTCAGGATAGTTCCATGCTTGTATTCTTGTTCATAGTTCATGCTGCTCTGCTCATGTCACAGTAAGTGTTGTTTTGTTTTTCATAGCTTACGTCAAAGTGATAGTTTTGTTTCCTTAGCCAAGTTGTGCCTCCGCCGTGAGCGCTTTTGGTTTGTAACCTTTTTTGAGTAGAAATTAAATCATGATCCTACCTTCTACCGATGTCTGGTCCAGTCCGTTTGCATTCCGGGAAAACAATCCTCGTAGTAAGCTGCGTAAAAGTCCACGCCATGACACTATCCAATACATACAAAAAATTTAGTACAGTCCTCTTGAGAGACAATACTATGTGTGGCAGCCATTTTTGTGTTGTTGATATTTTGGTAGTCCTGCTTATATTAAGTTCAATTCATTATTTGTTGTTTGATGAATACTTGGGCCTACTGCGCTACTGCACTTTGGTGTTGGTCATTGTGGTGGTGTTTGATGGATGATTGGGCCTACTGTGCTACTGCACTTTGGTGGTGGTCATTGTAGTTTTGGTAGCCATTTTTGTGTTATTTATATTTCTCTGGTACTGCAAATAGTTAGTTAAGTTATTTTTTTTTTTTAATTAGAAAGTCATTTACGTTCTGTGTTTGTGACGAAAGCACATAGGGGTGCACAGGTGACACTGACTGGACAAATGTCGGGTGGAGAGACTGTTGGTGACAACAAATTTTGACCACTGCTAACGCAACACTTGAGCTTAGTTTTGTTTATAGCTTTGTATGTAGTTAAAGTTGTTTTTGTTAACCTCGGAAAGAAAACCTTTTTTTTGTGCAAATTGTTGTGTACAGAGAAGGGAAGGAGGCGACAACCAAGACACAACTGCGGTTTTCCAGGTTTATTTAAACCTTGGATGATTACGTGGCGTGTGTATGCTACCCTAAGTTAATGGGTGTAGGCTATATGTATAATTAATAGTGTAAATGTTACCAGGGGTTGTTGTCTGTAAGTGTTGGATGTATCCTTCGTCGAATCAAGGGGGGGGGGGGCAAGGCGAAGAGGCAGTCCGTAAACAGGCAAGGGGTCGAGGGTAGGAGCGAGGCAGCGTGGTCCGTGTCCGAGCAGGGGTCAAGGATCGAGGAAGGCAGTCAGGAATCCGGATAGATGTCGAGAGGCAAAACATGATCACGGATGACAGGGAAGTCACTGCAGGAGACACAAGGGACATGAACAAGGGAGACACAGAGAGAGCAAAGAGAAGGTGAGCAAAGCACAGGGGAGGTAATGCCAGACGTGATGCTTACTGGGAAGATGAGCGACGTTCTGGCAAAGGTTCCTCCGGTCCGCTGGTCTTTATGCCGCTCCCTCCCATCAGGTCCAGGTGTGCTGATTAGTGATTGTCTGCAGGCTTGTTGCTGCATGGGCGTAGTGCCATAATACCACCATAATAACCAACAGCAAAATGCAGTAGCGCAGTAGGCCTAAGTATTCATTAAAAACAAGACAGAGGTTGTATTTCACAAGTATATTTGATATTTTTGGCCATTGTACACGCAGTTTGAACAGTGACACTGTGTTTGAATATAGGAAAGTAAAACACTGTGCTTTAATTAAGTGATTCTTTGGCGTACCATTACATGGAGCCCATGTGCCACTAGTGGTACACATGCCACAGTTTGAGAATCACTGCTTTAGAGTAGTTTTTAGAGTGAACTACAACTGGTGCAGCCTCAGACCATGATGCTACCACCGCCATGCTTGACTAGGCAAGAAACAATTATCTTATACTCACTTGTGTCATGTCTACTCTAAATGAATTGAAACGCCCCAGTGCGGGCCGGCAGCACACATGACGCTACCACCACCAAGCTTGACTGTAGGCAAGAGAGAATGATTTTGCCCCTTAATTATTTTGAAGTTCATGTTTCCCATCAATGAACTGCAACTCCCTAGTGCCGGCAGCACTCGTGCAGCCCCAGAGCATGACGCTACCACCACCATGCTTAACTGTAAGCGAGACACAATCGTCTTGCTACGCCATGGTGTTGAAATGTATGTTTCCCCTCAATTAACTGAAACTCCTCCTGACCGGCAGCACTCATGCACCCCCAAACCATGACGCTACCACCACCAAACTTAACTGTAGGCAAGACAGAATTATCTTGCTACTCAATTATGTTCATGTTTACCCTTGATGAAAGTGCAACTCCCCAACGCTGGCAGCACTCGTGTAGCCTTAGACCATGACGCTACTACTGCCAAGCTTGATTGTGGGCATTATTCAATTACATTACTACGCCATAGTGTTGAAATTCATTTTCCCCTTCAATTAACTGCTACTCCCTGGACCGGCAGCACTCATGCACCCCCAAACCATGATGCAACCACCACCAAACTTGACTGTAGACAAGGCAGAATTACCTTGCTACTCCATCCATCCATCCATCCATCCATCCATCCATCTTCTTCTGCTTATCCGAGGTTGGGTCGCGGAGGCAGCAGCCTAAGCAGGGAAGCCCAGACTTTCCTCTCCCTAGCCACTTCGTCCAGCTCTTCCCGGGGGATCCCGAGGCGTTCCCAGGCCAGCCGGGAGACATAGTCTTCCCAACGTGTCCTGGGTCTTCCCCGTGGCCTCCTACCGGTCGGACGTGCCCTAAACACCTCCTCAGTTATGTTAAAGTTCATGTTTCCCCTGAATGAAAGTGCAACTCCCAAATGCTGGCAGCACTCGTGCAGCCTTAGAGTAGCTACTACTGCCAAGCTTGATTGTGGGCATTATACAATTATCTTGCCACTCTATAAAGTTGAAATTCTTGTTACCCTTCAATTAACTGCAGTGTTAACTGCCGGTGTTATGAGAAAATGTGCTACTCGTAAAACGTTGCTACCCAACGCTACTGAGCATGCGCACTCATGGGCATCAACGGTTTCCTCAAACAAAATAGCCATAGTAATTAGGGTGAAAAACTTTGATACACTGTGGTTATTTTTAGTAAACCAGTAAACAAACAAAAACGGTATGAACCTTGAATAACCTAAAATGCATGGCTGGCTGTTTGTCTATACTGTATGGTGACAGAATGAATGTCAGCAATAAGTGTTTTCACAAGCTCACATATGGATAATAATAAAAACTACAAAAGCATTTTCGGACGTTTTCTGAAAATGTCATCAAAGTCTGTCCATGACCGATGTTGCTAACTATCGGATTACGCAACTGGTTGCATTTTTTTTTATGAAGCGGCACACATTTTTTCACCACACCGGCAGCACTCGTGCAGCCCTAGAGCGTGACGCTACCACCGCCATGCTTGACTCTAGGCACGATACAATTATCTTGTTAATCAGTGGTGTTGCCAGCTCGTCAGACAATAGTGGATTTCTCTGCTGCTATTCAAGCTGTAAACTGACTACTCTAAAGTAGAGCCACATTTTAGTTCTATAGTCTCTCTGAGACGATATAAAACTGTGAGGGGTGCACTCACAACCCAGAAGGCACAACGTTGATTATACATTGATTATACATGTCCTTTTAAAAGTGACTTTGAAACAACGTTGCATTTGTAAATTGAGACAATGTTGTTGGTTGGGAAATGACTAAATTTCAATGGTTCAAATCAACGTTACAACCTGACATTGAATAAACGTTGTCAAAGAGCATGTTGTTTCAACATTGTATTTGTGTTGTAAAATATTGGTTAGGAAATGACCAAACTTCATTAATCAAATCAACATCACAACCCAACGTTGATTAATAGATGTCAAAAAACATGTTGTTTTAACGTTCTATTTGTGTTGTAAAATATTGGTTAGGAAATGACCAAAATTCAATGGTCAAATCAACGTCAGAACACAACGTTGATTAAACGTTGTCAAAAAGCAAGTTGTTTCAACGTTGTATTTGTGTTGTATAATATTGGTTGAGAAATGACCACATTTCAATGGTCAAATCAACGTCACAACCTGACATTGAATAAACGTTGTCAAAAAGCATGTTGCTTCAACGTTGTATTTGTGTTGTAAAATCTTGGTTAGGAAATGACCAAAATTCAATGGTCAAATCAACGTCAGAACACAACGTTGATTAAACGATGTCAAAAAGCACATTGTTTCAATGTTGTATTTGTGTTGTAAAATATTGGTTAGGAAATGACCAAAATTCAATGGTCAAATCAACGTCAGAACACAACGTTGATTAAACGTTGTCAAAAAGCATGTTGTTTCAACGTTGTATTTGTGTTGCAGAATATTGGTTAGGAAATGACCAAACTTCATTAATCAAATCAACATCACAACTCAACGTTGATTAATAGATGTAAAAAAACATGTTGTTTCAACGTTATATTTGTGTTGTAGAATATTGGTTAGGAAAATACCTAAATTCAATGGTGAAATCAACGTCAGAACCCAACGTTGATTAAACGTTGTCAAAAAGCAAGTTGTTTCAACGTTGTATTTGTGTTGAAAAATATTGGTTGGGAAATTACCACATTTCAAAGGTTAAATCAATGTCACAACCTGACATTGAATAAACGTTGTCAAAAAGCATGTTGTTTCAACGTTGTATTTGTGTTGCAAAATATTGGCTAGGAAATGACAAATTCATTAATCAAATCAACGTCAGAACCCAACGTTGATTAAGCGTTGTCAAAAAGCATGTTGTTTCAACGTTGTATTTGTGTTGTAAAATATTGGTTAGGAAAATACCTAAATTCAATGGTGAAATCAACGTCAGAACCCAACGTTGATTAAACGTTGTCAAAAAGCATGTTGTTTCAACGTTGTATTTGTGTTGAAAAATATTGGTTGGGAAATTACCACATTTCAAAGGTTAAATCAATGTCACAACCTGACATTGAATAAACGTTGTCAAAAAGCATGTTGTTTCAACGTTGTATTTGTGTTGCAGAATATTGGCTAGGAAATGACAAATTCATTAATCAAATCAACGTCAGAACCCAACGTTGATTAAGCGTTGTCAAAAAGCATGTTGTTTCAACGTGGTATTTGTGTTGTCAAATATTGGTTAGGAAATGACAAATTCATTAATCATATCAACATCTCTACCCAATTTTAATTAAACGTTGTCAAAAAGCATGTTGTTTCAACGTTGTATTTGTGTTGCAGAATATTGGTTAGGAAATGACCAAATTTCAATGGTCAAATCAACATCAGAACACAACATTGATTAAACGTTGTCAAAAAGCAAGTTGTTTCAACGTTGTATTGTGTTGTAAAATATTGGTTGGGAAATGACCACATTTCAATGGTCAAATCGACATCACAACCTGACATTGAATAAACGTTGTCAAAAAGCATGTTGTTTCAACTGTTAGGATTTGGTGGAGTGGATCCCAAGGATGCAGAGACGTGTTGTGTACAATTGTTCTTCCTTTTATTTAGGAGGAAGCACAAAGTAACAAAACAAAGGTGATGGTAGATAACACACAAAACTAAAAGCGCTAGACAAGGCTAGGAAAAATACTTCATGAAAGAAGTTAATATAATGACAAAGTACAAACTAAAAACGCTAGACAAGGCTAGGAAAACATACTTCATGAAAGAAGTTAATATAAAGACAAAGTACAAACTAAAAACGCTAGACAAGGCTAGGAAAAATACAGGCAAACCTTAGATGAAATGGTACACGATGAACTAGTGAGTTCTCTGGCAATATCAACAGGTTTGCAAGCAGTGACAAAGTTCCGGCGCTCACAGGCCGTCAGCAGCCAGGTTAAATAGGCTGCTTCTAATCTACGTCAGGTGTGTGCTGCTGCCTTGCGCCAGCTGCACTCCATACTGTGGACGAGAGAGAGAGTGAACATGGTGTGCAGACAACAACAGAACTGAGCAAGGAAATTTCAGATTACCACAGTACCCCCCCCTTCAACGGACGCCTCCTGGCGGCCTACCTGGCTTGTCTGGGAATCGAATGTAAAAATCCTTGATCAAGTCTTTGTCAATAATAAGCGATCTTGAAATCCATGACCGCTCCTCCGGGCCGTACCCCTCCCAGTCTACCAGGTATTGGAATCCCCTGCCCCTTCTTCTCACATCCAAGATGGTGTTTACTGTAAACGCTGGGTGACCCTCAACCAGCCTGGGTGGAGGAGGCGGTACCTCAGGAGGACTGAGCGGGCTGGATGCGACAGGCTTGATGCGAGACACGTGAAAGACAGGATGGCATTTGAGAGATCTTGGGAGACGGAGCTTGACTGCAACACGGTTGATGATCTTGATAATGGGGAATGGTCCAATGAACCTGGGAGCCAGTTTCCTAGAGTCGGTGGCCAATGGTAGGTCCCGGGACGACAACCAGACCTTCTGTCCCAACTGGTAGTGTGGGGCTGGTGTGCGATGGCGGTTGGCTAAGAGTTGGTTCCTGGCCGATGTTCTTTTTAACGCCGCCCTGGTGTTGCGCCAAGCCTGGTGAGCCCGACGCAGGTGTGCCGTTACGGATGGTACGTCGGCATTGGGTTGGGTAGAAGGAAAAACTGGGGGTTGGAAACCATAGGCGACGTGAAATGGAGACAGGTTGGTGGCGGAGCTAATGAGGGAATTGTGAGCGTATTCTATCCATGGGAGATTCTCAGACCAGGTTGAGGGTTGCCGATGACAAGTGCACCGGATGGCCGCCTCCAGGTCTTGGTTGGTCCGCTCGGTCTGTCCATTGCTCTGTGGGTGGTAGCCGGAGGATAGGCTAGGGGAGGCCCCCAGGGACTTGCAGAATGCCCTCCAGACAGCCGAGGAAAACTGTGGCCCTCTGTCGGATACCACATCAGCGGGGATGCCGTGCAGCCGGAAAGCGTGGAGCACTAATAGTTGGGCTGTTTCAAGAGCCGAAGGCAGCTTGGGGAGGGCCACGAAGTGGGCCATTTTCGAGAACCGGTCCACAATGGTCAAGACAGTGTCATTTCCTTCAGAGGGGGGAAGTCCTGTGACAAAGTCCACCGCTATGTGCGACCACGGGCGGGAGGGAATAGGTAATGGGTGTAACAGTCCTGCTGGGGCCTGGTGGGATGCCTTGTTCCGGGAGCAGGACCGACATGCTGCCACAAACGCCTTCGTATCTGCCAGAATGGATGGCCACCAAAAACGCTGGGAGAGGACAAAACTGGTGCGACGAGTACCTGGATGGCAAGCGATCTTTGACCCATGTGCCCAATCCAGAACGCTGGAGCGGAGCCGAGGAACCACAAACAACCGACCTGGTGGGCAGCCCCGAGGAGATGTGTCCGACTTTAGGGCCTCCAAGACTTGCCGCTCGATGTCCCACTGGAGTCCCCCAATGATGTGGGTATGGGGAACAATTGGTTCAGGTGAGGAATCCTCAAGAGACGAAGAGTAGAGACGGGAAAGGGCATCGGGCTTCCCATTCTGAGAACCAGGTCGGAAAGTGATGATAAAGTTAAAACGGGTCAGAAAAAGTGCCCACCTGGCTTGGCGGGGGTTCAGTCTCTGTGCGGTCCTTAAGTAGGACAGGTTCTTGTGGTCCGTGAAGATGATGAATGGTAGCTCCGCCCCTTCCAGCCAATGTCTCCACTCCTGAAGGGCCAAGATGACCGCCAGAAGCTCCCTGTTGCCAATGTCATAATTTTTTTCAGCAGGGGATAGGCGACGAGAGAAGAAAGCACAGGGGTGCAACTTCTGGTCGGTGGTAGATTGCTGGGAGAGTACGGCCCCTACACCTGAATCAGAAGCGTCCACCTCAACAAAAAATTGGAGAGAACGGTCAGGGTAACAAAGCACAGGAGCCGAAGTAAACAATCTTTTCAGCCTCAAGAACGCGGAATTGGCTTCGGGTGTCCATTCAAACGGAACTTTAGTAGAGGTTAGCCTTGTAAGTGGCTCAGCGACGCGACTAAAATTGCGAATAAATCGCCGATAAAAATTAGAGAAGCCCAAGAATCTCTGAAGGTGCTTCTTGGACACCGGAGTGGGCCAGTCTACTACTGCTTTGACCTTAGCGAGGTCTGGTCTGAGTCTACCCTCCTCAATGATAAATCCTAAGAAGGGAATGGAGGATGAGTGAAACTCGCATTTCTCCGCCTTCACAAACAGTTTATTTTCGAGCAATCGTTGAAGGACCAACCGAACCTGCTGTACATGTTCGTCAAATGTCGATGAATAAATTAATATATCGTCCAGGTAAACGAAGAGAAACCGACCTGTCATGTCCCGAAAAATATCGTTAATGAAGCCCTGAAAAACGCCAGGTGCATTAGTAAGTCCAAAAGGCATGACAAGATACTCAAAATGTCCGAGAGGAGTGTTGAATGCGGTCTTCCATTCATCCCCCTCTCGGATGCGAACTAGATGGTACGCGTTACGTAGATCGAGTTTAGTAAAAAACTTTGCGGACTGTAAGGGAGTAAAAGCAGAATCAAGGAGTGGAAGAGGATACTTATTCTTGACAGTAATCTGATTTAGAGCACGGTAGTCTATACAAGGCCGTAGGGACTTGTCCTTCTTTTCGACGAAAAAAAATCCGGCGGCTACCGGTGCGGTCGAAGGGCGAATGAGGCCCGCAGCTATTGATGTGTTTATGTATTCTTCTAGTGCTTTGAGTTCGGTGTTAGACACCTTGTACAAACGGGTCGATGGTAAAGCCGCTCCGGCTAGCAAATCGATACCACAATCGTAGGGTCGGTGGGGGGGAAGTGAGAGTGCTCTATCCTTGCTAAACACCGCTCTTAAGTCATGGTAGTTTGTGGGCACGTTTGTCAAGTCTATGTTCTCTATAACGGCAGTAGGTGGCGGTGTGTGAGATCCTGCTGCGGAACGAAGACAATGTGTGTGGCAGGTCACACTCCAATTAATAATGGCCGAACGAGGCCAGTCTATGTGCGGGTTATGTTTATGTAACCAGGTGATCCCCAGAATGACGGGCGCGGACCGTGATGGCACAATAAAAAAAATTATTTTCTCACAATGATTACCAGACAAGCGCAGGTTGATTGGCAGGGTCTGGTGGGTTATGCTGGCTAATAGGCGCCCATCAAGAGAATACACCCTCTTGGGCACATAAAGTTTTACAACAGGAATCTTATGGAGTCTCATGAACTCAAAATCCAAAAAGTTATCATCTGCTCCTGAGTCAATGAGAGCGCAAATGTCTATTTGTTGGTTAGGCCAAGAAAGAGTACCTTTTAGTTGCATTCTGCCTGCGGCCAACGAAGGAGAACGGCGACCTCTGGTGGACGTGTCCTCTGGCGAGTGAGGGCGCACTCGTGGCCGTGCGGCGGGGCGCGGTAGTTCCTTACAGTGGGAGATGAGATGATCAGCGGCCCCACAGTATAGGCAGAGTTTGAGGCGAAAACGGCGTTCCCTCTCGGCGGTGGTGAGTCGGCGACCTCCCAGTTGCATCGGCTCATCTATCTGCCACGAAGGAGAGGTGTCTTCGGAAACGAGATGCTCCGTCATGCAGATGGCAGGTCTAGCAGGCGCTGATTGGCTGCTAGGTGGGGCTTGTCTCCCTCGTCGATCCCTCCTCTCCTCCAATAGGCGGAAATCGATCTGCACCGCCAGCTCGATGAGATCATCCAGATTCGTCGGAAGTGACAGCGGGATCATCATGTGACGAATCTCGTCCGCGAGACCCAGGTAGAAGGCGTCCAACAGCGCCGAGGGACCCCAGTCACAGTCGGCGGCCATGGTGCGGAACTCGATCGCGTAATCTGCGACCCGTCGTGAACCCTGTTGCAGCCGGAAAAGGGATCTAGCTGCCTCTCTACCTGGGAGTCGTCGTTGGAAGATCTGCCTCAAGGATTTGGAAAAGTTTGCATACGTGGAGCTGGAGGCGGTCTGACGGTTCCATTCTGCAGTCGCCCAGGTGCCAGCACGGCCTGACAGGTGGGAGATGACAAACGCTACCTTAGCCCGCTCAGAGGTGAAAGCGGAAGCGTTTAGTTCAAAATGTAGTTCACACTGCGTCAGGAATTGTCTTACATCTTCCTTTTCTCCGGAAAAACGTTCGGGTCGGGATAGCCGCATGTTGCTGGTACTGGCGGGTTGTGTAGGTTGGGTGGATGCCTGGTCGGGCACGGTGGTCGAGGTGGGTACGACGGTGGCTAGCAGCATATTGACTCGCTCCAACATGGTGTCTTGACGCTCCGACAGTCCCTGTAGACCTCGGCTCAGGTGGTCTAGCTGGTCCCCCTGCTGGTTGATTCGTTGAGCCTGGCCTTGCAATGCTCTTTTCCAGGCATCTGTCTCTGCGGGTTCCATAGTATGGCCGGAACTTTTCTGTTAGGATTTGGTGGAGTGGATCCCAAGGATGCAGAGACGTGTTGTGTACAATTGTTCTTCCTTTTATTTAGGAGGAAGCACAAAGTAACAAAACAAAGGTGATGGTAGATAACACACAAAACTAAAAGCGCTAGACAAGGCTAGGAAAAATACTTCATGAAAGAAGTTAATATAATGACAAAGTACAAACTAAAAACGCTAGACAAGGCTAGGAAAACATACTTCATGAAAGAAGTTAATATAAAGACAAAGTACAAACTAAAAACGCTAGACAAGGCTAGGAAAAATACAGGCAAACCTTAGATGAAATGGTACACGATGAACTAGTGAGTTCTCTGGCAATATCAACAGGTTTGCAAGCAGTGACAAAGTTCCGGCGCTCACAGGCCGTCAGCAGCCAGGTTAAATAGGCTGCTTCTAATCTACGTCAGGTGTGTGCTGCTGCCTTGCGCCAGCTGCACTCCATACTGTGGACGAGAGAGAGAGTGAACATGGTGTGCAGACAACAACAGAACTGAGCAAGGAAATTTCAGATTACCACATCAACGTTGTATTTGTGTTGCAGAATATTGGTTAGGAAATGACAAATTCATTAATCACATCAACATCCCAACCCAATTTTAATTAAACGTTCTCAAAAAGCATGTTGTTTCAACGTTATATTTGTGTTGTAAAATATTGGTTGGGAAATGACCACATTTCAATGGTCAAATCAACGTCACAACCTGACATTGAATAAACTTTGCCAAAAAGCATGTTGTTTCAACTTTGTATTTGTGTTGGAGAATATTGGTTCGGAAATGACCAAAATTCATTAATCAAATCAACGTCAGAACCCAACGTTGATTAAGCGTTGTCAAAAAGCATGTTGTTTCAACGTTGTATTTGTGTTGTAAAATATTGGTTAGGAAATTACCAAAATTCAATGGTGAAATCAACGTCAGAACCCAATGTTGATTAAACGTTGTCAAAAAGCAAGTTGTTTCAACGTTGTATTTGTGTTGAAAAATATTGGTTGGGAAATGACCACATTTCAAAGGTTAAATCAATGTCACAACCTGACATTGAATAAACGTTGTCAAAAAGCATGTTGTTTCAACGTTGTATTTGTGTTGTAAAATATTGGTTAGGAAATTACCAGAATTCATTAATTAAATCAACGTCAGAACCCAACGTTGATTAAGCGTTGTCAAAAAGCATGTTGTTTCAACGTTGTATTTGTGATGCAGAATATTCAATCAATCAATCAATCAATCTTTATTTATATAGCCCTAAATCACAAGTGTCTCAAAGGGCTGCACAAGCCACAACGACATCCTCGGTACAAAGCCCACATACGGGCAAGGAAAAACTCACCCCAGTGGGACGTCGATGTGAATGACTATGAGAAACCTTGGAGAGGACCGCATATGTGGGTAACCCCCCCCCTCTAGGGGAGACCGAAAGCAATGGATGTCGAGTGGGTCTGACATAATATTGTGAGAGTCCAGTCCATAGTGGATCCAACATAATAGTAAGAGTCCAGTCCATAGTGGGGCCAGCAGGACACCATCCCGAGCGGAGACGGGTCAGCAGCGCAGAGATGTTCCCAGCCGATGCACAGGCGAGCGGTCCACCCCGGGTCCCGACTCTGGACAGCCAGCACTTCATCCATGGCCACCGGACCTGTGCCCCCCCCCCTCAAGGAAAAGGGGAGCAGAGGAGAAAAGAAAAGAAACGGCAGATCAACTGGTCTAACAGGGGGGCTATTTAAAGGCTAGAGTATACAAATGAGTTTTAAGATGGGACTTAAATGCTTCTACTGAGGTAGCATCTCTAATTGTTACCGGGAGGGCATTCCATAGTACTGGAGCCTGAATAGAAAACGCTCTATAGCCCGCAGACTTTTTTTGGGCTCTGGGAATCACTAATAAGCCGGAGTTCTTTGAACGCAGATTTCTTGCCGGGACATATGGTACAATGCAATCGACAAGATAGGACGGAGCTAGACCGTGTAGTATTTTATACGTAAGTAGTAAAACCTTAAAGTCACATCTTAAGTGCACAGGAAGCCAGTGCAGGTGAGCCAGTATAGGCGTAATATGATCAAACTTTCTTGTTCTTGTCAAAAGTCTAGCAGCCGCATTTTGTACCAACTGTAATTTTTTAATGCTAGACATAGGGAGACCCGAAAATAATACGTTACAGTAGTCGAGACGAGACGTAACGAACGCATGAATAATGATCTCAGCGTCGCTAGTGGATAAAATAGAACGAATTTTAGCGATATTACGGAGATGAAAGAAGGCTGTTTTAGTAACACTCTTAATGTGTGATTCAAACGAGAGAGTTGGGTCGAAAATAATACCCAGATTCTTTACTGATTCGCCTTGTGTAATTGTTTGGTTGTCAAATGTTAAGGTGGTATTATTAAATAAATGTCGGTGTTTAGCAGGACCGATAATCAGCATTTCCGTTTTCTTGGCGTTGAGTTGCAAGAAGTTAGCGGACATCCATTGTTTAATTTCATTAAGACACGCCTCCAGCTGACTACAATCCGGCGTGTTGGTCAGCTTTAGGGGCATGTAGAGTTGGGTGTCATCAGCATAACAATGAAAGCTAACACCGTATTTGCGTATGATGTCGCCTAGTGGCAGCATGTAAATACTAAAGAGTGCAGGGCCAAGAACCGAACCCTGAGGAACTCCGCACGTTACCTTAACATAGTCCGAGGTCACATTATTATGGGAGACGCATTGCATCCTGTCAGTAAGATAAGAGTTAAACCACGACAAAGCTAAGTCTGACATACCAATACGTGTTTTGATATGCTCTAATAAAATATTATGATCGACGGTATCGAAAGCAGCGCTAAGATCAAGAAGCAGCAACATAGATGACGCATCAGAATCCATCGTTAGCAGTAGATCATTAGTCATTTTTGCGAGGGCTGTCTCCGTAGAGTGATTTGCCCTGAAACCGGATTGAAAAGGTTCACAGAGATTGTTAGACACTAAGTGTTCATTTAGCTGCTGTGCGACAATTTTTTCGAGGATTTTCGAAATAAAGGGAAGGTGGGACACCGGTCGGTAGTTTACCATGAGGTCAGGATCAAGGTTAGGTCTTTTGAGCAGAGGATGAATAACCGCTTTTTTGAATGCTAGGGGAACAGTGCCAGAGGAAAGTGATAAGTTTATAATATTTAGCACTGATGGACCTAATAATACAAAAAGCTCCTTGATAAGTTTCCCAGGAAGTGGGTCAAGTAAACATGTTGTTTGTTTTATCCCACTTACACGCTGTAATAGTTCCTCTAATGTTATTTCATCAAAAAGAGAGAGACTATTTTGTATTGCAGTATCCATATTGGTTAGGAAATGACCAAAATTCATTAATCAAATCAACATCAGAACCCAATGTTAATTAAACGTTGTCAAAAAGCATGTTGTTTCAACGTTGTATTTGTGTTGTAAAATATTGGTTGGGAAATGACCACATTTCAAAGGTTAAATCAATGTCACAACCTGACATTGAATAAACGTTGTCAAAAAGCATGTTGTTTCAACGCTGTATTTGTGTTGCAGAATATTGGTTAGGAAATGACAAATTCATTAATCACATCAACATCCCAACCCAATTTTAATTAAACGTTCTCAAAAAGCATGTTGTTTCAACGTTATATTTGTGTTGTAAAATATTGGTTGGGAAATGACCACATTTCAAAGGTTAAATCAATGTCACAACCTGACATTGAATAAACGTTGTCAAAAAGCATGTTGTTTCAACATTGTATTTGTGTTGTAAAATATTGGTTAGGAAATTACCAGAATTCATTAATCAAATCAACGTCAGAACCCAACGTTGATTAAGCGTTGTCAAAAAGCATGTTGTTTCAAAGTTGTATTTGTGTTGAAAAATATTGGTTGGGAAATGACCACATTTCAAAGGTTAAATCAATGTCACAACCTGACATTGAATAAACGTTGTCAAAAAGCATGTTGTTTCAACATTGTATTTGTGTTGTAAAATATTGGTTAGGAAATTACCAGAATTCATTAATTAAATCAACGTCAGAACCCAACGTTGATTAAGCGTTGTCAAAAAGCATGTTGTTTCAACGTTGTATTTGTGTTGAAAAATATTGGTTGGGAAATGACCACATTTCAAAGGTTAAATCAATGTCACAACCTGACATTGAATAAACGTTGTCAAAAAGCATGTTGTTTCAACGTTGTATTTGTGTTGTAAATTATTGGTTGGGTAATGACCACATTTCAAAGGTTAAATCAATGTCACAACCTGACATTGAATAAACGTTGTCAAAAAGCATGTTGTTTCAACGCTGTATTTGTGTTGCAGAATATTGGTTAGGAAATGACAAATTCATTAATCACATCAACATCCCAACCCAATTTTAATTAAACGTTCTCAAAAAGCATGTTGTTTCAACGTTATATTTGTGTTGTAAAATATTGGTTGGGAAATGACCACATTTCAAAGGTTAAATCAATGTCACAACCTGACATTGAATAAACGTTGTCAAAAAGCATGTTGTTTCAACATTGTATTTGTGTTGTAAAATATTGGTTAGGAAATTACCAGAATTCATTAATCAAATCAACGTCAGAACCCAACGTTGATTAAGCGTTGTCAAAAAGCATGTTGTTTCAACGTTGTATTTGTGTTGAAAAATATTGGTTGGGAAATGACCACATTTCAAAGGTTAAATCAATGTCACAACCTGACATTGAATAAACGTTGTCAAAAAGCATGTTGTTTCAACGTTGTATTTGTGTTGTAAATTATTGGTTGGGTAATGACCACATTTCAAAGGTTAAATCAATGTCACAACCTGACATTGAATAAACGTTGTCAAAAAGCATGTTGTTTCAACGCTGTATTTGTGTTGCAGAATATTGGTTAGGAAATGACAAATTCATTAATCAAATCAACGTCAGAACCCAACGTTGATTAAGCGTTGTCAAAAAGCATGTTGTTTCAACGTTGTATTTGTGTTGTCAAATATTGGTTAGGAAATGACAAATTCATTAATCAAATCAACATCTCTACCCAATTTTAATTAAACGTTGTCAAAAAGCATGTTGTTTCAACGTTGTATTTGTGTTGCAGAATATTGGTTAGGAAATGACCAAATTTCAATGGTCAAATCAACGTCAGAACAACATTGATTAAACGTTGTCAAAAAGCAAGTTGTTTCAACGTTGTATTTGTGTTGCAGAATATTGGTTAGGAAATGACAAATTCATTAATCACATCAACATCCCAACCCAATTTTAATTAAACGTTCTCAAAAAGCATGTTGTTTCAACGTTATATTTGTGTTGTAAAATATTGGTTGGGAAATGACCACATTTCAAAGGTTAAATCAATGTCACAACCTGACATTGAATAAACGTTGTCAAAAAGCATGTTGTTTCAACGTTGTATTTGTGTTGTAAAATATTGGTTGGGAAATGACCACATTTCAATGGTTAAATCAATGTCACAACCTGACATTGAATAAACGTTGACAAAAAGCATGTTGTTTCAACGTTGTATTTCTGTTGTAAAATATTGGTTGGGAAATGACCACATTTCAATGGTTAAATCAATGTCACAACCTGACATTGAATAAACGTTGTCAAAAAGCATGTTGTTTCAACATTGTATTTGTGTTGTAAAATATTGGTTAGGAAATTACCAGAATTCATTAATCAAATCAACGTCAGAACCCAACGTTGATTAAGCGTTGTCAAAAAGCATGTTGTTTCAACGCTGTATTTGTGTTGCAGAATATTGGTTAGGAAATGACAAATTCATTAATCAAATCAACGTCAGAACCCAACGTTGATTAAGCGTTGTCAAAAAGCATGTTGTTTCAACGTTGTATTTGTGTTGTCAAATATTGGTTAGGAAATGACAAATTCATTAATCAAATCAACATCTCTACCCAATTTTAATTAAACGTTGTCAAAAAGCATGTTGTTTCAACGTTGTATTTGTGTTGCAGAATATTGGTTAGGAAATGACCAAATTTCAATGGTCAAATCAACGTCAGAACAACATTGATTAAACGTTGTCAAAAAGCAAGTTGTTTCAACGTTGTATTTGTGTTGCAGAATATTGGTTAGGAAATGACAAATTCATTAATCACATCAACATCCCAACCCAATTTTAATTAAACGTTCTCAAAAAGCATGTTGTTTCAACGTTATATTTGTGTTGTAAAATATTGGTTGGGAAATGACCACATTTCAAAGGTTAAATCAATGTCACAACCTGACATTGAATAAACGTTGTCAAAAAGCATGTTGTTTCAACATTGTATTTGTGTTGTAAAATATTGGTTAGGAAATTACCAGAATTCATTAATTAAATCAACGTCAGAACCCAACGTTGATTAAGCGTTGTCAAAAAGCATGTTGTTTCAACGTTGTATTTGTGTTGAAAAATATTGGTTGGGAAATGACCACATTTCAAAGGTTAAATCAATGTCACAACCTGACATTGAATAAACGTTGTCAAAAAGCATGTTGTTTCAACGTTGTATTTGTGTTGTAAATTATTGGTTGGGTAATGACCACATTTCAAAGGTTAAATCAATGTCACAACCTGACATTGAATAAACGTTGTCAAAAAGCATGTTGTTTCAACGCTGTATTTGTGTTGCAAAATATTGGTTAGGAAATGACAAATTCATTAATCACATCAACATCCCAACCCAATTTTAATTAAACGTTCTCAAAAAGCATGTTGTTTCAACGTTGTATTTGTGTTGTAAAATATTGGTTGGGAAATGACCACATTTCAAAGGTTAAATCAATGTCACAACCTGACATTGAATAAACGTTGTCAAAAAGCATGTTGTTTCAACATTGTATTTGTGTTGTAAAATATTGGTTAGGAAATTACCAGAATTCATTAATTAAATCAACGTCAGAACCCAACGTTGATTAAGCGTTGTCAAAAAGCATGTTGTTTCAACGTTGTATTTGTGTTGAAAAATATTGGTTGGGAAATGACCACATTTCAAAGGTTAAATCAATGTCACAACCTGACATTGAATAAACGTTGTCAAAAAGCGTGTTGTTTCAACGTTGTATTTGTGTTGTAAATTATTGGTTGGGTAATGACCACATTTCAAAGGTTAAATCAATGTCACAACCTGACATTGAATAAACGTTGTCAAAAAGCATGTTGTTTCAACGCTGTAATTGTGTTGCAGAATATTGGTTAGGAAATGACAAATTCATTAATCAAATCAACGTCAGAACCCAACGTTGATTAAGCGTTGTCAAAAAGCATGTTGTTTCAACGTTGTATTTGTGTTGTCAAATATTGGTTAGGAAATGACAAATTCATTAATCAAATCAACATCTCTACCCAATTTTAATTAAACGTTGTCAAAAAGCATGTTGTTTCAACGTTGTATTTGTGTTGCAGAATATTGGTTAGGAAATGACCAAATTTCAATGGTCAAATCAACGTCAGAACAACATTGATTAAACGTTGTCAAAAAGCAAGTTGTTTCAACGTTGTATTTGTGTTGCAGAATATTGGTTAGGAAATGACAAATTCATTAATCACATCAACATCCCAACCCAATTTTAATTAAACGTTCTCAAAAAGCATGTTGTTTCAACGTTATATTTGTGTTGTAAAATATTGGTTGGGAAATGACCACATTTCAAAGGTTAAATCAATGTCACAACCTAACATTGAATAAACGTTGTCAAAAAGCATGTTGTTTCAACTTTGTATTTGTGTTGGAGAATATTGGTTCGGAAATTACCAAAATTCAATGGTCAAATCAACGTCAGAACCCAACATTGATTAAACGTTGGGTTCAAAAGCATGTTGTTTCAATCTTAAGTTTGAGTTGTTCAACATCAGGACCTAATTTAACAATTTCTTAACTCTGTTTTAATGTATTGTGCCTGCTGAGAAGTCCCATGCAAAAATATACGGAACAATAACCCCCCAAAATGTAATACAGTTATATCCCTATCTAGAATTTGGACTTTTCCCAAACAGATAGCGAGGAGGAGGATTATGAAATGTGTAACCCTCATTGCGACTTAATGGGATGCTACACATATGATGAAGGTAACAATAAACATATGCAGTCAGTGTGATATTAAATGATTTATTTCCACAGATGGGAATTCGCTGAGAGACGCCCGGCACCCCATCATGACGACAAGCAGAAAGGGCCGGAAGCGACCTGTCCATCAAATATGTGGTCACCATGGAAACAACCTAGTTCGGAGCTATAGCGCATGGCAGATGCGGCGATATAATGGACGACCAGACGGAGCTTCGCCTGCCTGGGGAGGTGTTGTTCTTAAAGAGCCCACACGCTTGTGTCTTTTTCCAGTTTGAAGGCAGTGAATAAGGACGCTCACACGTTTTATCCTGCCTTACACCAACACCCGTGCTTTTTGTGCAACCTTCTCATAGGAAGACGCCAGGGATGGGGACAATATTGGAGTGAGACAGGAAGGAAGGGTGCAAAAAGGTGGGATGGTTTGTTGGGTTTGAGAGGCTTCAGGAAAATGGAGTTCTCCTGGGAAGTGGCACTTAAGTCCGCCATGTGGGGAGATCACCCGGAAAGATCCAATATTGCAGTGAAACACCTCAAAAAACACAAACACTGAAAACATGGGTGCCAGATCTCCACCTAGGGATGGCCATAACTGTACAAGTTTTCCAAAAGGAAGCAAGAGAAAAAGAAATTACCCGTTCCAGAGTCAAACTGTTGCCATCATAATATAATTTGTGTTATCACATGCATTAGAACAGGGGTGTCAAACGTACGGCCCGCGAACAGGTTTTATCCGGCCCGCGGGATAAGTTTGCTAAGTATAAAAATGAGCCGAAATTTTTTAATGAAAAAAACTGCTGTTCTAAATGTGTCCGCTAGATGTCGCAATAGCAATTCTTTGTATCTTTGTAGATTATGCTACATATGCAAAAATGTTATGTTATGTTAGTGCACCAGTCGAGAAAAATGAGCAAACTACATAAATAACATACTGTAATTTGATTTTGATATCATTTTTTATCTTGATAGATTGAAAATTAACACATGAAGGGCAGCACGGTGATGCAGGGGTTAGTGCATGGGCCTCACAATACGAAGGTCCTGAGTTCAATCCCGGGCTAGGGATCTTTCTGTGTGGAGCTTGCATGGATGGATGGAGTTGACTGATGAACTTTATCACATCATTTAATCTGAAAGTATAAATAACGACAAATAAAGATAGAATACTAATAACCGCAACATATAAGTGTAAAAAAAACAAAAAAACATTATGATTTGTACATTTTCAGAATGTGCTTGTTCTATTTTTAAACAAAGAAAACAATCTGAAGTTGTCTTAATTTTTAAGTTATCGTGCCGTGATTTTACCAGTCCGGCCCACTTGGGAGTAGATTTTTCTCCATGTGGCCCCCCATCTAAAATGAGTTTGACACACCTGCATTAGAACAAGGTACAAATACTTCGCAGGTTAGGTAAAGAGAACTAACAAAAAAACTACTGAAAAAACAGTTTAATATAGGTTTTAATCACCATTTTTTGTAATCAATAACTTAATATGTAAGGTCAAGGTCAGGTACACATGAGTCGATGCTGGAATGTATAACAGATGATTTTAGTAGAGTAGCACCATTCAGTTCAAAAAGTCCAGATGAAGATCGAATTGTACGAAACACGATGCAATTCTTACCATTAGAAATCACCTGAAAATGTTGACATAAAAGACATTTTTATAAAGAATAATTATAGTTTTGAAAAACACAAAAAAAATCACAGAAGCTGAGTTACTAACGCGTGGGATTTTTTTTTTGAGGGGCATAATATAGCATTGGCATAATATTGTTGTACTTTATGATTATCAGCCCTAATATACTTGTGTATTCACACTAAGTATATACAGTATAGATCAGGGGTCCCCAAACTACAGCCTACGAGCAATATAAGGCCCGCCGCGTCCAAATTCCGGCCTACGGTTAAAATATAACAAGAACACTATTGGCTAGCTTGTGTTACCATTTGTGGTTTAACAGAACACGTTTGTCTTAAAACAGTCTATATCAGGGGTCGGCAACCTTTACCACTCAAAGAGCCATTTTGACCAGTTTCACAAATTAAAGAAAACAATGGGAGCCACAAAAATCTTTTGAAATTTAAAATGAAATAACATTGCATACAAAGTTTTTTTTTGCTTTGTGCTATGTGTAGACCAAAGGCGGCCCACATGTAAATTGAACGTTAGTGCGGCTCGCAAGTTTTATATAAATGGCGCTTGACATCGTCATGCTTGTCAACCCTCCCGATTTTTCCGGCAGACTACGAATTTCAGGGCAATTATTCTCTCGAATGTGCCGAGATGGTACAGCATTTAGCACCCACTACAACCAGCGTGCCGGACCAGCCACACGTTGTATGAGGCTTCTGCTTGCTCACATACGTGTCAGCAAGGCATACTTGGTCAACAACCACACAGGTTACACTGACGGTGGCGTTATAAAAAACTTTAACACTCTTACTAATAATGCGCCACACTGTGAACCCACACCAAACAAGAATGACAAACACATTTCGGGAGAACATCTACACCGTAACACAACATAAACACAACAGAACAAATACCCAGAATCCCATGCAGCCCTAACTCTTCCGGGCTACATTATACAGCCCCGCTACCAAACCCCGCCCACCTCAACCGACGCACAGAGGGGGGGGGTTTGATGTGTGAGGGAGCAGGGTTGGGGTGGGGGCGGGGTTTGGTGGTAGCAGGGGTGTATAATGTAGCCCGGAAGAGTCAGGGCTGCATGGGATTCTGGGTATTTGTTCTGTTGTGTTTATGTTGTGTTAAGGTGCAGATGTTCTCCCGAAATGTGTTTGTCATTCTTGTTTGGTTTTGGTTCAAAGTGTGGCGCATTATTAGTAAGAGTGTTAAAGTTGTTTTATATGGCCACCGTCAATGTAACCTGTGTGGTTGTTGACCAAGTATGCCTTGCTGTCACTTATGTGTGCAAGCAGAAGATGCATATGACAAGAGGCTGGGCTGGCATGCTCTTTGTACAGATTGTAGAGGGTGCTAAATGCTGTACCATCATGGCATGCCCTTAATATTATTGTAATGGTGAAAATCGGAGAATATTAATCCCGGGAGTTTTCTGCGAGAGGCACTGAAATCCGGAGGTCTCCCGGGAAAATCGGAGGGGTCGGCAAGTATGCAACTGAGCCGCATCAGAGTAATCAAAGAACCGCATGCGGCTCCGGAGCCGCGGGTTGCCGACCCCTGGTCTATATTTTTCACAATTACTACCTTTGTGTAGTAACATTTTTACTGGCCCGAATAAAATGATTGGTGTTTACGGCGTCACTCACCATGTCTCATCAACACGTATGCGCAGAGAGCGCATGCATACAAAAGCAGTCCAAGTTGTTGTTATGATACAATATACATTCAATGACGAGCGATCCAAATTGCTATTATTAGCAGACAACACCCAAAGCTAATGTGCAAGCATGTGTGACGTACGTACGTAATTACATCATTGCTTACGAGAAGCCATAAGAGGGCGGGATATACTGTGTAAAATACATTAGAAAGTTAGCGCCATATAAACATCTGTGTGACGATTTTAGCTTTTCTGGTGCTGTGTGAAAGACAGGAAGAAAAGCTCAGACTGTGGATTTTGGTACTGAAGTGTTTCCTTAATTATTTCAGTCGTATTTCTGCAAAGTCGCGACGCTATTTATGCTATGATTCTTATGAATATTGGGTGCATTTGTCTGTTCTTGTCTCTGACCGTGCTGACCCCACCCCATGGAACACCGCAGAGGCCACCACGGGGTTTATGGCTGTTAAAATTGCATTTTTGTTTTGTTATTTATTTAGGCATGGTGCAATCCTTCTTATCAGTGCAATATGTATTATTTATTACTCATTTTTAGTTTTGTAGCTGTGTGTAAAAATGGTGTGACGTAATATCCCCATTGTGGGCTAAATCAAAGTCGATCCTATCCTATCCATTTAACATCTTTAAAAGCCCTTCACACATTTGTAAACACTTCCAATGCTCTTAATACACTTCAAACTCTCTAAAACGTATGCCAATTTTAACATGAAACTTCAATTTGTAGTCAAATCGTAATGTACTAAATCCGCGATGCATTGTGCGTAGGCCCTGCAGATTAAACTATTCAATTAATAAGATTAAGCTATTTTCACCATAACAATGTGAAGTGAAGTGAATTATTTTTATGTAGCGCTTTTACATAGTGAAACCCAATATCTAAGTTACATTTAAACCAGTGTGGGTGGCACTGGGAGCAGGTGGGTAAAGTGTCTTGCCCAAGGACACAACGGCAGTGACTAGGATGGCGGAAGCGGGGATCGAACCTGGAACCCTCAAGTTGCTGGCACGGCCACTCTACCAACCGAGCTATACCGCTCCACAATGTAAAAGGTTAACACGCTCCGCTCCTCTTTCGTTCCCCCCTTTTTATCTGCTTTCTTTTGTAGTTCAAGTAATAATTACATTTGTGTATTGTTGCATTTGAAGCGATTATATTGTCATTATCCATATATTGTTATTTCTATTGGTAATTTTATCATTCCATTTGTAGTGCCAGGGTTGGCGCTACGAATTTTCAAAGTGGGGTCCCAGTGGCTCCTGAAGCCACTTTTTTCATCGAAGCTTCGCTTTTTGGGTTTATTGCTCGCCATGACGAAAACAATAACACGCGGGAGTCCTAATACCGGAAATGCAGTATTTGTGATCGATAAAACTTTCGGCGAATCAAAATTTAAGAAATTGTACCGAAAAAGTGTATTACAATAATATAATTATTTGACCCGGCAAATATAAACAAAACAAAACACAGATGGAAAGCGATAATCTGTAAAAAAAACAACCCAAAAAAACAAGCAAACCGGGCGGTAAAAAAAGAAAAATGGAAATGTGCGTTGTTTCAGATTTAAATGCGTAAAAAGACACAAAAAGTGCGTTAACGCCAACATTGAGGACAATGTTGATTATGGCCATGTCTGTCACGGTCCGGGCGCACTCATCTGTGCGCTCTGATGAGAGCACCTCCAAGAGCGCACTTCCAGGAGTGCGCCAGGCGCGTGTCGGTCCTGCTGCAGCCGGCAGCTGCAATCAATCACCAGCAATCAGCGCACCTGTGGTTGATCAGAGGTCCTGCCTTGAAAAGCCTGCACAACCTGCTATCCCGCGCCAGAACGTAGTCATCTGTTCCTGTACAGTAAGCCTACACGTCAAGCTCCATGCACTCTTTGCTCTCTGTGTTTTCTTCCCCGTCGTGTTCATCGTCTCGTGCCCTTCATTGTCGTCTTTCCTGCAGCCTGCCTTCGTTCCACGTTACGGGCTGTGCGTCTCGTCTTCCCGCCTTCCCTTTGCTTACCTGGCTGCCTCTTGGATCTCGACCTCCCGCTTAGACAGGGACCTTCGACGCCTCTCTATCGCCCTGACTACCTGCCTGCTCACGGATCTCCGAGCTTGTCTTGTTCCCCACCTGGACTTCCTCACCTCTCGCTCAACACTCCTGGTAACACACCATTAATTCCATAAACTTAATTTCCTTGTTTATTATCATTATTATTTTGTATATACATATATATATATATATATATATATATATATATATATATATATATATATATATATATATATATA
Source organism: Nerophis lumbriciformis (assembly GCF_033978685.3). Classification (NCBI taxonomy): domain Eukaryota; kingdom Metazoa; phylum Chordata; class Actinopteri; order Syngnathiformes; family Syngnathidae; genus Nerophis; species Nerophis lumbriciformis. The sequence goes on from NC_084560.2 coordinate 30,605,073, forward strand.
TATATATATATATATATATATATATATGTCTTAATAAGGTTATCCAAAAAATAGTGCTCGATACCGTAGTAGAGCGCAATATATGTATGTGTGGGAAAAAAAATCAAGAGGAGATTTTCATCTCCTGATGATTGAGGGAACCCCCTCATGAAACAGGCCTGTAACATATATATATATATATATATATATATATATATATATATATATATATATATATATATATATACATATAAATAAAATAGAGCTTAAACCCACCCCCCTCCCTCTGTACACATAACAAAGTCTGTGTTATCACTATCTACTTCACTAATATGTTCTTTTTTCAAATTTTTGGTATCATATTTGATGATGTAGTTATTTTGTTATTGTTTGTTGTTGTTGTTGTTGTTAAAGTACTCATGATAGTCACACACACACTAGGTGTGGCGAAATTATTCTCTGCATTTGACACATCACTCTTGATCACCCCCTGGGAGGTGAGGGGAGCACTGAGCAGCAGCGGTGGCCGCGCCCGGGAATCATTTTTGGTGATTGTCCTTTTTTTCTTCTTTCTATCCCCCTCCTGCTCCGGTCCGGCCGCGCCAAACAACAAATATATCCATTTAATATAGTCAGATACAAATAAAGCAACACTTCATGTGTTGTAATTTTTGGCTCAAAATAAAATGTTGCTTGAGGCCCCAATTGAGGCCCTGACAGAGACCGCAGTAAGTGGCGAATGCACACTGTGTAGTGTTGGCTGGCTAGAGAAACGAGCTGAGCTAGCTCGCTAAATACCGTATGAATGAGCCCATTAAGATGTAATGTGGACTCACACCATTTTCTCAATCATCAGAGAAACAGATGGCCCGCAATGGCCAAGATAAGGCTTTTAAGCACTTGTGCGCATCAGCGTCGCCATGGAGACCGTCATGCTCTCGAGGGTTACTAATGGGCGACAATTAGTCGAGAGGCACAACAAAGCGGGGCCCGATGTGACAAACGGCCAGATGCTCAGATGTGGTTTAGCGCGGCTTTGACGTCGCCCAGTCGCCCTGTTGACCACGCAGGTAGGGCGTGCTGATTGGCTGGTGCGACGTGGTTTGTTTGGGTTTATTCACATCATTACCACCACCCAAAATGTGTGTGACGTCAAAGGGTGTTGTACCGGGGGCCCCAAGCACGAGGGAGTTCAGTGTCATGATCTCGCATGACAATTATGAGTTTATTTCTACTATTTTGTTTTATTTCGGTCCAGTGCTCTTATTTTTGTAGTTTTGCTTCCTTTTGCCTCATTTTACTAATGATTTCCAATGTTGCAAAAATTTGTAGAATAAAAATTAAAATACAACATTTCTGTCAACGAAGATTTGCGTCAGCCTTTAATAGTAGGCTAATATTAATAGTAGGCTTTTAACACTACATGAGTTGCGTGGTCCTCTGTTGTCCTGTGTTTTTAAAATGTTGATTTCTATTTACTGTTTTTATTGGTTTTACCCTTTAAAATCGTTTTTAATCATATTTATTCTATATTGGTTTTATATGTATTTATTTTTTGTTTTTATTCAGTCATTGGTGGAGCTAAGGATAATATTTGAATATTGTTTTTAATATTGTTGTGCAGCACTTTGGAAACATTTTGTTGTTTAAATGTGCTATATAAATAAAGTGGATTGGATTGCATAATATAGCTAATATAGACACTTACATCATGTGTTGCCTTCATTATAACACTTATATAAGACTTTACATTTTTTGCGGCTCCAGACAGATTTTTCTGTATTTTTAGTCCAATATGGCTCTTTCAACATTTTGGGTTGCTGACCCCTGACTTAGAAGCTAAACGGGGTCGGTAGAGGCATGAGACTGTCTAAGGAAGCCCGATGAGCTCCCATAATTCCTCCGTCACGACGCTCTCAGAGCTGGCGGAATTTCCGACATTTCTGGCAGTCACTACAAAGGCGGCGGCATAATGAAACGCGGCGGAGTGACGAGCACCTGGAGGGGGGCGATAAGCGCCCGAGTGAGGCGTTCAACAAAGGCTGGGCGAGTTTAAGAGGGTGAAGGGGTCCTCGCTGGATGATGACGTCTTTATGTTGCACTTTGGAACATGAAGACGCTTTCCGCCAGCGAGACAGATAACGATGACAAACGCCACAACTGGTGTTTTGTTGTTTTTGCTCCACAACTTAAATGCTGTCAAGTTTATTTTTCGTTCTTGTAGTTTCCTGTTTTTGCAAGCTTTACATACAGTCTGTAAATCAGTGGTACTCATCGAGGGCGGACGCTCCCCTTTCCTTTCCCTTATCTCTCCTGCTTGCTTCTTTGTCTTGTCTTAACTTTCTTGTTGCCTCTTTTTGCACTGCTCAAATCTAAACATTGGAACTATTCAACTGGCCTCAACGAAATTGACAAAATCTTGGGTTTGGGGGAACATGCTTGTCATGACGGAGTGGTTGTTGCTAGACACACGACGGACTCTTGGGAGAAGGAGTGCTGCGTGCCTGGCGACCCTTTCAGTCGAGAACGTGAAGATAGCCACCTATTCGGAATTATGACACCAGGACATCTGCTGATTGGAGTAAGAGTTGCTCTGGTTTGTCGACAAATTGGAAGTTGCTGGCAGTCTTCAAAGTACCCCAAAGCTGCCACAAATGATTGGAGGATGCGGGAAGAACTGTGGACACTCTTGTGATTTGGATAACATCGGACTGTCTGCCCTCGCAGGATGAATTTGAGGATCACTCAGACAAATTAGAGTGAAAAGCAACATTTATTTTCACTCGCATAAAAAACCTTTTAACTTGGATTGTTTCCCTGGCTTCGAGACTCTCCCGAAGGACAGTGCGGCGAAGACACAACAAACTCCCATCTTGTCTCATGGACACACACCTGTTGTTGTTGACTTTGGACTGACTGGCGGCTGCAAGAACACCAAGGCCGCGGAACAGAGACACGCGGCAGGCTTAGACACACACATCCACAAAAAATATACGCCACACACACATACCCCACCCCCCATCCAATGCCCTTGACGCGAACCCCTCAGGGGTGATGGACGGCTGGGCAGCGCCTGAAGAGCTGCAGCCTGCCACCGTAGTTTCGACTCCCTCCCCTTTGTTGCAAGTCTCGAGATGTATGTTGTAATATGTGTATGTGCTTTGCTATGGAGGTTTTTTCCCACTCCAGACTGGGCCCTCTTAGGAGCCCAGTCTAGATTGTATTTTTTTACTCATCCTCCCCCAGCGTTTACCTTTTTCCCATCTTTTACAGGGCGCCTTGTGGCGACCCATCAGCGTTCCTGTTCTGTAACCCTGTACACTGTTTGTCTAATCTTGAACGGGTTTGTGCTGAAAACAAAGTTTTGTTGTACTTGCCTCTATTGTCACAGCTCGTTTGTTGGTAGCACTTTTGTTGACGTCGCTTATGGTTTTGTAGCCTGTATCCACTGCAGTGGACATTTGCAGTCTCTCAGAAAGACACAGCGCAAGAATGAGTCTTTATCAAGCCATATTATCAATCTTTATTAGCATACTAATGTGCTGAGTTGACACCTCATTGTAGCTCATTGGTCGAGCAGATCAACATTTGAGGAAACATGCTAACATTAGCATTATACTCCACAGTGTCCACTTTGCCACAGCACCCCTTTTTCACGACGTCCTTAGTGTCCTCTTGGATAAAATTTGCTCCTGTCATCTGTTAGTGTGTCTGGTTCTGACGGATGCGTTCAATGTGGTGGGATTTTCAAGTTACCACGGTATTTTGAAGTAGAAAATGGAGGCAAGTGAAACTTGTTATTGCGACCTCTGGTGGTCATAGTTAGAATAGAATGCCTTTTATCGTCACAATATGCATGTACAACAACAACAAAAAACCCGCCGCATGCTTTATTCCTCAATGAATGTTGACTTTCCACTTTGGTCTTTCGGTTCACGGGTGGCGTTTGGTTAAGTCGTCCCTTGTGCGCTGATTTAGCGTTCGCGGGCACGCGGTAATTGCAGCGCGTGGCAGCCTGCGCCTGACGGAGCGCGCAGGGATGAATAAATCGAGGTAGTGCACTCGTTTGAACGTTTGGCATTTACTGATGAGGCATTAAAGCGGGTGCGACTCAGGCGACAGTGGCACAGTAAACTGCAGCGCAGGTGCGCTTGTGTCAAGGGGATCAAGTTTTAATTGGAATAACCTTTTTTTATTTGCATTCTTTTTGTTGGGTTAAACACACAAAAAGTCACACAAGAACTGGCTAACTCTCACTCAAAGCTAAACAAGTGATGCGCGGCTCTAGACAACCACCTCTGTCTGGTCAACAAAACATCAAGTAATTATAAAGTCACTTTAATGACCACTGTTGACTGTTTAATGACCACCCTATACGTTTCCATGCACTTAATTAGTCTGATTGCTAGAATAGTTTTTTTTTTTGTATTTTCACACCTAGAGTCGTGGTCAAAAGTTGACATACACTTGTGAAGGACATAATGTAATGGCTGTCTTGAGTTTACAATCATTTCTACAACTCTTATTTTTTTGTGATAGAGTGATTGGAGCAAATACTTGTTTGTCACAAAAAACATTCATGAAGTTTGGTTCTATTATGAATTTATTATAGGTCTACTGAAAATGTGACCAAATCTGCTGGGTCAAAAGTATACATACAGCAATGTTAATATTTGGTTACATGTCCCTTGGCAAGTTTCACTGCAATAAGGCGCTTTTTGGTAGCCATCCACAAGCTTCTGGCAAGCTTCTGGTTGAATTTTTGACCACTCCTCCTGACAAAATTGGTGCAGTTCAGCTAATTTTTATTTTTTTTATTTTTTTTTGACATGGACTTGTTTCTTCAGCATTGTCCACACTTTAAGTTAGGACTTTGGGAAGGCCATTCTAAAACCCTAATTCTAGCCTGATTTAGCCACTTTTGACGTGTGTTTGGGGTCATTGTCCTGTTGGAACACCCAAGACCCAACCTCCGAGCTGATGAATTTAGGTTGTCCTGAAGAATTTCATTGTCCCATTTACTCTCTGTAAAGCAGCAGTTCCATTGGCTGCAAAACAGGACCAGAGCATAATACTACCACCACCAGGTATGGAGTTCCTGAGATTAAAGGCCTCACCTTTTCTCCTCCAAACATATTGCTGGGTATTGTGGCCAAACAACTATTTTTTTGTTTCATCTGACATCACATTGACAAAGATAATACCTTCCGGAGGAAAGTTCTGTGGCGTTCCCAGGCCAGCCGGGAGACATAATCTTCCCAACGTGTCCCGGGTCTTCCCCAGTGGCGTCCTACCGGTCGGACGTGCCCTAAACACCTCCCATCCAGGGAGATGTCCGGGTGGCATCCTGACCAGATGCTCGAACCACCTCATCTGGCTCCTCTCGATGTGGAGGAGCAGCGGATTTACTTTGAGCTCCTCCCGGATGGCAGAGATTCTGACCCTATCTCTAAGGGAGAGCCTCGCCACCCGGCGGAGGAAACTCATTTCGGCCGCTTGTACCCGTGATCTTGTCCTTTCGGTCATGACTCAAAGCTCATGACCATAGGTGAGGATAGGAACGTAGATCGACTGGTAAATTGAGAGCTTTGCCTTCCGGCTCAGCTCCTTCTTCACCACAACAGATCGATACGGAGTCCGCATTACTGAAGACGCCGCACCGATCAGCCTGTCGATCTCACGATCTACTCATGAACAAGACTCTGAGGTACTTGAACTCCTCCACATGGGGCAAGGTCTCTAACCTGACTCTTGCCAGATCCTTGTAGTTTGCTGAGCTCCACACAAGGATCTGGGATCGAGGGCAATGCAAACTCCTTCAAGATAGCAAAAAATATTGAACCAATCAGGATCGCCGGGCGGCCTTTCATAGATGTGACGTAGCGCCGAAGCGACTGTTTGATTCAAACAACAATAGCGGCACGCAGCGAGGAGTCGTGTGCTGACTTTGCTGCGTTGTTTCAGTAAAAGTTCTCTAACTTTTCGCTTTGTCGTTATCCAATATGTCGGCTGTTCTGTTTTGGATTTCCCAGCGTCGCTCTCATCAGCGTAACGGGTTGATTTCGATGTGAGTGGTTGAAGTAGCACGTCATTCAAGATAACGGGACAAGTGGTTTATCCAATCACATACAATGATTTTTTTACAAGGCCCCGCCTTCTGAAATACATCTCCTATTGAGAACTCCCAGATCCTTGTGTGGAGCTCAGCGAACTACAAGGATCTGGCGAGAGTCAGGTTACAGAGTCTCCTCCCCAACCCGTAATGGCTATATTGATGTTAAATAGCAGACAGAATCAAGAAATTATCTTAGATTGCGCTACGAACTTGACGCTGCTACCAAGAATGTATCGGGTCGGGTGCAAGGAAAGGCAGCGGAAGAGTTTTTTCGAATGAGTTTTCGGACAAAGAATCATGGAAACAAAACGTTTGAATGTCTCGGAGTTCATTCATAAGGCTCTGTGGATTTATGGAAGGAGTTTAAAATCCGAAAGAAAGGACTCTTTGTTCCCCGGCTGATACTGTTTTAGATGAAAGTTGCTATTGTTCTGGACTATCTTGCCAGATGTGTGGAATACAGACTTATTGTTAATCAGTTACAGGTGCACAAATGCATCGTGAAGAGATTTGTGTACGCTTTATTATTTGTCTTTAATATACCTGCTTCATTATATTTAATCTCATTCGTATTTTGTTCGAGAGTCTTAATTAAGCCGGCATTTTACATTTCCTTAGCTACTTTCTTGAATAAATCTGTTTCTTTTTTCTCCCATCGATGCATTTCAAAATGTTCTGTTCTTTTAATTTGTGAAGCCAATAAAAAGTCTCTTCTTTATGTTTTTATTGAATGGTATCCTTCACGTTAAGACTGGCGCATGTGTGATACCAGGGGTCCTCACCAGCCGCTCTCACCCCCTCCACAGATCTGGTTTTCAATCGCTTAATCCAGGTGTGTTAGTCCGACTTTTCAAAAACCAAACACGATCGGATTAAGGTGTTTCCTTATTTAGAGCCAAACTCTTTGAGAAATCTGACTAATTTTGTGCATGCACTCATATTGACCGGGTGGAACAGGGGTTCGTGCATGTGCCTCACAATACGAAGGTCCTGGGTTTGATGCTCGGGGTCTTTCTGTGTTGAGTTTGCATGTTCTCCTCTTGACTGCGTGGGTTCCCTCCGGGTACTCCGGCTTCCTCCCACCCCCAAAGACATGAACATGGGGATAGGTTGATTGGCAACACTAAATTGGCCCTAGTGTGTGAATGTGAGTGTGAATGTTGTCTGTCTATCTGTGTTGGCCCTGCGATGAGGTGGCGACTTGTCCAGGGTGTACACCGCCTTCTTCCCGAATGCAGCTGAGATAGGCTCCAGCACCCCCCGCCACCCTGATAGGGAAAAGCGGTAGAAAATGGATGGATGGATGAAGTTTTTTGTTGCCCGAATGTGGGATCAGATCCGAGGGTGTCGTTATTTGTGAAGCCCTTTGAGGCATTTGTGATTAATAAACTTTGATTGATTGATTGATAATTTATTCAAGACAACATTTCTGCCTCCCAGAAGAAGCTCTTCATTTAGTTCTTTGAAAGTTACTCCACAAAAAGAACAAATAATGTGGTCTAAAAAGAACAACATTATACAAATTATAATTTTGCGAGTAAGAAGCAGTGTTATTTTAAACTACTAGTTTTTCATCAAATACAAGAAAAAACGTGTTTTTTTTAATTGTCTCCGTCGTTTGTATTCTTTGGTTTCCTCGAAAAATCTCGAATTTAATTGTTCATAAAAAAAAAATCTGTTATTTTATTTTTAGGCCCAGGCCTTGACAAAAAAATTTAAAAAGTGGCTTATCAACGCCTACATCTGCCAGCACTAAAAGATGAGCCTGTTTTGATGCTAAGATAAATGTTATGTTGTATTTTATTTTTTATCTTATTGCATATGTATTGTGTGCTTTTTTTCTTTTTCTCTCTTTTTCTTTCAAATTGTAATTTTACTGCCTTTTTTTTTTTTACATCATGGCCAGGGGACTACAGATGAAAACTAGCCTTCTAGCTAATTCTGTCTTTTTTAACCATGTGTAGTCATGTGTTTTATGAAATTGCATTGTCCCATTTGAAATTAACTAACCTAATCTAATGTAATCTAATAATACTGTCTTGTCCAGCCACATGAGCAAATAATATTGTTGAACTGATTCAATGTTATACTTTTTTTTTTTTTTTAAAAGCAACTTTTGCAGCGACTTTCTGAAAAAAATTCTGTGAATTCCGTCATTTTAGGTTGCAACAATCACAAAAAAGCATGTGAAATCTGTCGCTGCCTTTTGGAAAAGCGATGTACTTAGACTTGGACTTAGACAAACTTTAATGATCCACAAGGGAAATTGTTCCACACGGTAGCTCATTTACAAAGGATGGAAAGGATAAGGATAGAAAGGATCATGCACACAAGGGCACAAAAAGAGGGCGAAAACATAACAGCTGCAGCAAAAACAGGGCAGCATAGAATAAAGAGTAGATCTAGAAGAAAATATACATTATAAACAAAGAGAGGTAGCGAACATAGAAGCGGTCAGGTAACAGACAGATACACTATATTGCCAAAAGTATTTGGCCACCCATCCAAATGATCAGAGTCAGGTGTCCTAATCACTTGGCCCGGCCACAGGTGTATACAATCAAGCACTTAGGCATGGAGACTGTTCGGAGCAAGCTCCGTCCTCTTCCAACATGACTGTGCACCAGTGCACAAAGCAAGGTCCATAAAGACATGGATGACAAGAGTCTGGTGTGGATGAACTTGACTGGCCTGCACAGAGTCCTGACCTGAACCCGATAGCTGTAATAGCTGCAAAAGGTGGACCCACATCATATTGAACTCTATGAGTTAGGAATGGGATGGCACTTCAAGTTCATATGTGAGTCAAGCCAGGTGGCCAAAAACTTTTGGCAAGATAGTGTATCATCTATTGCTGTATGGCGAGTGATTATCCAGCTGGATGGAGTGCGGAATGTATGTATGTACGGCTGTATGCGTAAAAAGTAGATAAAGTGCAGACAGTACTGCACAAAGCAAGGTCCATAAAGACATTGATGACAGAGTCTGGTGTGGATAAACTTGACTGGCCTGCACAGAGTCCTGATGTAAACCTGATAGAACACCTTTGGGATGAATTAGAACGGAGACGGAGAGCCATACAGCTGGATGGAGTACGGCTGTATGTGGATAAAGTGCAGACAGTACTTCTTGGAGACACACACTGTTGGAGACAGGTGTGAACCCACACAGCTCATTAGCATGAAAGCGACAGACAATAGTAAAATATGGTAGCTTTCAGTAGACATGGAATCTGCCCTATCTTGAAGGAGCTGCATGAGGCAAATTAGCATATTTGCCAGCAGATTATAGTGATTTTAGCTGACGGAGCTACAAGCTGGTGTCATGTGATCATTTCACGCTCAATCAACATCTGCTTTGACACACTTTTTTAATTAAAGCGCTGACATCTCAGGTCCTCACTTCAGAAGGCCAGACCGTTATGCCCAAAGGCTGCTTTAATCATAAAGCCGGAGATAATAACAACACACAGAACCCATTCGAAACTGCGATAAGTAGGAGAACAAAACATTGATTCAAGGACTATTCGAGAAAAAGACGGAGGAAAAGTTTTTTAGCGTCTCAAGCGGTCGCGGGAGGTGCACAAAAGCAGCCGTCAAGCGAGCCGTGAGAAAACAAACAGCCAGCGAAGGGAGGGGTGGGGGGGGGGCTTACTTTTTGTGTGCAAGTGGACTGAACTAGAGTCAATTCAGAGTTCAATCATGTCTTCCATCTTGTGTGTGCTGCCAAGTTCTGTTGGTGCCTGAAGAAAAGAAGCCACCAGGACATTTGGGGGCAACTGCTATACATTCATGGCCAGACCCTGATGGAGCTCACGGGGAAGGAAAACAACCATTGCTTTCCCCCCGCTATTTTATTTAACACAATTCAGGCTGAAAATGTGAATAAACGTTTCATTTTTTAACAATTTTTTTGTAAACATTAAAAAAGTGTGTCTGCGTAGTACTGACTTGGCAAAAAAAAAACCAAGTTACATTGAACACATCATCAGTCAAAACAGGATGAAACTTTTTAAACCTTATTTTTTTGGTATTTTAGTCAAGTCATTTGCAAAAGGAGCTGGCAGCTACACAACATCTAAGCACGCAATAGCACACAAGCTAGACATACACTACGTAACAAATGTCCTTAATTGAACAATATTGCAGTCTAAAACAGCATATTTGTCAATACTGTATAAGGAATTATTGTCAAATAATCATAATTACATATACAAAGTCTCCAAGGTGGAAAAAAACTAGAAAGTGTCCAGTAACAAATGTGTCCACATCATTCAATTTATTTCACCACACCTAGTGTGTGTGTGACTATCAGTGGTACTTTAACTTTAACTTTGAACTAGATTTTAATGAAGAGTAGTGCCCCATGCTGCCCACTGTTGGTCTGGCATGCACATTACACCATTCTGCAGCGTTGTCTAAAACTTCCCCAGTACAAACAGGCTTATTGGGGCGGTATAGCTCGATTGGTAGAGTGGCCGTGCCAGCAACTTGAGGGTTCCAGGTTCGATCCCCGCTTCCGCCATCCTAGTCACTACCATTGTGTCCTTGGGCAAGACACTTTACCAACCTGCTCCCAGTGCCACCTACACTGGTTTAAATGTAACTTAGATATTGGGTTTCACTATGTAAAGCGCTTTTAGTCACTAAAGAAAAAGCGCTATATAAATATAATTCACTTCCCTTCACTATTTGTACTACATCACTGCCATGTAACTGTACTCTATTTGTACTACATCACTGCCATGTAACTGTACTCTATTTGTACTACAACACTGCCATGTAACTGTACTCTATTTGTACTACAACACTGCCATGTAACTGTACTCTATTTGTACTACATCACTGCCATGTAACTGTACTCTATTTGTACTACATCACTAGTCTGTAACTGTACTCTATTGGAACCACATCACTAGTATGTAACTGTACTCTATTTGTACTACATTACTGCCATGTAACTGTACTCTATTTGTACTACACCACTGCCATGTAACTGTACTCTATTTGTACTACATCACTGCCATGTAACTGTACTCTATTTGTACTACAACACTGCCATGTAACTGTACTCTATTTGTACTACAACACTGCCATGTAACTGTACTCTATTTGTACTACATCACTGCCATGTAACTGTACTCTATTTGTACTACATCACTAGTATGTAACTGTACTCTATTGGAACCACATCACTAGTATGTAACTGTACTCTATTTGTACTACATTACTGCCATGTAACTGTACTCTATTTGTACTACACCACTGCCATGTAACTGTACTCTATTTGTACTACATCACTGCCATGTACTCTATTTGTACTACATCACTGCCATGTAACTGTACTCTATTTGTACTACATCACTGCCATGTAACTGTACTCTATTTGTACTACATCACTACCATGTAACTGTACTCTATTTGCACTACATCACTGCCATGTAACTGTACTCTATTTGTACTAAATCACTGCCATGTAACTGTACTCTATTTGTAACACATCACTGCCATGTAACTGTACTCTATTTGTACTACATCACTGCCATGTAACTGTACTCTATTTGTACTACATCACTGCCATGTAACTATACTCTATTTGTACTACATCACTGCCATGTAACTACTCTATTTGTACTAAATCACTACCATGTGCCATGTGCCATGTAACTGTACTCTATTTGTAACACATCACTGCCATGTAACTGTTCTCTATTTGTACTACATCACTGCCATGTAACTGTACTCTATTTGTAACACATCACTGCCATGTAACTGTACTCTATTTGTACTACATCACTGCCATGTAACTGTACTCTATTTGTACTAAATCACTGCCATGTAACTGTACTCTATTTGTACTACATCACTGCCATGTAACTATACTCTATTTGTACTACATCACTGCCATGTAACTGTACTCTATTTGTAACACATCACTGCCATGTAACTGTTCTCTATTTGTAACACATCACTGCCATGTAACTGTTCTCTATTTGTACTACATCACTGCCATGTAACTATACTCTATTTGTAACACATCACTGCCATGTAACTGTTCTCTATTTGTACTACATCACTGCCATGTAACTGTTCTCTATTTGAAACACATCACTGCCATGTAACTGTACTCTATTTGTACTACATCACTGCCATGTAACTGTTCTCTATTTGTAACACATCACTAGTATGTAACTGTACTCTATGTGTTTCTAACACTCATGAACACCCCCTCCCGTTTAAAAAAAACAAAAAAAAACTGTTCAGCTCCTCGGCGGCTCCGCCCCTAACGCTCAGATGTGGATGCAAAAAAAGAAAAAGAGGGGGATCCAGCAGCAACTATGTGACAGACAGACAACACGGACCCTCGGCCGCACTGCTGGCAGGTACCGCGGAGGACACAATGGAGCTGGGCCGAATGCAGGACACCTCATAACGGCAGTATGACCCACAGGACCGCGGCAGCATCCTCCGGGCAGCATGCACCCCCACACGTTCTCGGTAAGCTTTTGTTTCCGCCCGTCTTCCTTTGCCTTCCTAGTGTCTATGTGACAACAACATATGGATGAATGGGGTGTTGCGTTTACGTGCACCGTGTCTTTGTCCGCGAAGGCTGCATTCCGCTACTAGAGACACGGCGCGTGCACGCGCACTCACTGACTGTCATGTGTAATCTTGACAAAAGGAACTGTTTCCCTTAAGTGCGCGAAATCTAAACAATAACCTGGTTCAAGACTGTACGCTCCCAAATGCCGTGACGCTCAAGTGTCAAGTGGACAGACGACTGCACACCCGGAGGGATACACGTTGATAACTCTTAATACGCTCGCGGGTAATTAAAAAACAAAAAACAAGCTGCGTTGAACGCACCAGCTGTAACAAGACATGCCAACTAACAATGGAGGTCAGACGATACGCTAACAAACTAACAATGAAGGAGAATGAAACTCATCACCTGTTTACTTCTTGACATGACTTTATCCGAAATGAGATTGCGGGCAGCGAGGAAACGGGCTGCTGCAGCACAGTGGAGACTGCGGAGTGCACCTGCTTCATTTACAGGTTAGGCTAAGGTTAGCATGTTTGTCTGCTTTGATAATTTCTCGCCGAGTATCCTCAAAAGTCACCCATATTGTATCCGCTTGGCACTTTTGGAACCTCCAGGTGGCAGGTAGTATTTCTAGTACCTTGTTTCGCTATGTTTCACCAAATTCAGGGTAAGCAAACAATAGCATACCCGTTTCCTTTCTTAGGCCCCGTTTACACTAAGCCGGATAAGGTTATCCAGGGTAAATCCCACCTAACCTTATCCGTGTCCACACACACAATGGACGTTTAAGACCCCCTCCCACCCTCCGTCCGCCGGTGCAACGCGACCTAGTATGCATGCGCGGAAAATGCGCACCTCATAGTCACCTCCAGTGTTGCTTTGTGTGCAAGTTCTGAAATGTAACTTATCTGAACAATATCCAGTGTTGTGGTATTTCAATTAACTGGAATCCAGTGTGCTGTGGGGACCTATTGTATTGAATCACACCTGAGACATCATCAATTAATCAAATCTTTATTAGACACGTAAACAATGTGATAAAGAACATTTGACATCAATCAATCTAGGGATCTAGATATCTGGTCAGGACACTCCTCACTCTTTTGCCTTCACCTTCATTGTCCATTCGTTTTTGGTGACTTTACATACTCTGGACCTAGACGTTGAGTCCGCGACATACATGGCGGACAATAACTGATACAGTCTGCTTTGCCAGTCCAAAAGCATTCGCTGTTTTCCGTAGTTTTACCTCGACGGCCAGGTAATTCAAAGCACACGCTACCTTTTTTATCACATCCACGGGAGCTCGCATTCTTGTTGTCTCTCCTTCGACAAATGGATTAAGTTTTTCGCTAAGAAGAATCACAGCTGACCTCGACATTGGAAAGTTCTCTTGCCGTCTGAGAAGTGTTGTATCCCAAATAGCTGCAATCGCTTTTTCTTAAGGTATTCATGTGTGATTTCCACAAGCATCTGAACATGTGGAAGAAGGAGAAACACGAGCATGTCTGGATAACTCGCCTTCATATTTCCAGTGGTTAGCTCCGAGTTAAGAAACCGCTTCATTATGAAGCTGGCTGTGGCGCGTTCTTTCTGACGTCACTTCCTGTGTGGGGCGCAGTCTTTCTGGCGTCACTTCCTCTTCGAACTCAGTTTGTAAACGATCAATGAGTCCATACAAAGCTAAGTGCCGAAGATTCAAGAAATACACGGCGCACTTACCCGTGTAAAAATTTGTCCGAGGACGGGGACCTTAAACGCTGGTTTAGTGTGGCTGAAACGGGGCTTAGGCTAAACAATTATTCTTTTAAGGGTTTAAACGACTTAGTGTAGACATGGCCTTAGCGATGCAGCCTCAATGGTCTTAAATTGGCATGTTTTGAACCATGGCTACTTTTTTTTAGTACGAGCGAGTACCTCAACAAAAGAGAAAAGATATCATCTTAAAACATTTGTACACACGTACAACACTTAAGACCTTCAGTATATCAGTATGTGGAATTAAATTATGGAATGGATTAAGCAAATAAATCAAACAATGTACTAATGATCCACTTCAAGAAAAACTTAAAGTGTTTACAAAGAAGAAGAACCATGATAAACATTCTGAATTTATTTCATCCATCCATTCATTTTCTACATAATCTTACTTAAATGAGAAATGGGTTATACTTGTATAGCGCTTTTCTACCTTCAAGGTACTCAAAGCGCTTTGACAGTATTTCCACATTCACCCATTCACACACACATTCACACACTGATGGCGGGAGCTGTCATGCAAGGCGCTAACCAGCAGCCATCAGGAGCAAGGGGTGAAGTGTCTTGCCCAAGGACACAACGGACGTGACTAGGATGGTAGAAGGTGGGGATTGAACCACAGTAATCAGCAACCCTCCGATTGCTGGCACAGCCACTCTACCAACTTCGCCACACCGTTATCTCACCATATGAAATATAACTTACTTCACTAAATATTATTTATGTATCAATGTATTTGTATTGTTATTACTTATGGAGTATATTGTGAATACATTGAGAACAGGAAGTAAACAAAAGTTTTAGCAACTGCTATGTAAAGGAAAAGGATTAGGATTAAATAAGCTTGGCTTCTTCCTACTCCTTTTCGAACATGTTGAATAGAGAAACTGGAAATTGTGATGTATCATGTTGGATGCATGTTCCAAATAAACTCAAACTCAACTCAACTCCCCTCATATTGCCGTGTTTTACTCCATAAAGGATAAGCTCAAGATGGCATTATTGGTGCTATTTCTAGTACCCTCAAATACCAGGTTTTAATCATCGAAAGGAGTACATGGTAATATATCATTAGAGGGATTTGTGTAGAATTGAAAAAAATTATAATAATTTAAATGCAACCAGTATTATCAGACAGGTCTTGTTAAGAGGAGTTTAGTGATATTAGTCGCATTTTCCTGTGGTAAATATTAAGAAAGTTATGACTGTTTGAACTAGTGTTGTCCCGATACCAATATTTTGGTACCGGTACCAAAATTATTTCCATACTTTTAGATATTTTTCTAAATAAAGGAGACCACAAAAAATTGCATTATTGGCTTTATTTTAACAAAAAATCTTAGGGTACATTAAACATATGTTTCTTATTGCAAGTTTGTCCTTAAATAAAATAGTGAACATGCAAGACAACTTGTCTTTTATTAGTAAGTAAACAAACAAAGGCTCCTAATTAGTCTGCTGACGTATGCAGTAACATGTTGTGTCATTTATCATTCTATTATTTTGTCAACATTATGAGAGACAAACTGTAAAAATTGATTATTAATGTACTTGTTCATTTACTGTTAATATATGCTTCCTTTCTCTTTTAACATGTTTTATCTACACTAATGTAATAATCATTTATTCTTCTGTTGTTTGGATGCTTTACATTAGTTTTGGATGATACCACAAATTTGGGTATCAATCCGATACTAAGTACCGGTACCGTGCTGATGAAAAGGGACATTGGTGTACACAAAGGTCTGTTAAATTTTATTTTTTCAAAGCGCCAACACACCATGTTCTTATTTCCTGTGGGTTGGCGGGCAGGGCTGATTAGGAGTGTGAACAGCAATTAGGGAGTATTCTAGCATGCAGACACAGGTGTGTGTGTGTGTGTGTGTGTGTGTGTGTGTGTGTGTGTGTGTGTTGGCTTTGAAGTGCTTGCACGTCTGTCACCTACAGGAAACTGTCTGTTTATCACTTGGAGCTGTCGGGACGTATCTGGGGATCAAATGGTTGTCTTGCAGAGGAAGAGTGCCACTAGATGTGATATTCCGCTAAAAATACACATACTTGCATCGTGTTTGTACTCGATTTTGGAGACCACTGCAGTGAAAAGTGTATTTTGTGTGTTTTATTTTAGGTTCATTTTACTTTGAACATGTAAAAATTTGTATCTGAATGGAGATGCTTTTTTCTTTAAGCACTGCATTAAAGGGATACTACTTGAAATAGCCTCAGAGCAACGCAATGAACCTGCAAAAATAATTAATACAATAAAGTTAAACTACATACTTTTAATGATCATAACGAAAACAACACAACTTTTCGGAAAAAAAATCATATTGAAAAATATTTTTCAAATCTGTTTCAGGGTCAAAAACTTTTCAGGATCCAAACTTTTTTTTAACTGTACAGGCAATGTTTTAAGTAACATTTTAATATATTTCTCAAACAAGTGTAAAACAAGTTAACCGCCACTAAAATTAAACATTTGACTAAACATATTTAATCTTACTAGGCACTAGTGTTGTAACGAAACCAATATTTTGGTACAGGTACTAAAATTATTTCTATACTTTTCGGTACTTTCTTAAATAAAGGGGACCACAGAAAAATTGCATTATTGGCTTTATAACAAAAAATCTTCGGGTACATTAAACATATGTTTTTTATTGCAGTTAAGTCCTTAAATAAAATAGTGAACATACTGGACAACTTGTCTTTTATTAGTAAGTAAACAAACAAAGGCTTCTAATTAGTCTGCTGACATATGCAGTAACATATTGTATCATTTATCATTCTATTATTTTGTCAACATTATTAAGGACAAGTGGTAGAAAATTATTTATTAATCTACTTGTTCATTTACTGTTAATATCTGCTTACTTTCTCTTCTAACATGTTCTGTCTACACTTCTGTTAAAATGTAATAATCACTTATTCTTCTGTTCTTTGATACTTTACATTAGTTTTAGATGATAACACAAATGTGGTTTTTTTGCATTTTTAGCTATTTCTCGTCCGGCAGGGATGATACTTGTAAGAAACATACTTTATTTGTCGCCATGGAGACCAGGATTAGTGATTTAGAAGTCGCTAAAACACTGCCGACGGCGGATGGACGTTAGCCGCTAGCTAGCTAGCCATATCTTAAAGCACCTCTTCCTGAGGGTGTTTCAGAGTTATAACTTCACCTTTATCGTCAGTTTTTAAGCTAAAATGTATCTATTCTCCCTTTTCTGTCTACACACTGTGTCTGCTTGTAAGTACTCCGTGATTGTGTGCCGCCGAACATGCTCGTCTGCTCGTAAACCAGCAATGTCACAATGTGACTTCGACGCGGGCGTGTGGGGGGGGGGTGCGGGACCGGTACGTTCAGAGGCTATATAGTACCGAAAATTATTCATTAGCATCGCGGTACTATTTATATATATATGTTATTGACATAAAATAATATATGTGTATATATATATATATATTATTCTGTACACATATTATGTATATATTCGTATATATGTTAGATTTTTTATCGCTATATTAGTCTATTTATACCTGCATTGTCCTTTCCATCCTTACACTTTCCATCATTGTAACTGAGCTACTGTGTTGAACAATTTCCCTTGTGGATCATTAAAGTTTGTCTAAGTCTCAGTCTACTAATACTAGTATACCATACAACCCTACTAGGCACTTATGAATAAATGAACTAAAGTCCAGTTTACACACCTTTTGAAATAATAGACCCAACAGAACAAGAAAAATTGACTTTCCAAATTGCCATTTCACTTTTTTCATGTCTTTTTTTTTTTTTGTGCGCATTTTATCACGTTATGTCGAGGGTAAAATAAAAAGTTTAAACGCTGTCAAACATAAACACAACATTGCTGGGGATAGGTTGATTGGCAACACTAAATTGGCCTTAGTGTGTGAGGGACAAGCGGTAGAAAATGAATGAATGCTGGTTTTAATGTAAGGCTGCTTACGTTACACAATGTAACAGTTTTTTTTTGGTTTGTGCCACTTTGAGAAATATGTTTTCCCTACATTTGGTGAACTTTACAACAATAAGGACAGGATGATACAAATGTTAGCGACTCTAGCATAGCTGATGGGTGTTTACATCACACTCAGATTTTAACAGAAACATATCACGCAAGGTTAGCCTATTCGCTCGAGAGAAACAAAATGATAAAACTTGCCGCTCTTACGTTTGAAGCTGACTGACAGATAGTAGGCAGAGCGCCTGGTTTTTATTTTCAGAGGTGTAGCAAAGCCTTTGAACATTTTTTTTAACAAAGCCTTGAAGTTTGGTTGTTAAACAGGCTTTTAGGCCACATATTTTTGTAAAAAGTCAGTAAAAATGATATTGAAAAATCTGATTCATGAAATTTTTGATGTGTTTAATCTCGATTAATAACATTAAATTCTTTGTTTGCATAGTTTAAATGAACTTAAAAAAGACCGCTATTTGGAAGCAAATGCAATTTTTTTGTTTTACTTGAAGGTATGTCATTTATTTGTTTAAAACTTGGTAACAGTTTTTAATCTCCTGTCCTGTCGGGCTGTGTTTTGAAACCAAATTTGGCTGGGAGCTCTCCAGTCGTAGTCTCTCTCTTCCCATCTTTGCACTGGCACGAAAAAGGTTGACCGTCGAACAATTTTTGCAGGTAACCATCCACGGCTACGGTAAAGGAGCATGTGCGCTCAAAATAAATTGCGTGCTCAATCTGGGTTTATACATGATTGATGCAAGCATTTCTTGTCATTAATCGCATGCGTGGTATTGCGTTCAATTTGACAGCCCTCGTAAAAAGTTAATGTTGCATAATTGTGTTATTGTGAATCCCCATGCGTCGTAATCATAGCAAAGTGGTAAACCAGAAAATGATCACGGTTAGCGACAATGCAGCAATAGTATGAAATGACTGGTTTGGGCAGCACTGTGGGTAGCGCTCGGTCGAATAGGCTGATTGGCAACACTAAATTGGCCCTAGTGTGTGAATGTGAGTGTGAATGTTGTCTGTGTTGGCCATGCAATGAGGTGGCGACTTGTCCATGGTGTACCCCAACTTCCGCCCGATAGCAGCTGGGTTGGGCTCCTGCCTCCCCGTGACAAACCGACCATGGCAGCTCAGTCACCAGAATTTTACTGTAAAAAAAACTGTGGTAACATGTTTTTGTTTACTTTAATAAAACGGACAAAATACACCGTAAATTTTCTGATAAAATTCCGGGGACTGAGCTGCCAGTCTTTATAGCAAAATGTACAGATTTCCTAGAGTGTACATAAAAAATATATACAAATCAACTACATAGGCAAGAGTGTAACAATATAATTTAAAAAAATCCTTCTACATTTATATGCATGTATTATTTGCTGTTACATAACTGTGATGTCGCCCTCAATGAAAAGGAGTTTGACTACCCTGCTCTAAATAATGCACAATAACAATGATGTGCTAGTAAGTATTCATGCAATGACAATACACGATGTGATGTTGGCACCTCTTCTTGGCGGATGTCTACAGCATCCAGGCTGGGTGTGCCAAGGCAGACGGTCCAGGTGTTTTCTCCTTCTTTGTGCGCTCGAACAATGAGCTTCATGCACGAGTGTCCCTCTTATAATCTGTTCCAGTACAAAAACAGGGGGAGGGAAGGGAAACAAAAGAAAATAAATTGCCAAGCCCGCGCCGGGACCCACATTTACTTGTACATACCTGAGTAGGACAAATGTTGCCTGACACTTTGCAGTTGGCACGAGGAAGAAACGGCGCCTTGTTAGTGCTGCAGATGTGCAAAAAGGTGCAGCAAAACCACAAGAGTGAAAAAGCTAGACGGTAAAAAAACAAAACAAAAAACAAGTATTCAGGTTGCTGCACCTGCAGGAAATGAAATATGAAGACCACGTTTTGGAGCTTGTTTGCAAATATTTATTATATTGTCAATTTCTGACGCCAAAGGTCAGTGATGGTCCTCAGCAGGAGATTAGAAGCATATGGACTGGTCTTGATCGAGATGAAGGATTCAGCCTTTCAATGGAATATTGCTATTTCATTATGGGAACTTCAATGACTCCTTTGTTTGGCTGTTGGCAACACGTTTGTAAATGGTACTACTGCCACCTACAGGGCTGGAGTGCAACTTAAAGGGTACCTATGGTGATTTTAATCTACATTTAAAACATCATTATGGTCTAGATCAGGGGTGTCAAAGTCAAGGCCCGCGGGCCAGATATTGTGTTTTGGAAAAAGGTTGTCATGAACGTTACTTGTTTCATTAAAAAAATAATAATACAAAAGAAAACACATTTGTATGCATATGTAAATTTATTCAGTTATTAACATTCATTCACTTTCTTCTTTCCTTCATGGATCTAAACTTTACCGCTGCCGGTATTTTTTTCTATATTTTTATTGTAATATTTTCAGAATGTGTTTGTTCTATTGTTGGCCAAAGTAAGACAACGAAAACAATCTGAAGTTGTCTTTTATTTTTTATTTTTAATTGCATGATTTTAATAGTCGAATAGTGTGCACGGGTTTTCCTCCATGCGGCCCCTGAGCTAAAATGCGTTTGACACCCCTGGTCTAGATAATATGTATTAAATATGCTTAGGTGGAAAGTTTGCCTACATTTTTCTCAACAGTCCCATTCATAACCCGCTTTTGCCAGATGTTCGATTCTGGGGGCGGCCCTACAAAAGACTTAAAGTTGGGTTGTACTTGTATAGCGCTTTTTCTACCTTCAAGGTACTCAAAGCGCTTTGACACTACTTCCACATTTACCCATTCACACACACATTCACACACTGATGGAGGGAGCTGCCATGCAAGGCGCTAACCAGCACCCATCAGGAGCAAGGGTGAAGTGTCTTGCTCAGGACACAACGGACATGACGAAGTTGGTACTAGGTGGGGATTGAACCAGGGACCCTCGGGTCGCGCACGGCCATTCTTCCACTGCGCCACGCCGGTAATATTTGCTGTGTTCTGTTCGATGACAACACACAGAAGCGAACCCAAATAATAACAGAAGAAATTAACAAATTAAGCGATAGAAAAATGGATGGAAATTAACAAATTAAAGAGATGATTTGACATTAACGGACTATCCTTGAATCTCAGTAAAACTAAAATAATGCTATTCTGTAATAGCAGAAAAGCAAGTCTTTACAACTTTACAAGTTTTTACATTGAACAAGTAAAAAAAACATTTTTTGGATGTAATAATAGATAATAAAAGTAACTGGAAATCTCAACTCCAAAACAAACCAAACAATATGAATTGTTTTAGTTATATTGTAAACCTTACAAACGGTGCTTGGAGTGATGAATGAAGAATCCTTTCGAGCAGAAACACTATGGATGGTTATTCGTCCGGCTCAAGGCACAAAACACAAAGTACATTTACTCGCAGCACTTGCAGTGGACGAACTCGTCCAAAAGATGGCAACGTAGCACAAACTATAACACACCTTTTCAGTGTCTCTGTCGGTGTTACGGTACAGCGGGGGACGAAGACGGCACAGAGGCAAAGACGTCGTTTAGCTGTATTTATTAATACGATAGGAAATGTATAACTATACTCCAAATATGTGTTCGGTGTGACTATGTGAAGTGATTATCTGAGGAGGGTTACCAGGAGTGTTGAAGGTGCGTGTTGAGGAAGAGGTGGACGTCCAGGGAGGGCAAGGCAAGTCCCGTCAAAGTCCGTGTCCAGGCAGGAAGTCAAGATCCAGCAAGGCAGCCAGGGAACCAGAGGGAATATGGGGAGACGAGACACACAGCTCGTAACCAGGGAATGGAGGAATGCTGTGTACAGAACAGGTAGCAATGTTTTTTATTTGATTGATTGATTGAAACTTTTATTAGTAGATTGCACAGTACATATTCCGTACAATGGACCACTAAATGGTAACACCCGAATACGTTTTTCAACTTGTTTAATTCGGGGTCTACGTTAATCAATTCATGGTATTCATGGACGTTCTGGCCCGGACCTCAAGAAGTGCAGGGGACTCATCAGTGTCAGGTGTGTTGCTTGCTGATTGATTGCTGCTGCGCACTGGCGCAGGAGTGGCGCGCGCAGGGGTGCGCTTCGAGGTGCGCTCGGCGGAGCACACAGATGAATGCGCATTGGAATGCGCCCGGGCCGTGACAGTTGGTGTTACATGAAAACTGTTTGTTGAATACAAAACATTATGGCCGTTAGCGAACAAAAACCCATAAATTAGTCGCACCTTTTCATAAGCCGCAGGATTTAAAGCGTTGGGAAAAAGTAGTGGCTTACAGTCCGGAAACAATGCTAAATCAATACCAGGATGAACATGCCTGCAAAGTTTGCACAGTTTGGGCATGAAAAAGCCATTGGAAATGGAAGTATTCCTGTCTAAAAATAGTAATAACTGCGAAACAAAGCACCAATTTTTAGTGCTATTACGTTAACCAAGATGAGGCATTCTAACATCATTTTTTCAAACCGTCTATATTCAAGTGAAGCATGTTTAAACACACTATGACATACTAGCAAGACAGCATTCCCACATGGAAAGACTTCAGGAAGTGTTTGAGTCCTAAAAACGCTGCTATGTAATTTTACTGCCGGTTGTAGCCGCAGGAAGAGTTTTCCCCTCTCATCAGTTCCAGACCTCATCTCTGCTGCTGCATTAGAGACCAGCGGGGAGGGCAACTGTGGGAAGGTGGAGGTGTAATTTCAGATGCTCGCTAACTGACCAGAGCAGCAGTTATCTGAGCTTCAAAAGCAGCAGCGGCGGCGACGGCTGCAGCAGCAACGCTGGAGTCAGCAAAAGCAGCTGTGCCCCTCACTCCCGGCCGGGCGTGGGATCCGGACTCGCCACGTGAACTGAACGGACGTACAGGGCCAATTAGCAGCATTTTTTTTCACCGGGCCTCAAACAACCTTTGGAATGTCTCGTAGTCGTCTTAGCCTCGGTGTTGAGTTAATTCTCTCTCACAGCCTTCATTTATTCATTGATGGACAGTTGAGAGCAAGCTTTCTTTTCCAATGATAGCGTGAAAACAAACCCATCATTAAAACAATATAGATGTAAGCATAGAACAATAATATAAGGCCAAAAAAACAATTTAAAGGGTACATTCAGAATGCATGGAGTACAAAAATGCAATACTATACTCTACTAATCAAGGCATTCACCTGGGTGCTACAAAATCCAACCTCAGTCCTAACATGTGGGATATTATTAGTTTAATGATTATACGCACGCGCGGAGTAGGGATGGGTGATATGGCCTTAAATCTACGATATATGTCACAATATATTATTTGATATATTGTAGTTAGGAGCAAAGGCTCCTAATTCAGCTGCGGACATATGCGGTAGAATTACACTATATTGCCAAAAGTATTTGACCACCTGCCTTGATTCACATATGAACTTGAAGTGCCATCCCATTCCTGACCCATAGGGTTCAATATGATGTCGGTCCACCTTTTGCAGTTGTTACAGCTTCAACTCTTCTGGGAAAGCTGTCCACAAGGTTGCGCAGTGTGCTTATAGGAATTTTCTACCATTCTTCCAAAAGTGCATTGGTGAGGTCACAGACACAGGTGTTCTATCGGGTTCAGGTCAGGACTCTGTGCAGGCCAGTCAAGTTCATCCACACTAGACTCTGTCATCCATGTCTTTATGGACCTTGCTTTGTGCGCTGGCGCACAGTCATGTTGGAAGAGGAAGGGGCCCGCTCCAAACTGTTCCCACAAGGTTGGGAGCGTGGAATTGTCCAAAATGTTTTGGTATCCTGGAGCATTCAAAGTTCCTTTCACTGGAACTAAGGGGCCAAGCCCAACTCCTGAAAAAGAACCCCACACCATAATTCCTCCTCCGCCAAATTTCACACTCTGCACAATGCGGTCCGAAATGTACCGTTCTCCTGGCAACCTCCAAACCCAGACTCGTCCATCAGATTGCCAGATGAAAGAGCGTGATTCATCACTTCAGAGAAGGCGTCTCCACTGCTCTAGAGTCGAGTGACAACGTGCTTTACACCACTACATCTGACGCTTTGCATTGGACTTAATGATGTGTGGCTTAGATAGAGCTGCTCGGCCATGGCAATCCATTTCATGAAGTTGTCTGCGTACTGTACGTGGGCTAATTGGAAGGTCACATGAAGTTTGGAGCTCTGTAGCAACTGACTGTGCAGAAAGTTGGCGACCTCTTTGCACTATGCGCTTCAGCATCCACTGACCCCTCTCTGTCAGTTTATGTGGCCTACCACTTAGTGGCTGAGTTGCTGTTGTTCCCAAACTCTTCCATTTTCTTATAATAAAGCCGACAGTTGACTTTGGAATATTTAGGAGTGAGGAAATTTCACGACTGGATTTGTTGCACAGGTGGCATCCTGTGACAGTTCCACGCTGGAAATCACTGAGCTCCTGAGAGCGACCCATTCTTTCACAAATGTTTGTAGAAACAGTCTCCATGCCTAAGTGATTGATTTTATACACCTGTGTCCGGGCCAAGAGCTTAGGACACCTGATTCTGATCATTCGGATGGGTGGCCAAATACTTTTCGCAATATAGTGTATGTGTCATTTCCAGTTGTATTATTTTCTCAAAACTCTTATCATAGCTGTGCTGTAAAGTCCCTAATAGGACGCTAATCTCACGCAGTGTTTGGCAACCAGAGTTCACATAGATTATGAAGGTTAAGGCGTCTGAAAATGGCCGCAGCGCTGGATAATATCAGTGGGCTTGTCGTCTCAGCAGTTTTTCAGTGCAGCGTGTGGAAAAAAACGATTTGATCAACGGCCTGTGGGACTTTTCTTTTTAGGTATCTCCATGTTGTGTTGGTATTGGTCATAGTTGCAACAGTGTGTAGTAATTGGACGTGAAGGTAACAGCTTTAAAAATCAATGGCTGCGCATTACAACTGGCTTGTAACACAGGAAATATCTCATAGTTTAATTGCCGTGACGACCT
>NC_084560.2:30635420-30695420 GCF_033978685.3 Nerophis lumbriciformis
ATGGTTGCCGTATTGCGCCGACAATCCATCAAGCGGTGCGGCTTCAAAGTCATACTAAAACATTTTGACAGATTTTTGAGTGCCGTGCGTAATGTTCTTTACTCTCAATGGAACATTTAAAGTTTTTGTGTTGTTTACTGGCGTCATATTGCAGTCTACACATATGTATTATGTGTGACTGCCATCTACTCGTCACACTTATCATTACACCATGTACCAAATAAAACTGCTTCGAGGTCGGTAAGCACAACCAAAATTATTCCGTACATTAGGCTCACCGGGTTATAAGGTGCACTGTTGATTTTTGAGAAAATGAAAGGATTTTAAGTGCGCCTTATAGTCTGGAAAATACGGTATATAAAATCCGTCCCAGGCTCTGGGCTTTATGTATGACCCAAAAACAAAATTTTTCTTGCAAATTTACCTTGAATTCCAAATTGTTTAATCTGTGAATCTTTAAGGAATTAAAAAGGGCTAAGGCCAAAAGTCAATTTGTTTTAATGTGTATTCAGAGACAGAGCTTCCCACACCAAATAAGATAAATAGAAACAATCAGTTGCAGGACAAACTGTCCTCTGAATAAACATGTTTTATGCGACTTTACAAACATATTTTTACTTCTTTAGTAACCACAATATTGGAAATGCAAAAGTACAACTACAATAACAAACAAATTCTGATTAGATCAAAGTATAGACCCAAATATATAAGACAGCCCTTGATACTAAAAAAACCCTCTCTTTCAAGTCTTTGTTTCCATCCAAATTATTGCGGTTATCAATCTTATCACTGTGTTGTTGAATTTGCTCAAGAAATATGAATACATTTATAATTTGAAAAGTATATATTTTTTGAATTTATTGGAATTAAGTTGAAGAAATAAATCAGTAAATCATTATTTTTTTTTATGTATTTTTTTTAATGTAGACATAACATTATTACAGTAGATTAAGGGACATGCCCACATTAATTCCATTTACTGTATTTGTTAAATACAAACATTTTTGAAAAAAAGTTACGTGAGTATATTGCTATTTATTTAGATTTTATATTTGAGAATCCATACACTTATTTATTTTAACCACATTTTATTTGTAGAATAAAATAAAATGAATAGACACTCAATAAATGTGAGAAACATATTATTGTTAATGGGGTGTTTAGTATGTTTTTCTTGTTCTGTTTTAATTTGTCAAGTGTTTTTTATTTAAAAGGGTACTGCACTTTTTTGGGAATATTGCCTATTGTTCACAATCATAATGAGAGACAAAACACACGTTTTTTTTATTTTTAGGATTTTAAAGATGATAAATGATTGGAAGATGTGGCTAATGGGAGTAACCGATGTAGCCTTCAAAGCCCCTGCTATTCCTCGTCCTGCGGGGATGGTACTTGTAAGAAACGTACTTTATTTGTCGCCATGGAGGCGAGAATTAGTGATTTAGAAGTAGCTAAAACACTACTGCTGGACGTTTTTTTTTTTGTTTTTTTTTAGCATCACGTCTTGCTTCCCATCATGTCATGTGTCCAACATCAAATCTGACTTTCCCTCTTAGATAGTACTTTATTGATTCCTTCAGGAGAGTTCCCTCAGGAACATTTTAAATATCCTGTCCTGTGTCCAGAGAATCATTTAATTCAGATGACATCGAAGGTTTCGGGATGGGAGTTTTCCTTTCAGATTTTGACATGGCGGCAGGTCCGTGACGTCAGTGCCTCTCGTATCAGGTCGCTGACGTCACTTGCTTCTTTAGCGACTTTTAACTTGTTTTATTTCAACAAGTTCGTACCTCGCGTCGTTCCGAGTTCAACTTTGAGGTGTCAGCCTGTCAACGTATATCTCTCTGTGTCATCAGAAGCACTTTAAAACGGCTTCAAACTCTCGACGTAGCTTGTGGTTGCTAGGCAACCGCTTTGATTTGCGGCAAGGGGCTTGAGGCGAGCGGCTCTTCCCACTCGCCTTATTTCAGCGCATCAGTGCCTCTCACCGGACCGAAATCAGTTCGAGGATACCAGGTAACTATTCTGTTGCTGTGATTACAATCAGTGGTCAAAAGTCTTATAGAAAAAACATTAGCATAAGTGGAGCCTTTTTCTTTGCGTTCTCTCCCATTGACAGGAAGATGATTAATTAATTGTATTAATGAATTATATTAATATTATAATTATTAATAATTAAAATTTCATTGCTATTAGCCGCATTGCTAGTTACCAAGAAAGTCCATTTTTTCATGTTAGAATGCAACAACATTTTTTTGTGTGTTTTTGTCTCTCATACTGATTGTGAACGATAGGCAAAACTTCCCCCAAAAGTGCAGTTCCCCTTTATAATGATAAAGGCAAAAATGAGGGTTGCACGTTTGTTCTTGACCAAAAGTCACTTCATATTCTCTACTGCTCACTGGTGTTACCATATCTTGAGCTATTGTGTAGAAATATGGGTAAACAACTACAAATGTGCGCTTCATTCACTAACCGTGTTATAAAAAAGATCAATTAGAATAATACATAATGTTGGATGTAGAGAACATTCAAACCCTCTATGTATTGAATCACAAATACTGAAATTCAACAATTAGGTGAATTTGCAAACAGCTAAAATTTGGTACAAAGCAAACTATAACCTGCTACCCAAGAATGTACAACAATTCTAATTTAAAACATGTGTATGCACGTACAACACTTAAAACCTTCAGCATATCCGTATGTGGAATCTGCTGTGACGAGGTGGCGACTTGTCCAAGGTGTACCCCACCTTCCGCCCGAATGCAGCTGAGATAGGCTCCAGCACCCCCCGCGACCTCAAAAGGGACAAGTGGTAGAAAATGGATGGATGGATGAATTAAATAAATGGATTAACCAAAGAAATCAAAATAAAGCCCCAATATGATTCAGTTTAAGAGACTGTTCAAACTACAAGTGTTCACAAAGTACACAGATCAAGAATTATGATGAACATCTTGAACCCTTTCTTTTTCTTTTGAGATAAAGATTATTTATGTATTTAATATTTGTTTACTTACTATGGTATATTATTTATTTGTTCACTGTTCTGTTACAGAGAACAAGGAAATGGAATAAAATTGCTATGGTATGAAAAGGGGTAGAATTTAATAAGCTCTGCTTCTTCCTACTCCTTTTCGGACGTGCTGCAATGAAACAACTGGAAATATGTGATGCATTACATTGTATCGTATGCATGTTCCAAATAAACTGAAACTGAACTAATGTGAATTTTGTAGCTCAGTTGTTTAGGCAGTTGTGTGTTTTTTTTGATTGATTGAAACTTTTATTAGTAGATTGCACAGTACAATACATATTCCGTACAATTGACCACTAAATGGTAACACCCGAATAAGTTTTTCAACTTGTTTAAGTCGGGGTCCACGTTAATCAATTCATGTGTTTGTATAGGTTTAGATTCGGGTGTGACGTTTCTTAACGGGGAAATATGTTTGTCTCTTGTTTACATATTAGCATTTAAGCTAGCTAGCAAACTTATGCTAGTTGGTCTCCATACTTTTATGAACGTGTGGTTATAAAATATAGTTTTTCGATCATTTTGATTTAATACGGTAATGCTAACCGTCGGAAGTTTCACAGCGGTTATCATTGCTACCGTTAATTTGTAGCACAAACGTCAGCAACTGCTGAAACCGATGCAAAAGAGTGAGGTCAGTTCTTGTAACCTGTAACAACGCATCCACATGGCAATTATCAATCCCATTTAGCGTCCGGTTAATTGACTTATTGAATATCGGCCCAGGCTTACTTGGAACACCCTGCAAAAAATGTTCTATAGAATTTCTAAAGAATATCTCTATAGAATTTCTAATGAACTTTAGGACCGAAGTTCTATAGAATTTCTAATGAACTTTAGGACCGAAGTTCTATAGAACATGGTTCTAAAGAATGGTTCTATAGAACAGGGTTCTAAAGAATGGTTCTATAGAACAGGGTTCTAAAGAATGGTTCTATAGAACAGGGTTCTAAAGAATGGTTCTATAGAACAGGGTTCTAAAGAATGGTTCTATAGAACAGGGTTCTAAAGAATGGTTCTATAGATCTCCTCTAAAGAATAGTGCTATAGAAGAAAGTTCTAAAGAGTAGTTCTATAGAACAGGCTCCTATGGAATGGCTTTCTGTGGAATACGGTTCAGAATGATGTAGAAATGATTGGGCAGGCATTCTACAAAATCTGTGGTCTAACACTGGCAATGGAGAAAGACAAATATTGCAGTTGAATGAATGTTGACTTGTATTTATTATATACATGTAACTCAAATCTTGACGTAATAAATAAATGTCAGCAGCATAAATCAACATGATCACCGCGCTTCCCCGACTGTTAGAGACGGCTAGACGTCCAGCAGAATTTGTTTCTGAGGCCTTCTTTTTTTCCCATTTTCTGCGCAATGTTCAGTTTCACTCCAATGATTTTCTTTATCACATTTGCTTCACTTGAGGGATGGAGCTTCTTCACAAAATCTGAAAGATCAATAAAATATACCAGAATTAGTGTCTGCAGACACCAAGACACTAGCTGTCATGCAATGAGTTACACTATGGCATTTTTCAGCTCGATAAAGAGAGTGATGTCTATCATTTAATCAATGCAATGGATAGTCAACACACTGCATACATTGCATATCACGCGTTTCTATGCTGTAAGGCACTTGCACTGCTTGACGCACACAAAATCATATGTGGTGCAATCATGCCAGGCTTTACGAACTGCAACAAATCTGTATCAAATTCTGACAGTGCATGTACACTATTCATTAGCTATATAGAAAATCCATTCAGTGTGTGAAATATTTTTCAAATTATTTTCAGGATTTCACTTTCTTGTGAATCTTGTTGTGTACTTGATGGGTGTCCCCAATGGCGTTCGAACAATCACGAAAGTGCATTAATAGAATTCTAATAAAAATATTTAACTTCAATCTGATTGAAACCATATCCACATCGGGAAGGGGATCTGACACATTCCCTATCTAAAAGTCGTTCACTTCTCAACTTGCAGCAGAACTCACGGAAATTCCCGACGCTAGTTGTTAAATAGTAAGGCGGAGAATGCCGATATAAGATATCAAACGAGAAAAAGGTGTAGATATCCGTGCGCTGCGGTTTTTGCTTTGTCACTTGATGTTGGTTTCCGACGAGATCAAAGCTAATGTGACCACCCATGCCTATAAATCTGTCAAAACGAACATCTCGCAGTCAATTCATGGACCAAGCAGACTGGAAGCTATGGATATCTATACTTCATGCCAAACGATCACGGAACGACTTGGAGATAGGAAAAGGGTCAGATCCACTTCCCTGATGTGGATATGGTTTTAATCAGATTGATTTAACTTATACTCACCAATAATAGCAGACACTTTCTTGTCATCCAGTTTTGGTTTCTCATGCTTATCCTTAAAAGCATTGGATTTTTTTCCTGTCAAGCTGCTGTTGGCCAGCTCCTCTCTGGCAGAGCGACAGCAGGACGTCGAGCTGATAGTATTGTTGCCTGACGTGATAAGTCGTCCATCTTCATTAGCAGGCCAGGAAGTCCTTTAATAGAAAAAAGTACATTGTGATGCAGACACAATAAAAAAAAAATACATTAATAACATGAAGCTGGCGATATCCAAACCGCTCGGCTCTAACCCCAGCTATCATAATGTAAGGGTATTTTGATAGGAATCTTGTTCAAGTCAAGGGAAACATGGTAAGGAAGCAATCAAAGATGAAAAATATATATAACCATATATATTAATTCATCCTGACCACGCGAAGATTTAATATTTGTCGGTCAAGTATTAATCAGATATCCAGCTGAGACAAAATATCAAGAAGGAAGGGACGTAACTCTTGCTAATATAAGAGAAACACACAAAAACGGACGGACAGACAGACAAACAAACAAGTACCATATGTCCTCCCCTTATTTAGAGGGGAGGACATCACAACTTAGGATGTTGTATATGCAACAGTTCTGAAATTATCCCAAATCATAAATGGATTTTTATTGGAAAAAAGGGGCATAACTCTGGAAAATATTGTCCGAGACGACTCATTTTCGATAGGCTTCTTGTTACACTAAGATAAATAGATGTAACAAGTTTGGTTTCCGTACATGAAACGATTCTGTAAATATTGCGGTGACGGATGAACAGCCGTACATGACGACAATACCCGTAGGCCAAAGTTAGATGAAAATACAGTAATAAGAAAGTTATTTCATACATCGACATGTAAGCATATTTTCCATCAACCTATGATAATTACAATAACATACTTCTAGAATAAGAAAACCTACCTTCAACAACCCTCAATGCATCTCGAAGGGATTTGTTTTCCTCTCTCAACTGGAGGACTTCCTTCTTCAGGGATTCCATTTCTGTACATGTATCTTTCGGTGAAGTTCTTCCCAGCTGAAAATGTCAAAATAGTAAATCAAATGAAATAATTTGTATTATGATTAATTTGGGCGCTCATATGTTTTCCGGAAGCAATTTGTCCTGGATACGGCCCTGACAGCACCATATAAGTTTTACATGTATAAGCAACCTTGTAGGCACATTAATTTGAATATGCTACATGTACATGTAGCAGTAAGCCATTCACACAGTAGGCACTGTTCATCAGGTATTTGTAGTGTTATTTTCATATAAGTAAAAGTATAAACTTGTGTTTTAAACCAGTTGCCAGGGATGCAATTTTTACGTACTCGATTTCAAATGAATGCTAGGCACTTGTGATTGTTTGCCTCGAGAGGGTGCTTTGATTAACCAATAAAATCCTATTCTATTCTATTCATGTACTCACAGCAGCAAGTTGGGCCTTCAATTGTGCCCGAGCATCATATCCCACAGCTGTACGGCTTACTTTCCTCTTTTTCTTCTGAAAAATCAAGATTAACAAGAAAACGTGTTCAGTTCTTTTATATGCCATTGAAGTGAAGAAATATGTTTGCAGAAATGATAGATTTTCGAGTACATGCAGAAAGTCTGTCAACACCTCAATTTGTCTTGAATATTATTCTGTCTGAGTTGGTCGAATTGAATCAAAATATTCAATAACTTTAAAGCCTACAATGAAACATGATTTGATTAACTTTTATGATAAAGAAAAACTGACAAGGTACTTCAAAAGTATGGGATTGAATCCTACAAAACCTCACACAGTTGAAACACCACTGAAATAGTGAGTGAGTGAATTAACGTTTAACGTTGCTTTCAACACTATTTCGGTCATATCGCGACAACACCACTGAAATAAAAGTACCTGCTGTCTGTCAGATAGAGTCTCCTCAACACTTTCATCCTTGCTCTCACTGTCTGATGACCAAGACTTTGGCTGTTTGTTTCTCTTGCCTCTGCCATATTCCAAATCACCAGTAAGGGGTACATCCTTGCCATCCTGAGCGGCTTTCAAATATGGCGTCAGTTCACGTGTGTCTTCTGTGTAAAAACAAATATGTGCCACATTAAGCTAAATTAAACTGTACAGTTAGTCATACATTTCAGCAGCAGATTGTTATCACTAAATTACTTTGGTATACCTACAGTTCTGATGATTCAGAAATTCACCTCAGCGAGAAACAAATTTCACCTTACTTTCCCTTATTTACAGGCTTACAGCCATATTAAAAAATTGTCAAGGTTAAGTCTGTACTATCATGACAATCACCTCAGCATTGCAGATTGAAACATTCAGTATACCAGGGCTGCACTGATGAGAAATTACTATCAATCATGGAAGAAAAAAAATTATATTAATTAAATTTAACTTTACATAAACAAAGTCGAAAGTTCAAGGTGTAAAATCAGAAGTACATTAAATATATCTATATTAAATATATCTATATTTATATGTACTTCTGGTAAAACGTATACTTTTTACTGAATTGAATTGAAAAGTTTTCAACTGTTTATTAATTACCACCAAATCTCAGAATTCTTGCCACGTATTTGGTTTGTGACTGCTTCCTTCCTCCTGCTTTGTTGAGTGGCCATGGAACTTGGACTTCTTCATCACTGTCCCAATTTTCTCCATTCATCTTCTCTCGAGAACCGCGTGGTTAATATACTATATTTCGTCTCGATGATCATCCTCCCCTTGCTTCCGTT
This sequence comes from Nerophis lumbriciformis, assembly GCF_033978685.3. Taxonomy (NCBI): domain Eukaryota; kingdom Metazoa; phylum Chordata; class Actinopteri; order Syngnathiformes; family Syngnathidae; genus Nerophis; species Nerophis lumbriciformis. The sequence continues at coordinate 30,643,544 of NC_084560.2, forward strand.
TGGCGACCTGACTGGGGGCCAAACTCCTTCTCTGTGTGATCACACAAGCCTGACGTTACAAACAATGGAGGGATGATAATAATAATAATAATAATAATAATAATAAATTAGGCTAGTTTTGCTAGCTCACCATTTCCGCCCGTGCCTCGAAGCTGCTGTTTGGCTCAACGTTAGCCCGCTTGTGACGTCTCGCATCGCGCCTAGAAGACCCTAAACCTAAATGTGATGTTTAAGCCAACAAAGTTACCGTCAATGAACTCCGACGTGACTTGGGCAGCTTAGAAAGAGCGAGTGAAGTCAACATGGACGTTGTGGCCGCCATCACCAACTCAAACTGCCCGCGAAATCTGCTTTGCAACTACGGCAAGCGCGAAGGGGAAAAATAAATAATTTTTAAAAAAAAAGTTGATTTGAAACATATTCGCACTTATTAGTGTCGGATATGAGAAACATTGATACAACGCGATTATTACCAACTTTACATGAATTTGGTTGTGATTGCAGCCTTAAAACAGTTTTGTTATTTTATAACAAAACGAGAGCAGTTCTATCTATCGTGTTTGGGGGGGGGTGGGGGGGGGGTTTGTAATGTTACGGCGGGAAAAGTAGTAAACTAAATATAACATTGAACCATGCTTTTGAAAATGTATACATTTAAATCCTGGCAAATACTGACTTTTAACAATATAAATTGTTACTTACATGAGTTCGGTAAAGTGTTTTCCTATTGGGCTCCGTGAAGAAACGTGTCTGGGCTTGTTCTTCCACAGCTGCATGCAGGTACGTGGGCGGGTCCTGACGTTTTAGGTCTGATTTAAACCTTTGAACTGAGTTTTGCTAAATCAATTTATGTTGGAAGTCCAATAAAATTAATTTTATCACATAAAAAAGTAAGTTACGAAAATATTCACACTTTTTACTTATAGATAACTCAAAAACTCTAAAAATAAAAATAAATTGATTTATTGGAATAAATATACTTTTAAAAATAAAGTCTGCCGAATTAAGTTCTGGGTGTCCGCCTTGAAATGACACCTCACAATTTTAAATGATACAAAATTAACATTTTCATAATTGAGGGAGACATCCTGCATTGTTCAAAAAACAAGCTCAAGTCTGGTGAATCAACTTAATGAGATTAATCAATGCTATGGTGATAGCGCTGCTGCCATTTTATAGAATTTTATTCCATGGAACAATCTATAGACCTTTCAGCAGATAAAGGATAATGTCTATAGAATTTCTGTTAGACATTCTATAGAATGCCCAGTTCTATAGAACAATCTATGGACTTTTCATCAGATAATGTAATGTCTATAGAATTTCTATAGGATATTCTATAGAATTCCCAGCTCTATAGAACAGTGAAAAGACCTTCCAGCACATGAAGCTGATGTCTATAGAATTTCTATAGAATTTTGAATACATATTCTATAGAATCTTCAGTTCTAAAGAAATTCCGACGAAATTCTATAGCGTTCTATATATTTCTATAGAGATTCTATAGAACATTTTTTGCAGGGCACTCCTGACTGACGGCGTATGTGTCACTTGCTGTGGTGTGCCTTCAGGGCCAGCAAGGCCTTCTCTGCTGGCCTAACATAACCAGAAACCATCATCATAATTAAATGTACTTTCCCTAAATATCTAAATGTATTCATATTCTCTTCATGTCATATTATGCTCGTTTTGGTGCGGTTGTTTTTAGGTTATAGATTTTTTTATCCAATCAGAATTCAGCTAGCTTATGTTGCCATGCTGTACGAAATCTGCCCGGGGCCTTCAGAATCAACAATGCGGGCGTCCGTGTACTGTAAGTGAACGGGGACATTCAGTTGATAGACAGTTGCGATAGCCACTCAGATCACGAGTTGTTGTTAGTAAGGCCTTCTACATGGCCTAAGGCAGATATATATTGTGATGTTATGAGCTAGATAACATAAGAACTCCATTACCCAGCATGCCACAGTAGTGAAGAGCATGTGCAGTAGCCCCGTTTAGGTTGAATGTAGCCATGCGGGCAGCGGGATATTTTTGATGAGCACGCTGTGGAGTAAACTTTTAAGAAGTCAGCCAACACGCCTGGTCTGCATCTTTTATGATTAGACAAGACAACACATATTTGCAAGGCCATTTTCAACAAGGATATTTACAGAGAAACTACATCTTGTGAGACTGTCGGCCATACACCAGAAGCTTGAATGGGTTCTACAAATTGTGAGTCCAGATATTTTACGTATTTATTTTTTCACGTTTAATATGTTTTTTGCAGTACCACATAATATATGTTTTAATTGCTGATGCGGGTTTATTGGAGGAGTTCAAGTACCTCGGAGTCTTGTTCATGAGTGAGGAAGAGTGGATCAAGAGGTCGACAGGCGGATCGATGCGGCGTCTTCAGTAATGCGGACGCTGTATCGATACGCTGTGGTGAAGGAGCTGAGCCGGAAGGCAAAGCTCTCAATTTACCGGTCGATCTACGTTCCCATCCTCACCTATGGTCATGAGCTTTGGGTTATGACCGAAAGGACAAGATCACGGGTACAAGCGGCCGAAATGAGTTTCCTCCGCCGGGTTGGCGGGGCTCTCCCTTAGAGATAGGGTGAGAAGCTCTGTCATCCGGGAGGAGCTCAAAGTAAATCCTCTGCTCCTCCACATCGAGAGGAGCCAAATGAGGTGGTTGAGGCATCTATCTGGTCAGGATGCCACCCGAACGCCTCCCTAGGGAGATGTTTCGGGCACGTCCGACCGGTAGGAGGCCACGGGGAAGACCCAGGACACGTTGGGAAGACTGTCTCCCGGCTGACCTGGGAACGCCTCGGGATCCCCCGGGAGGAGCTGGACCAAGTGGCTGGGGAGAGGGAAGTCTGGGCTTCCCTGCTTAGGCTGCTGCCCGCGCGACCTGACCTCGGATAAACGGAAGAAGATGGATGGATGGATTGATGGATGGTGTGGTGGTTCAATGCCCAGTAGTGTGTAAATGTGTTCCTGTATAGTATTTCTCCAACAATGGTCATGTGGTGACATCAATGATGGTATTTTGAGAGGTAATCATTGAAGTCGGACATCACTGAAGGCCTAGCTGGGAAACGCACGGCCCCGCCACTGGTCACTTATGATGTCGCACTAAGATGTAATCCTGCTTCCAGCATGCTGACCGTCGTCAGGTCGCGGCGTCGGAGCAAGGTCACCGTGTCAACACGCCCAGATGGTCTGAAACCAAAGTACGTCTAATTATCTTTCATGTTCCGTTCAGTCGCCGCAAGAAAGGGAACGAGAGTTGAACTTGAAGTGGACTATCGCTCACATCAAACGTGAGCCCTGCAGGGGACGTACCCGCTCCTTTTAGTTAGATTTATGGGCCGTAACGTGAGGCGGCGCGTGCGTTGGACCTTGCTGCTGGCACAGTGAACGCCTGTCACCAGGAGCCAACGTCCCTTGTGATCTACCCGGGGAAAGAAAAGATTCGCTTTTCTCCTTAGATGTTTGTATCTAATAGTGTTGTCCCAATACCAATATTTTGGTACCGGTACCAAAATTATTTCAATAGTTTTCAGTACTTTTCTAAATAAAGGGCACCACAAAAAAATGGCATTATTGGCTTTATTTTAACAAAAAATCTTAGGGTACATTAAGCATATGTTTATTATTGTAATTTAGTCCTTAAATAAAATAGTGAACATACAAGACAACTTGTCTTTTATTAGTAAAAAAGCAAACAAAGGCTCCTAATTTAGCTGCTGCCATATGCAGTAACATATTGTGTCATTTTCCATTCTATTATTTTGTCAAAATTATTAAGGACAAGTGGTAGAAAATGAATTATTAATCTACTTGTTTATTTATTGTTAATATCTACTTACTTTTGCTCTTAACATGTTCTATTTACACTTCTGTTAAAATTTAATAATCACTTATTCTTCTGTTGTTTGATACTTTACATTAGTTTTGGATGATACCAAGTAGTTACAGGATCATACATTGGTCATATTCAAAGTCCTCATGTCTCCAGGGACATATTTCCTGAGTTTATAAAGATAATATGAATTTAAAAAAAGTGATGCCAAAAAATATCGACGTAATCATAGTAGTGTTGACTAGATACGCTATTGTACTTGGTATCATCACAGTGGATGTCGGGTGTCGATCCACCAATGGCGTTTGTTTACATTTTGATGCCGGTGAGCTACGATGTGTAGTGAAGCATGTTTAGCTATTCCTCGTCCTGCAGGGATGATACTTGGAAGAAATGTACTTTATTTGTCGCCATGGAGACCAGGATTAGTGATTTAGAAGTAGCTAAAACACTGCCGATGGTGGATGGATGTTAGCTGCTAGCTAGCTAGCCATGTCTTAAAGCACCTCTTCCTGATGGTGTTTCAGTGTTATAACTCCACCTTTATCGTTAGTTTTTTAACCAAAATGCGTTCGTTCTCCCTTTTCTGTCTACACTCTGTGTCCGCTTGTAAGTACTCCGTGATTGTGCGCTGCTGAACATGCTCGTCTGCTTGTAAACCAGCAATGACACGACGTGACGATGCGGGGTTGAGGGGGACCGGTACTTTTCAGAGGCGGTATAGTACCGAATATTACTCATTAGTATCGCGGCACTATACTAATACCAGTATACCGTACAACCCTAGTATCTAATAATCTTTTTTTTTTATAGTGGATGTTACTCTGAAAATTAGTGAAGCTAATCCTGACTGATGTCCACAGGAGTGTATGTGCACTATTTTCTTCCAATCTTCCGCTTTTTGCACTGAACGCCTTCCTGTAATTCGGAAATTGTTCTCTCTCTCCGTCTCGGACCCACATTAAATGAAACACAACCTCTGTTCTCTTAATTACGGTGAGCGCAAGCACTTCTGGAGGTGCTCGGCGAGAACGAGAGAGGCTAATTGGTGGCACGGCGACCTTGACACGCGTGTCTTTACTTCTTTTGTACAGGACCATGGCGCAGTATAATGAGATTGTCGTGCATTAACAATTGTGCCATTACCCAGAAAAATAATGCACAGGTTTGACTGATTCTATGGGAGTGATGTTAAATGGACTGTCAACCTACTGTCCAGTTACTGGTAACTGAATAAAGTTGGAGCCCCATTGGGGCTTAATTTGCAATAAAAAGGCAGACTGAGATAACAACGCGTTAATGGTCACAAAAAACATTCATGAAGTTTGGTTCTTTTATGAATTTTTTATGGGTCTACTGAAAATGTGACCAAATCTGCTGGGTCAAAAGTATGCATACAGCAATGTTAATATTTGGTTACATGTCCCTTGGCAAGTTTCACTGCAATAAGGCGCTTTTGGTAGCCATCCACAAGCTTCTGGTTGAATTTTTGACCTCTCCTCTTGACAAAATTGGTATGCGAATCTGCGTTATCATGTGCAGGCAAACTGACTAGTTTTTTTTACATGCAATGTTTGGCCATACAATAACGGAGACTATACGGCAACCGACTCATGAAAAGTACAAAACCTGTATTTACTTTCATGCAGGTGTTTATTGCAGAGTTTGACGATGATACACCAACTTTCACCACAATATTCTCGACTTCTTGATTGTGGCTACATTAGACACAGTCTGAATTTATTCAAATGTAAACATTACAAAGCTGCACTAATGGTTGTCAAAGCTCACAATAACTCTGAAAATTATGCTATTATTACCGTATTTTTCGGAGTATAAGTCGCTCCGGAGTATAAGTCGCTCCGGAGTATAAGTCGCACCGGCCGAAAATGCATAATAAAGAAGGAAAAAACCATATATAAGTCGCACTGGAGTATAAGTCGCATTTTTCGGGGAAATTTATTTGATAAAACCCAACATCAAAAATAGACATTTGAAAGGCAATTTAAAATAAATAAAGAATAGTGAACAACAGGCTGAATAAGTGTACGTTATATGAGGCATAAATAACCAACTGAGAACGTGCCTGGTATGTTAACGTAACATATTATGGTAAGAGTCATTCAAATAACTATAACATATATAACATGCTATACGTTTACCAAACAATCTGTCATTCCTAATCGCTAAATCCCATGAAATCTTATATGTCTAGTCTCTTACGTGAATGAGCTAAATAATATTATTTGATATTTTACGGTAATGTGTTAATAATTTCACACATAAGTTGCTCCTGAGTATAAGTCGCACCCCCGGCCAAACTATGAAAAAAACTGCGACTTATAGTCCGAAAAATACGGTACATACTTATGTTAAGTTAAAGTTAAAATCCCAACGATAGTCACACACACACACACACACACACACTAGGTGTGGTGAAATTATCCTCTGCATTTGGCCCATCCCCATGATCACCCCCTGGGAGGTGAGGGGAGCAGCGAGCAGCAGCGAGCAGCAGCGGTGGCCGCACTCAGGAATCATTTGGTGATTTAACCCCCAATTCCAACCCTTGATGCTGAGTGCCAAGCAGGGAGGCAATGGGTCCCATTTTTATAGTCTTTGGTATGACTCGGCCGGGGTTTGAACTCACGACCTTCCAGTCTCAGAGTGGACACTCTAACCACAAGGCCACTGAGCAGGTTTGATATCAGATATGACGTACTGTATTTTTTTAACCATAGGGCACACCAGATTATAAGTGAGGGGCGTATATTGTAGCGTCCCGGAAGAGTTAGTGCTGCAAGGGGTTCTGGGTATTTGTTTTGTTGTGTTTATGTTGCTTAACGGTGCGGATGTTCTTCCGAAATGTGTTTGTCATTCTTGTTTGGTGTGGGTTCACAGTGTGGCGCATATTTGTAACAGTGTTAAAGTTGTTTATACGGCCACCCTCAGTGTGACCTGTATGGCTGTTGACCAAGTATGAATTGCATTCACTTGTGTGTGTGAAAAGCCGTAGATATTATGTGATTGGGCCAGCACGCAAAGGCAGTGCATTTAAGGTTTTGGCGCTCTGTACTTATCCCTATGTCCGTGTACCACTCCGTACAGCGGCGTTTTAAAAAGTCATAAATTTTACTTTTTGAAACCAATACCGATAATTTCCGATATTACATTTTAAAGCATTTATCGGCCGATAATATCGGCATTCCGATATTATCGGACATCTCTAGTTGTGGTTCTAGAGTATTTATTAGTAGCCGCCGAGAAGGTATATTTTTTTGACGTGACGTATATAAACAGAGGTCACAACACCGGAAGTATATAACCCGAGGGCGGCGTGGCTATAGGATGGAGTTGCCAAATGGCAAACGTTTTGAGTTCTTTGCATGCATGGTTATAGAATTTTACATTACATTTTCAGTGATAATAATGTTAGTAAATCATCTACTTAAAAAAAACATTTGTGGTACATTACACAAATGTGTCAAAAAGACAGCCAAATTAGGTTGGTAGATGAGAGTAAATCTAAAGGTAAAATAGTGTAAAAATACACCCAACTGCAGGAAATGTAGTCTTGCGTTTCAACATTTTCTTTCAGGGCTTGCGTGGCAGCACTTAGTGCCGATAGAAATTTTCCAATTTTGTCAGTTTTTCTTTTTCTTTTTTTTTTCAAAAGGTGCCCACATGCCTGATATTCTCAACTAAACATCAAAGTTCTGCGCTTGCTTGCTAGCTGTACTTGCTCGCGCCATTTTTTGAACAGTTCACGCAAATCTCTTATGTGTGACTGCTATCTACTAGTCACACTTATCATTACACAATGTACCAAATAAAAGTGCTTCCAGGTCGGTAAGCACAACCACAATTAATATGTACATTAGGGGCACCGGGTTATAAGGCGCACAGTTGATTTTTTTTGAACAGAGGTCGTCAACCTGCAGTCCACGCGTATCTCTTATGTGTGACTGCCATCTACTGGTCACACTTATTATTACACAATGTACCAAATAAAAGTGCTTTGAGGTCGGTAAGCACAACCACAATTAATACGTACATTAGGGGAACCGGGTTATAAGGCCCACTGTCGATTTTTAAGAAAATTTAAGGATTTTAAGTCCGTCCTATAGTCCGAAAAATACGGTGACTGATTTTTACAACACTTATGTTTTGGTGACATGTTTGAGACTCACAGTATGTCACTTGCATGAGATGAAGAAACTGAGTTGCACAGTGAGTTAATTGTAAATTCAGTAGACACAACTGAAATGATTGTAATAAGAGAAGACCAGAGAGATCGCTAGTATGCAACAGCTAATGTTCAGTTTGTGGAAATACTGGTTTGTACTTCCTACGCATTGAACAATGTTTAGAGTGAGTAGAATATTCGGTAACACTTTAGTATGGGGAACATATTCACCATTAATTAGTTGCTTATTAAAGTAATTAGGGTTAAGGTTAGGGTTACTAATAAGCTCTAATTCTGAGGTTATTGAGGGAAGACTTAGTTAATGGCTTACTGGTTGTATAATAAGGCCATGCAGAATAAGGCATTACTAAGTCCTTAATAATAACTAATTAAGAGCCAATATGTTACTAATTTGCATGTTAATAAGCAATTAATTAATGGTGAATATGTGTTCCCCATACTAAAGTGTTAACCTTAAACTCAAAGAAGGATATCCGTTATCAGCCGACAATGACAAGTGTGAAAAAAGCGTTGTACGACCTGTTCTTCTTTTTCAGGTGCAGAGAAGAACTTTGACGCTGTCCTTGCATGAGTACTTCTTTCGGATCTAACTGCAAATCAGGTAGGAGTTCTGCACCCTGCTGCCACCCTGCAACACTCGACTTGGCTGTTCATGGGTATAGTTGTCTCCTAAGAGCATGATTAATGGGCCACAGCCGCTTCACCGTGCATTTTTTATTACAGAAATTGACTTGATATTCGTTTGCTTTGGGAGTGTTGTGGGAGGAGGAAAGCACGCCTAATCTGCCTCTGTGGGATCAGTTTGTAATGGAGTTAGCGACCTCAGTAGACCCAGCATTATGCGAACATGCATAATCTTTCTACAGGCCAAAAAAATATAGATTTTTCTTATTCAATTCCCACATTTCTTGTTAACAATGTAGGTGTAGTAAATAGAGCTTGAAGAATCAACTTCTTTACATAGATTAGTACAGTGATGAGTGAAATGAGAATGTGTGATGTGAAAGCACAGGATTATCATTGATTTGCCAGATTCTCCCCAGCGTGACCGAGACATTTTAATCACCTTTCAGCTTTTCCTTTGGTTCACCGTCACTTGAATCATGAGCAGAAATGACAGTGGTCTGAAGTCCCTATGGACTTTTTTGGCCATTTGGATATTTTTGTCCCTTTTTACACAAAAAAGTATAGTCAAGAGCAAGGGTGACCAAACATCGCGTTGGGCTAAAACATTTGGTCCGGGGCTAAAAGCAGATGTATATCTTATTTGTTTACATACACTTGTAAAGAACATAATGTCATGGCTGTCTTGAGATTCCAATAATTTCTACAACTCTTATTTTTTTGTGATAGAGTGATTGGAGCACATACTTTATGGTCACAAAAAACATTCATGAAGTTTGGTTCTTTTATGAATTTATTATGGTTCTACTGAAAATGTGAGCAAATCTGCTGGGTCAAAAGTATACATACAGCAATGATAATATTTGCTTACATGTCCCTTGGCAAGTTTCACTGCAATAAGGCGCTTTTGGTAGCCATCCACAAGCTTCTGGCAAGCTTCTGGTTGAATTTTTTACCTCTCTTGACAAAATTGGTGCAGTTCAGCTAAATTTGTTGTTTTTTATGACATGGACTTGTTTCTTCAGCATTGTCCACACGTTTAAGTCAGGACTTTGGGAAAGCCATTCTAAAACCTTAATTGTAGCCTGATTTAGCCATTCCTTTACCACTTTTGATGTGTGTTTGGGGTCATTGTTCTGTTGGTTCACCCAACTGCGCCCAAGACCCAACCTCCGGGCTGATAATTTTAGGTTGTCCTGAATAATTTGAAGGTAATCCTCCTTTTTAATTGTCCCATTTACTCTCTGTAAAGCACCAGTTCCATTGGCAGCAAAACAGGCCCAGAGCATATAATACTACCACCACCATGCTTGAGGTTTGGTGTTCCTGGGATTAAAGGCCTCACCCTTTCTCCTCCAAACATATTGCTGGGTATTGTGGCCAAACAGCTCCATTTTTGTTTCATTTGACCACAACTTTCCTCCAGAAGGTCTTATCTTTGTCCATGTGATGCCAGATGAAACACAATACGTTTCAATACAATACGAAAGAGGTGCTTTAAGACATGGCTAGCTAGCTAGCGGTCCGCAATGTAAACAAACGCTATTGGTGGATCTACACCTGACTTCCACTGTAATGATACCAAGTACAGGAGCGTATCTAGTCGATACTACTATTATTACGTCAATATTTTTTGGCATCGTTTAAAAAAAATATATTATGTTTATAAACTCAGGAAATATGTCCCTGGACACACAAGGACTTTGAATATGACCAATGTATGATCTTGTAACAACTTGGTATTAGATTGATACCCACATTTGTGGTATCACACAAAACCAATGTAAAGTATCAAACAACAGAAGAATAAGTGATTATTACATTTGAACAGAAGTGTAGATACAACATGTTAAAAGAGAAAGTAAGCAGATATTAACAATAAATGAACAAGTAGATTAACAATTCATTTTCTACCACTTGTCCTTAATAATTTTGACAAAATGACAGAATGGAAAATGACACAATATCTTACTGCATACGTCAGCAGACTAAAATAGGAGTCTTTGTTTGCTTACTTACTAATAAAAGACAATTGTCTTGTATGTTCACTATTTTATTTAAGGACAAACTTGCAATAAGAAACATGTTTAATGTACCCTAAGATTTTTTGTTAAAATAAAACCAATATTGCAATTTTTTTAATCCCCTTTATTTAGAAAAGTACCGAAAAGCATTTAAATAGTTTTGGTACTGGTACCAAAATATTGGTATCGGGACAACACTACTAGATTGTGTTCTAAATACCTTTGTTGTGCCTTAGTGGTTTATTTCACATTTTTGGGACTTATGCAGATCCCAAATACACAAAAACAGTTACCAATAGGTAAGAACAGTTGGCTTTGCATAACTGGTCCCCTTTAAAGCATAGCAATTATGAGAGACAACCCTTAACTCAAAACGCCACGTTGGGGCGCTTTTAAGTTGAGATACCACTGCATCCTCGAAGTTTTATAATCATAAGACTATTTATTTTTAAGGAATTATGAACCATTAGTTGCCAAGCGCCCCAGTGTCCCTGCAAAGACGTTTTGCTTGATGGCGGCCATGTTTTTAACCAATTTAGCTTACATTTTACACACTAATCAGCCCTCTAAAAAGTGTTTACCAAATTGCAATGTGAACCAGCTAATAAACTGGCAAAAAAAAATCAGTGTCACTCGAGTGCAAACAAATCTGATTTTGGGTGCAGTGTAAACGGGGCGGTGGCGTTTCTGGGTGTTGTTGATAAATGGCTTTGGCTTTGCATAGTAGAGTTTTAACTTGCATTTACAGATGTAGCGACAAACTGTAGTTACTGACAGTGGTTTTCTGAAGGGTTCCTGAGCCCATGTGGTGATATCCATTACACACTGATGTCGCTTTTTGGTGCAGTACCGCCTGAGGGATCGAAGGTCCATAATATCATCGTTTATGTGCAGTGATTTCTCCAGATTCTCTGAACCTTTTGATGATATTACAGACCTTAGATGGTGAAATCCCTACATTTTGTCAGGCTTGCCCCTGACAGTTTGGTTGTGTTTTAGTTTTTCCTCTGTGTGTAGTATTTCCTGTCAGCGCTCTTGTTTTGGTTCTGTTTCCTGTTTGTCTCCCTGAGTGCTGTGTCCCCTCAGCTGTGGCTGATTGGCACCTGGCCACACCTGGTGTCAATCAGCCAGCTGCTATTTATACCTGCCCTACCCTCCAGTCACGGCTGGATTATTGTCATTGTCATTGTCGCTAATACTTGTTGTCACTACTACCTGTCATAATACTTGTCGTTGTAGCTCTGTTTACTTTTGTTCACTCTGCTCATGTCATAGTTCCTTCGTGTCACAGTAAGTGTTTTTGTTTCTTGTCCACAGTTAGCATTTGTGCTATTTTAGTTCATAGCCAAGTTTGTTCTCCGCCTTGTGCGCGCCTTTTGTTCTTACCCTTTTGTTTGATTTTTTGCCATAGTGTTTAATTAAGTCATGTTTTCTCGCTCAATGCCTGCCGTCATCTCTGCATCTTGGGGTTCGTCACCAACAAACTCTGACACATTTCTTGCAATAGCTTGTTGAGAAATGTTGTTCTTAAACTGTTCGACAATTTGCTCATACATTTGTTGACAAAGTGGTGACCCTCGCCACTTCCTTGTTTGTGAATGACTGAACACTTCATGGAAGCTGCTTTTATACCCATTCATGGCACCCACCTGTTCCCAATTAGCCTGTTCACCTGTGGGATTTTCCAAATAAGTGTTTGATGAGCATTCCTCAACTTTCTCAGTCTTTTTTGCCACTTGTGCCAGCTTTTTTTAAACATGTTGCAGGCATGAAATTCCAAATGAGCTAATAAAAAATAAAAATAACAAAGTTTACCAGTTCGAACGTTTAGTGTCTTGTCTTATTCAATTGAATATAAGTTGAAAAGGATTTGCAAATCATTGTATTCTGTTTTTATTTAACATTTACACAACGTACCAACTTCACTGGTTTTGGGGTTTGTAAAATGAGTTTTTTCCTCAATATGACAGTATTGTTCCACACTTTGGTTGGAAAGCCGCGTAACGGTTGCAAAAAGACCCATTAACTCATTTTCAGTGGATCGAAAATCTACACTGTCATATAAAGCTGTACACTGGCTACTTTAAATTACATCCAAGCCGACTTTCTATAGTATTGTGAGATGCCACTACCGTACTTGTAATTGCAATGTGATCCAGCTAACACCCTAAAGTCACAGTGGTTGTTTTGTCAAGCAGCATTGAGCTGTGCAAGAAATTTCAAGTCAATCTGACTCACGTGGTGACACTTTGGGGTTTATTAAAAGCGCCACCATATTGGGTATTTGTCAGAAAAATAATAGCGCAGGCACGTTGCATGTTTGGACAAATGGTCAGCCTTTTGTGTACAGAGGTTTAGTAGTAGTAGTTTGCATACAGTAATGACTTCATGTCTGGGAAGTTCGAGCATAATGAGTGTCCGCCCTGAGATTGGTAGGTTGTGAGTTCAAACCCCGGCCGAGTCATACCAAAGACTATAAAAATGGGACCCATTACCTCCCTGCTTGGCACTCAGCATTAAGGGTTGGAATTGGGGGTTAAACCACTGCTGCTGCCCAATGCTCCCCACTGCTCCCCTCACCTCCCAGGGGGAGATGAAGGGTGATGGGTCAAATGCAGAGAATAATTTCGCCACACCCAGTGTGTGTGTGTGACAATCATTGGTACTTTAACTTTAAGTTATTGTGTGCAATACTCAGGGTTCGTACGGGTGCTTAAAAACCTTGAAAATGCTTGGATTTTAATGTTGTGTTTTTAAGGTTTGAAAAATGCTTGAATTTTGGGTAAAGTGCTTGTAAATGCTTGGAAATGTTCATCATATTTCTCAGCAGTCTGACTCAAAAGGCTAATTATAAAATGGAAAAAAATAAAATACGTTTCCTTAAAAGTGAAATCTACACGTTTGATCTGTTGGCTTTGCAGGAGCCTTTACATTAGGTTGTTGTCATGCCAGAGCCGAATACACGGCTCTGTGTCACCTAAGAGGACAGTGGTCCATCATGTCGGGAGGCTAAAGTTAAAGTGCCAATGATTGTCACACACACACACTAGGTGTGGTGAAATTATTCTCTGCATTTGACCCATCACCCTTGATCACCCCCTGGGAGGTGAGGGGAGCAGTGGGCAGCAGCGGTGGCTGCGCCCGGGAATCATTTTTGGTGATTTAACCCCCAATTCCAACCTTTGATGCTGAGTGCCAAGCAGGTTGTTGTTTTAATGAACATTGGATGTAAAATGACAAATACAAACTTTGAATAAAACGTGGACCAAATCAACGAGTAGCCTGCTGCAAAGTATGCAAAAAGAAAATCCAGCTTTTCGCAATCTCTGGAGTCATATGAAAGGTAAGCCACAGAGATTACTAGCCTTACAAGCCCTATCCTTTTGGTACATGCTAGACCTAAACTGTGAGATCAGCGCTAGATTACATGTTAATTACGGACAGTTATTACGAGCTATGAAAGGAAAAAAGTGAGCGTTTGTCAATGATAAATTATAATGTTAAGAACTTCCCTCAATTAAAAATCGATTTGTTATCATAGCCACAGTTATAGGGCTAGATATGCTTAATGAAAGGTGACTGAGGTGTTGTGAAACAAACAAAATATTTTCCTTTAATTTATTATCCTTATATTAATGTGGAACAGTTTTGTTAATAAATGAGTGAAATTGACACTGAGGGTGCGTGTATTTATATCACATTATGCAGTTTACAAGCACAAATATGGTGTGAATCAATCCGTGCTGTTCAATGTCATTGAGTGCTATAAGTAAGAAAAAGAACAAGAAATTTGTAAAACACAAATGGAGACATGTTTGCAAACACCAATGACATTGAATAGTCTACAGAAACACTGCTTCATTTTCTATGCCCCATTCAGTTAATGATAACTGCTGCTTCAATGTTAGGTTTAGGTTTTAGCAGATTTTCCCTATTTTTCCTACAAATAGCATTTGGTGACCTCAAACAACAAGGCTATGGATTGATTCACATTGGTTTTCGCCTTTTGAAGGGTACTGGAAAATGTATCTTGAAAGTCCTTAAAGGGGAACATTATCACCAGACCTATGTAAGCGTCAATATATACCTTGATGTTGCAGAAAAAAGACCATATATTTTTTTTAACCGATTTCCGAACTCTAAATGGGTGAATTTTGGCGAATTAAACGCCTTTCTATTATTCGCTCTCGGAGCGATGACGTCACAACGTGACGTCACATCGGGAAGCAATCCGCCATTTTCTCAAACACCGAGTCAAATCAGCTCTGTTATTTTCCGTTTTTTTGACTGTTTTCCGTACCTTGGAGACATCATGCCTCGTTGGTGTGTTGTCGGAGGGTGTAACAACACGAACAGGGACGGATTCAAGTTGCACCAGTGGCCCAAAGATGCGAAAGTGGCAAGAAATTGGACGTTTGTTCCGCACACTTTACCGACGAAAGCTATGCTACGACAGAGATGGTAAGAATGTGTGGATATCCTGCGACACTCAAAGCAGATGCATTTCTAACGATAAAGTCAAAGAAATCTGCCGCCAGACCCCCATTGAATCTGCCGGAGTGTGTGAGCAATTCAGGGACAAAGGACCTCGGTAGCACGGCAAGCAATGGCGGCAGTTTGTTCCCGCAGACGAGCGAGTTAAACCCCCTGGATGTCTTGGCTCACACCGTCCCTTATGCCACCGAAGAAGATCAAGAGAAGAATATCGACCCGAGTTTCCCTGGCCTGCTGACATCAACTCCAAAACTGGACAGATCAGCGGATGAGGGTATGTCTACAGAATATATTAATTGATGAAAATTGGGCTGTCTGCACTCTCAAAGTGCATGTTGTTGCCAAATGTATTTCATATGCTGTAAACCTAGTTCATAGTTGTTAGTTTCCTTTAATGCCAAACAAACACATACCAATCGTTGGTTAGAAGGCGATCGCCGAATTCGTCCTCGCTTTCTCTCGTGTCGCTGGCTGTCGTGTCGGTTTCGCTTGCTTACGGTTCAAACCGATATGGCTCAATAGCTTCAGTTTCTTATTCAATTTCGTTTTCGCTACCTGCCTCCACACTACAACCATCCGTTTCAATACATGCGTAATCTGTTGAATCGCTTAAGCCGCTGAAATCCGAGTCTGAATCCGAGCTAATGTCGCTATATCTTGCTGTTCTTTCCGCCATGTTTATTTGTATTCACTATGTGACGTCACAGGAAAATGGACGGGTGTTTATAACGATGGTTAAAATCAGGCACTTTGAAGCTTTTTTAGGGATATTGCGTGATGGGTAAAATTTTGAAAAAAACTTCGAAAAATATAATAAGCCACTGGGAACTGATTTTTAATGGTTTTAACCCTTCTGAAATTGTGATAATGTTCCCCTTTTAAAAAGTGTTTGAATTTGGCCAAGGAAAAGGTGTACGAACCCTGAATACAGCACTAGCATGGATTATTATTGTCCCATCTTGTTAAAACTATCCATCCATCCATCCATTTTCTACCGCTTATTCCCTTTGGGGTCGCGGGGGGCGCTGGAGCCTATCTCAGCTACAATCGGGCGGAAGGCGGGGTACACCCTGGACAAGTCGCCACCTCATCGCAGGGCCAACACAGATAGACAGACAACATTCACACTCACATTCACACACTAGGGCCAATTTAGTGTATTTATGTTAATCTTCCACATACAGTAATATAATTTATCAAGAAACTCAAGTCAAATGCCATCCTTGGTTACTAACTACAACGACAGAATTTTCAATGGAACTCTTGTGTTGGATTTCTTTACACTGTAATTAATACATGTAAACTAGCTTGGAAGTATAGCGTGCCCTCAAACCTCACCCCTGGGTATATTCTAAATGTAGACAGAGATGCTATATTCAGTCCCAGACAGGCTTAGACACTGTATTAGAGGATGTGGAACATAGAGAATATGAAATTAAATGCCTCCTTTTCAGTGTTTTATACAATATTGGCTTTGTCACGACCCCCATTTCTCCAGCTGCTCGCCGTCTGCAGGCTATTCTTAACAGCTGCACTTTTGTGGTTGTGACTAGTGATGAACGGCCACGGACCCTTCAGAGGGATCGGACGCTGGCAGTAAAATGACACGTGGTAAAGGTTTATGCCCAACACGGTAATAATAAGAGCTTCTGAAGCAAACGCGGAGGCTGGCGTTCCTTTCAAAGCAGGCTTCATTAAGGGATGAGAAAGCTGCGTTCAATGGAGGGAGTAGTGAGTGCACGTCCTCAGCTTTGAATTGTAAGTAAGCTTTTGATGTCGGTCTTGCTTCTGCATCCTTGCACTGATTAACATTTTATACAAATTTTCGCCCAATAGTTCTGCGGGAATATGCAGCTGTTGAAGGATATACAAAGGCACCTCGATTTATAAACTTAAATGGTTCTTGAACATTGTTTTTAAATCGAACAGTTGGTATAGTGAAGCAGAGTTCCCCAAAAGAAACAATGTAAACATGAATAATTGGCTCTAGCCTCGACAAAGGTCCCTTCTTTAGTAAAAGATATATAATATTTGAGTCGAGTTGAGTTTATGTTTATTTGGAATATGCATGCATACAGCATGATACATCACAATTTCCAGTTTCTCTATTTAACATGTTCGGAAAAGAGTAGGAAGAAGCAGAGCTTATTTAATCCTTCCTCTTTTCCTTTACATAGCAGTTGCTAAAACTTTTGTTCACTTCCTGTTCTCAATTTATTCATAATATACTCAATAAGTAAGAACAATAAAAATTAAATAATAGTTAGTGAAGTAAGTTATATTTCATACGGTGAGATAAGTAAGATTATCTCGAAAATGAATGGATGGATGAAATAAATTCAGAATGTTTATCATGGTTCTTTGTACTTTCTAAACACTAAGTTTGAATAGTTTCTTGAGGTGGATCATATTAGTAGTATATTGTTTGATTTCTTTCAATGAATGAATGAAATGAGTTTATTTCAGTCATATAATCAACCATTTTGTGTGATCAATTTAATAGCACAGATTATACATATTAACAATCATACACATTTACACACAAAAAGAAAAGAAAAGAAAAAGAAAGCTTATAATTTGCCTATCCTATACATTCACTGAAATTTCGATTGCCTGGAACATCAACATAAAAAAAAAAATCAATGGGATGAAAGTAATCGTTGCTATATTTTATAATTTTCCATTATTTCACCTTTCAAGGCTTTCTTAAACCTTAACAAAGAACTACATGTCTTCAACTCATCACTGAGCTTGTTCCACCATTTAACTCCTAAAACTGAAATACATTTGTATTCTATATAAGTTTCTACTTTACATATTTCAAAAATCAATATCACCCGTAAATAATAGTTTTCTCCTCTTAATTGAAATAACCTAAGAATACAAACTGGAAGGCTGTTGTTCTTTACTCGAAACATAATTTCCGTTGTTTTTAAAAACACAATACCTGAAAATTTTAACACATTAGAACTTATAAATAATGGATTGGTAGGTTCATAGTAGCACACTTTGTATTACCTTTTTTGAAGTTTAATTATTGGGTCTATGTTTGTTTTATAAACATTTCCCCAAACTTCAACACAATATGTTAAATATGGAACAATAAAAGAATAGTATAACATATGCAGACTTTTCTTATTCAGCATGTGTCTTACTTTATAAAGAATAGCAATGGATGTGGATATTTTTCCCTTTATATATTCAATATGCAGTTTCCAACATATTATCTTATAATTTTTGGTTAATCCATTCCATAATTGAATTCCACATACTGATATACTAAAGGTCTTAAATGTTGTACGTCTGTACAAATGTTTTAAGTTACATTTTTCTCTAAGATTATATTTCTCCTTTTTTGTTGAGAAGAATTGTTGTATATTCTTGGTGTGCCTTAGTGTGCCTTGTGTATAATTTTAGCTGTTTGCAAATTCACTATGTTGTGGATTTTGAGTATTTTCGATTCAATGAATAAAGGGTTTGAATGTTCTCTATATCCAACATTATGTATGAATAAAGGGTTTGAATGTTCTCTATATCCAACATTATGTATTATTCTAACTGATCTTTTTTGTAACACGTTTAATGAATGAAGCGCACATTTGTAGTTATTTCCCCATATATCTACACAATAACTCAGATATGGTAACACTCGCAAGCAGTAGAGAATATGAAGTGATTTTTGGTAAGCACATATTAACAGTAAATGAACAAGTAGATTAATAATTCATTTTCTACCACTTGTCCTTAATAATAGAATGATAAATGACAATATGTTACTGCATACGTCAGCAGCTAAATTAGGAGCCTTTGTTTGCTTACTTATTAATAAAAGACAAGTTGTTTTGTATGTTCACTATTTTATTTAAGGACAAACTTGCAATGAGAAACATATGTTTAATGTAGCCTAAGATTTTTTGTTAAAATAAAGGCAATGATGCAATTTTTTGTGATCCCCGTTATTTAGAAAAATACCAAAAAGTACCGAAAAGTATCGGAATAATTTTGGTACCGGTGCAATTTAAACTTTCCTAAACCGAAAAGGACGCAAACTGAGGCGTTCGTAAATGGAGGTTCCCCTGTATTTATTGTAGATTTTTTAAAACTTTATTGTAGGTGCCGATTATGTATTTCAACAATAATATATTTATCAAGTGTACTGCACAAAGATGTTGATGATGCAGATGGAGATAAAAACACTATTTAAACACTATCTGTAGGAGGATGTGATAGACTGTTGGGGCGTCTTTTCTTTTTTATTTCTAAGAGCCCTGATTGGAATGCCAGAACGTTTCTCACATCATTTGATTGCTCAGACTGGAGGAGCTGGATTCCATCATTTCTCTTGTCTCTTCTTTTTTTTACAAAGCAACAATCCCACCCACTGGGCACAGTAATGGGGGCAGTGGTGCAAATTGAGAAAGCAGACACACCAGAGATCGGATTAGAACTTCCTTCCATTATTCACGCCCCTTTTTGCTAGGACTCGGACGTGAATCTTGCATCATGTCTGTACTGCTGAGACACATACTCACAATGAAGGCTCCAGAAGGAAGCAGGGAAGGATGTGGGATTTGTAGCCGTTGAGTGATGTCATCCAGAGCAAGTGTGGGCCTGTTTGTCTTTGGACATGTTGGCACTTTAAAAAAAAAAAAAAAAAAGTACTATGACTGCCTTCAAGCAAAGCATTGCACACTGACTGGGGCTGCACAGTTATTCACATTCTAATCACGATTGAGTTTCTAGCTACCGCAATTAAATTAGGGTGTTTGTCGATATTAACATTTAAAAAGTAGGCTGTGGTGTAAAAAATGTATAGAGCTTACAGGCCTCATGCAATGAGAAAAAGCTAAATTGTTAATACTAAAACTGAACAAAAACACTATGATTTGTCTTCCAAATACTGAATATGTGTAATGAACCGTATTTTTCGGACTATAAGTCTGTTTTTTTCATAGTTTGGCCGGGGGTGCGACTTATACTCAGGAGCAACTTATGTGTGAAATGATTAACACATTACCGTAAAATATCAAATAATATTATTTAGCTCATTCACGTAAGAGACTAGACGTATAAGATTTCATGGGATTTAGCGATTAGGAGTGACAGATTGTTTGGTAAACGTATAGCATGTTCTATATGTTATAGTTATATGAATGACTCTTACCATAATATGTTACGTTAACATACCAGGCACGTTCTCAGTTGGTTATTTATACGTCACATAACGCACACTTATTCAGCCTGTTGTTCACTATTCTTTATTTATTTTAAATTGCCTTTCAAATGTCTATTCTTGGTCTTGGGTTTTATCAAATACATTTCCCCCAAAAATGCGATTTATACTCCAGTGCGACTTATGTTTTTTTCCTTGTTTATTATGCATTTTCGGCCGGTGCGACTTATACTCCGAAAAATATGGTATTTAGACGATTTCCACTGCAAGTAGATTAAAAAAATTAATAATCGTGATTAATAAACGTGGGATTACTACTGACATGTTGTTGCCAGTCATAATGCGGTGGAGACAAATTAAATGCAGACTAAGAATAAGTTAGTCTAATAAATTAACTTTGATTAATTTTCAGCATAATTGACTGTTGGTTGCAACCAACAGTGCTGTTACATTAACAATCCTACATTTAGCATGTTGGTGTTCTGTTTATCCAATGAAGCTTTAGTGCTTCGACAACTTTTCATTGTGGCACTTTCTTTGCCCAATCTGTTAGCATGTTAGCATTTTTTTTTTCTCACGAGGCTTTAGCACTTCGACATCTTTTCACTGTGGCACTTTCTTTGCCCAATCTGTTAGAATGCTAAAATGCTAACAGATTGGGCAAAGAAAGTGCCAAAGTGAAAAGATGAAGTGCAAAAGCCTCATTAGATAAATAGAATGCTAACATGCTAGCAGTTGATATGCTATTTATCTAATAAGGCTTTTGCACTTCAACATATTTTCACTTTGGCACTTTCTTTGCCCAATCTGTTAGCATGTTAGCATTCTATTTCCCTCATGAGGATTTAGCGCTTCGACAACTTTTCACTTTGGCACTTTCTTTGCTCAATCTGTAAGCATGTTAGCATTCTATTTATCTCATGAGGCTTTAGCACGTCAACATATTTTCACTGTGGCACTTTCTTTGCCCAATCTGTTAGCGTATCAACTGTTCGCATGTTAGCATTCTATTTATCTGAGGCTTTTGCACTTCGACATCTTTTCACTTTGGCACTTTCTTTGCCCAATCTGTTAGCGTATCAACTGTTAGCATGTTAGCATTCTATTTATCTAATGAGGCTTTTGCACTTCGACATCTTTTCACTTTGGCTCTTTCTTTGCCCAGTCTGTTAGCATGTTAGCAATATATTTATCTCATGAGGCTTTAGCACTTCGACATATTTTCACTTTGGCTCTTTCTTTGCCCAATCTGTTAGCATATCAACTGTTAGCATTCTATTTATTTTATGAGGCTTTGGCACTTTGACTTATCTTCATTGTGGTGCTTTCTTTGCTTAATCTGCTAGCATATTGACTGTACGCATGATAGCATTGTATCCTGTCTCACTGGGATTTAGCATTTTATCCTGTCTCACTGGGAATTTTGAAAATGTACAGTACAGGCCAACAGTTTGGACACACCTCATTCAATGTTGTCAGGCTTGTCCCTGACTGTTTGGTTTAAGTTTTAGTTTTTCCTCTGTTTGTTTTATTTAACAGTACAGGCCAACAGTTTGGACACACCTCATTCAATGTTGTCAGGCTTGTCCCTGACTGTTTGGTTTAAGTTTTAGTTTTTCCTCTGTTTGTTTTATTTACTGTCAGCACTCTTATTTTGGTTCAGTTTCCTGTTGTTCTCTCTGAGTGCTGTCCCCTCAGCTGTGGTTGATTGGCACCTGGCCACACCTGGTGTCAATCAGCCAACTGCTATTTATACCTGCCCTGCCCTCCAGTCACTGCTGGATTATTGTCGTTCCTACCTGTCGTGTCGATGTCAGTGTAGCTGTATGCGGTAGCGGTAAGCTATATTCTGTAGCTGTTTGTAGCTTACTATCTTTTTGTCCATAGTCCCTGTTTGCTGGATCCCTGTTCCCTGTTTCTAGTTTGTCCTCCTAGTTTCTGGTTTGTGTTTTTTGTCTTTATTTCATGGACATTAAATCATGTTTTCCCGCACAATGCCTTCCGCCTTCTCTGCATCTTGGGGTTCGTCACCTACAACTTCTGACAAATGTGTTTTCTTTATTTTCGTGACTATTGTAGATTGTCACTGAAGGCATCAAAACTAGGAATTAACCCATGTGGAGTTATGTACTTAACAAAAAAAGGTGAAATAACTGAAAACATTTTTTATATTCTAGTTTCTTCAAAATAGCCACCCTTTGCTCAGATGAGTGCTTTGCACACTCTTGGCATTCTCTCGATGAGCTTCAAGAGGTAGTCACCTGAAATGGTTTTCACTTCACAGGTGTCATAGTTTTGATGCCTTCAGTGACAACCTACAATGTAAGTAGTCGTGAAAATAAAGAAAAAGCATATAAAAGGACGTTTAACCAAGCGCTTCGCCCCATTTACTTTGAGGGGAAATCTCCGCAGCAAAGTCGGTGTCGTTGGTCCGCCATGATTATCAAGCCAAACACCGCTAGTGCGCATGCGCCTGACTTAGTGTTGCGGAAAATGCACTAATAAATGTTTTTCGGTCATTAAATTTTTTTATGATATTACCGTATTTTTCGGACTATAAGTGGCAGTTTTTTTCATAGTTTGGCCGGGCTCCAGTGTGACTTATGTTTTTTTCATTTTTTATTATGCATTTTCGGCAGGTGCGACTTATACTCCGGTGCAATTTATACTCCGAAAAATGCGGTACTAACCGTCAGAAATTAACGCAAATTATCATTATACCGTTTATTGTTACATCCCTTGTCCATTAACAAGTAAAAAGTCAAGGGCGGTCACAGCATGTTCTTGCCGCAAATGTTGGTATATTTTTGGGGCATTACGGCAAATGACGAGGGCGGTCGCGGCAAATGCAGCGGTAAAATTTGGGCGCTGCACTTGGATTGATTGATGATTGATGACTGCACTTATCTACTTTCTTTCTATATGTCAGTATCCCAACTGTTGACGTATTAGCACCCTGTAACTATGCAGTCTTAATTGAAATAGTGTATGACGACATGCGATGCTCATATTGTGCCTGCCAAACGCAGAGTGAGTCCGCTCTTTTTGCCTCGCAGCCACGTTACCTGTTTGTTTGGCACGGCTTCAGCTTCTCCGAGGTGAATATTAAAGGGGAAAAAAATGCTTTATTTTTGGAAGATGTGAGAACAGCTCCACTCTCGAGGCTTCAATACTTTATGAGGAACCAGGCCATTGCGTTGGTCAGTGTTTTAGTCGACAACATGTGCACACTGACTTACTAGGTACACAGTCTGCAGAAGGGACAGCGTGTTCCCCTCTTAGAAATAGTCATGGCCGTCGTGATACTGCGCTCTCTCGTCGTTCTTAGGTTGAACAAAGAGAGCATAGTCTACCAAGTCAAATTACTTGTGTGTTAAAGGGGAACTGCACTTTTTGGGGGAATTTTGCCTATCGTTCACAATTTGTCAAGGGAAAACCAGCGATTCCCGAATGAGCTGAATTGGTTGGTGTTGGAATTGTTCGGCAAGAAATGTTGAGGTAGTAAATGGTATTAGGGAATGTTTTTGAAAATGGTAAAATACTTGAATGGTCGCAAATGAGTTGAAATGGTCGGTGTTGGAATTTTTCCAAAACGGTCGAGAAATGTTGAAGTAGTCCATCCATCCATTTTCTACCACTTGTCCCTTTTGGGGTCGCAGTGGGTGCTGGAGCCTATCTCAGCTGCATTCGGGCGGAAGGCGGCGTACACCCTGGACAAGTCACCACCTCATCGCAGGGCCAACACAGATAGACAGACAACATTCACACTCACATTCACACACTAGGGCCAATTTAGTGTTGCCAATCAACCTATCCCCAGGTGCATGTCTTTGGAGGTGGGAGGAAGCCGGAGTACCCGGAGGGAACCCACACAGTCACGGGGAGAACATGCAAACTCCACACAGAAGGATCCCTAGCCCGGGATTGAACTCAGGACTACTCAGGACCTTCATATTGTGAGGCACATGCACTAACCCCTCTTCCACCGTGCTGCCATGTTGAAGTAGTAACATTTTTAATTGAGAAATGGAATTTTGGGAAAACTGGGAATTTTCCCAGTTAAAAAAAAAAAAAGTTTTTGTCCTGATTAAGAGGAATGTTTTGACGGGGGAACGGTTTAAGTGGGTTGAAAAATGTGGAAGGAATAAACGACAGAAAAAAGGGTTTGAAAAAACAGGAATTCTGGGAATCACAGAGACAAGAAGACCAAAGTTGTTTTTTTTTCACTTTCCAACATGTAAAAATCAGCTCGTTCTTGGTGGCTAGCAATGCAGCTAATGGGAGCAATCAACTCCACCACTAAATTACTTTAAAAATGCATTCAAAAACTGCCAACAATACTTCAAATATGTTCCGTAACCTGTATAATAACCAAACTGTAACAACATCGTTATTGTAAGAGTGAACACCGAGGAACTCTTTTTCTATCGTAGTAACACATTGGCATGCTACGATATTAGCCACAGAAGCTAACTACGGCAAGAGATAAGCTAGCTTCTACGTCAGCACGAAACGCGTTTGAGTTTGTAATGCACAACACAATTCGATAGGACACCAATTTGTACTGAGTGAAAAACATGAACAATCATATTACAGTATCTGTAAAGTATTAGCCCACATTTCATGTTTTGTTTGTACACAGCTAGCCAGACAGCGTTCGCCGTCTGTCATGATACATCATGCGTGTATCATGATCAACATAAAAGTGTGACTCACTCGATGGACAGTTGTCTGTTTGCTGGCTAGGGATGTTTTTCCCGTTTATGTTGAAATAGCTTGGCTTCAAGTTCCACATTTTGCAGCTTCAATTCACTTTCACCTCACTCTCTGCGTCCGTGTGCTCCAACGTCTCCTCTTCCTTCGTGCTCGCATCTATACGCAGTAGTTCATTCTCAATAAATTCAAGTTAAAAAAGATAAGGTTGTGAATCCTCATTTGTCCAAAAATAGTCGTCTTCGTTGTTTGTTACCAAGTCTGCCATGGTTAGAATACACACACGCGTTTTGTATCCGGAAGTAGGAACACATTTGTTGCTAGAAGACGGACGTGCCCTGCTATGGAAACGAAATAAATGCGCTGAAGAATTACTTCCGGCATTGATTAAAATGACCAAAATACGGTAAATATTGAACATAGTACATATTGTTATGAATGTGTCTGTTACTACATTATATATAGACTTGGAGTGTGTATATAAACATTGATGGATAGTTTTGAAGTTGTTTTAGAGGGCTTTGAAGGCTACAACGATGACTCCCATTAGCCGTATCTTCCAAGCGTTTTTTTATCATCTTTACAATCCAGAAAAAAGAAGACGTGTGTAGCACATTGTGTACTTGTGTGCTATCTTGCTATGTTATCATATTCTGTTAGCATGTAGCATTTTTAATATTCAAAGTTGAAATGGTACATGACTAGAGAGGATCATGTAAACTCGTTATAGGTGTGCATTGGCACTTTCTTTAAGTTGCTATCTTCGTTTTATGTTAAAGTAGCTACTTTTACCATTATAGCATTCTATTTGACCTACGAACAAATGGCTATAATTACTCTGTTTTTAATCACTCACTACTTTCCATGCACTAAATGAGTCTGATTTATCCAATAATTTGATTTCTTCTATTTTCACACGTACATGTGAGGTCCATATTTTACATATGCTGATGTTAAATAGCAGACAGCATCAAAAAATGATCTTACTGTCCGAACGTGGACTATGGAGTGGTTGTTTTCCCCGAGATGCAAGTGAACTTGGACCGGACATGGTGTGAAGGTACATGATTTAATAATGACTATAAAAGGGAATAAACAAAAGGCGCGCACAAGGCGGAAGTAGAAAAACGTGGCTAATGAAACAAAACTTGTACAAAGGCAGAAACTATGAACAATAAACAAAAACTTACTTGGCAATGAACTATGAAACAAGCAGTGTGAACTGAGCATGGAACCATAAACATGGCATGAAGCAGAGTGATGTCGCCAGAAAGACAGCCTGGCAACTGGAAGCTTAAATAATAGTGACATGATTAGTGACAGCAGGTGCGTGACTCAAAATGTGAAAACGTGAGTCAGGTGCGTGACATGAGGATGTGATCCAGATGAAACTAATGGTTGCTATGGTGACAAAGCAAGGAAGTGAAAACAGGAACTAAAGTGTCCAAAAACCAAACCAAACAGAACATAACTAAACAAAACATGATCACAGACATGACACTTAAACTGCTACCAAGAAGGTTTCGGAGCGGATGTGGGTCCGAAGCAAAGAAAGACTGGCGTGAGAGTTGTTTCAAAGGAATTTTCGCACGGAGATTCATGGAAACAAAATGTTCGAATGTCGTGGAGTGTGGATTGATGGAAGGAGTTCTAAATTCAAAGGAAAAGACTGTTCGTGTCCCGGTCGATACTCTTCCAGATGATTGAAGGTTAGAATGCAAATCAGTTTGGAGTGCACAAATGCAGCGTGGAGAGGTTTATGTACGCTTTATTTGTACTTTTCATATTTGAATCAATACGATATCAACTCCAGTACTCAGCAATACCAATTTTTGGTGCTGTCTGTTCATGTGTTAATAAATGTTAAATTGTTTAATAATAATAGATATATAAATTCTAATTCAACAATTATCAGTGAGCTAATGCTAACTCTGCTGTCCAGTTGTTTTATCTTGACTTCTTACACGTCTAAGTCTCATTTGCAAGCCCTATATAGTAGACTTTGCATGCAGTTGCAATTCCAAGACATTAGATGGCAGTAGTGTATAGGCTACAGTGTTTTGTTTAGTCAGAGACTAGTCTTGGCCGTTAAGATTAATCTAGTCTTTTGTTGGGCCCTGAAAAGTGTTGAATTGTAAATCTTGTATTCATTACAAACTTTCCGTTCGATTGTAACATTAGCTGTAGTTTTCATTACCAAATTTGAAGGTCAGACATGCTTGCTTTATTAGCTTGGAAAATTGCAACATTACCTAGAGGCAGTTTGGCTGAGTGCGCTCTCAGTGCCACAGTTGGATTTTTTTATGAATCCATCCCGGTAGCATTGACGGAATTAGTTCGCTACCGAATTTGGTATACATCCCTAGTTGTAGACCAGTGGTTCTTAACCTTGTTGGAGGTACCGAACCCCACCATTCACCGAACCCTTCTTTAGTGGGAAAAAATAAACAATAAAAAAATATTTCAAATCCAAGACAAACTTATGTTTTTTTTTTTTACTGGTGCAGAAAATGAACCGTGCATGAACATCACTTTGTTCAAAGAACAAAACCAAGACAAAGCATGAACTCACAACAAATTACACACCTGCAAATCAGCGTGACTTCTGCTGTTGCCTTTGAGAGTCCAGTTTAGATATGCGTGGCTTCGCCTTGTCAAGTGCCACTCTCATGTCATTTTCACTGCAAGGTCTGTTCCTTTTCTTTGTTTTTATGTCCAGCACCCTCGAAAAGGATTGCTCGCAAAGTCTGGGGGTATCCATAATTCGCCGATAGGGAGAAGTTTTTATTTACACGATGAGTCGGGTGTGTCTTGAGGCTCCACCGAACCCCTGAGGCCGACTCACCGAACCCCTCGGGTTTGATCGAACCCAGGTTAAGAACCACTGTGGTCGACCGTTAATTTCGAGCCTTTGCTTAAACATTTTAAACACATTAAAGCTCTACTGGATAACTTTAAAAACAACTTTTTCTTACCTCCCTCACACCTGGTGCGAGGGAGAACCTCCCCGCGAGCACTGACAGCTACTCATTATTTCAAAGTCGTAAAAATGCCGCACATCCTGTAGCTGCGGTGCTACAGGTGTTAGTGCTATCATTTTTTAAAAGGATCATTACACAATAGTCTACTCTGTTAATAACTGATGACTACTCAGAATGTTCCTCGGATCCAAGCACAGATGATGGAAGAAGAACTGGAATGGTTTCTCTGCAATGTTTTTCTTTGGTGGTATGGCTCTAGTCTGGGACGTATGGAAAGCACATCAGCAAAGACCTCCCCTTAGGAATCCTCTCTTGCATTGAGTCATTTCATTTTAACTGGAGTAGAATGACATCCATTGGTTAGCGCCGGTGAAAAGGGGGGTTCTACGGTTTGATGCTGGGCTTCCTCCCAACATGTATCCTAGGCTGTAAAGCTGCCACTGTGATTGACTGATGATCTGTCCAAGGTTTACCCCCACCCTTTGTCCATCGTCAGCTGGGATAGGCTCCTGTAACTCTGCACAAGAAGTATGGAAAATTAATACATGGATGGATAGAATAACTCCCTTGAAGATAGAAGCACAAACATTTGGGCTTCTAGTTAAGATCTACCTGTCAATGATCCATTTGTAGTACTGTTGAGCTCACGTTATAGCGAGCTGTCCACGTGACAATGTATCTTTCTAGGCCCTTTTCCACCAAAAGTTCAGAAACTAAGTTCCTGGAACCTTAGGTTACTGTCGACATCTGTTGTTTGTGTTTCCACCGCCTTTAACAGTTCAGGGTAGTTTATACAAATTAGGCTGATAATGGACGACTGGTTTCATATATTTTTACATTGATACTACTTAAATAAACAGACAATATTAGGTCAGAGTTCAATGACTGTTAGCGCCGGTGAAAAGGGGGGTTCTCCGATTTGATCCTGGGATTCCTCCCAACATGTATTCTAGGCTGTAAATCTGCCACTGTGATTGACTGATGATCAGTCCAAGGTTTACCCCATCCTTTGTCCATCGTCAGCTGGGATAGGCTCCTGTATCTGCACAAGAAGTATGGAAAATTAATACATGGACGGATAGAATAACTCCCTTGAAGATAGAAGCACAAACATTTGGGCTTCTAGTAAAGACCTACCAGTCAACGGTCCATTTGTCGCACGGTTTGAGCTCACGCTATAGCGAGCTGTCCACGTGACAATGTAACTTTCTAAGCCCTTTTCCACCAAAAGTTCAGAAACTTTAAGTTCTTGGAACTTTAGGTTACTGTTCCTGGGCTTCCTCCCAACAAGTATTCTAGGCTGTACATCTGCCACTGTGATTTGTCCAAGGTTTACCCTCACCCTTTGTCCATCGTCAGCTGGGATAGGCTCCTGTAACTCTGCACAAGAAGTATGGAAAATTAATACATGGATGGATGGAATAACTCCCTTGAAGATAGAAGCACAAACATTTGGGCTTCTAGTAAAGACCTACCTGTCAATGGTCCATTTGTAGCACGGTTTGAGCTCAAGCTATACCGAGCTGTCCAATGTAACTTTCTCTGCCCTTTTCCAAGTTCAGAAACTTTTACGTTCTTGGAAATAGGGCTGGGCGATATATCGATATACTCGATATATCGTGGGTTTGTCTCTGTGCGATATAGAAAATGACTATATCGTGATATTCGAGTATACGTTTTCATGCAGTTGCTTTTAGCTGCAGGCATTACACTACAGGCTTTTATCACTATTTATTGTCTCTCCTTCTCACAGAGACTTAAACAAGCGCACCTTCTTACATACGTCACATACGTATACACCCTCGTTGAGCAGAGAGGTAGCAGCATGGCTAAAGTTAGCTGTGGTGCGGGTGGTAATACGAGAGAAAGAAGGTGCCAATCTGGTAACAAATGAAGGAAGAATTAATTCCTAAGAAAAACAGCAGGGGGTCCATCGTCTGGCGGTGGTTTGGCTTCAAGTGGGAATATGTTGAACAGACAATCGTAATTTGTCAAGTGTGGGGCGAAAGCGTTGCTACGGAAAGTAGCATTACTGCTAATATGTAGCATCATTTGAAAAGTCACCCGCTAGAGAATGAAGAGTGCTTATTCCACATGTCAACGTCTCCATTCGGTGCCACACCAACAAAATACCGAGGCAACCATTTCCACATCAACACCGTATGAAAAAAAAAAAGACATAAGGAGATAACGGCCGCAGGAACCTACCACATAGCGAAGGACGTACACAATTTGATTTCCTATTATTATGCAGCTCATTTTTATTTGACAGTTATTGAAATATCTTGTGTGACATCATGCACAAAAGTGCACTTTATTTGTTTTAAACTATTGCAGTGGCGTTCTGTATAAAAAGTGCACTTTAATTTAGTGTTGTTTTGATTTGTCATCTTAGTGACATCATGCAGAAAAGTGCACTAATAGCTTGTTTTAAAATGTCTCTGACAATCTTGCACTTTCTGTTTGGAAATGACATGAATGTTTGTGCCACTGCTTAATAACTGTTTAATAAATTCAGTTTTGGTAAATTGACTTACCGGTAGTTGTGATTTCCCTCTCTGCAAAGTTTAAAAGTAGCATATATTAATGCAGTATGAAGAAGAATGTTTTAATGTAGACACATAGAATCATCATACTGCTGTGATTATATGCATCAAGTGTTCATTCAAGGCTAAGGCAAATTATCGCGTTATATATCGTGTATCGCGATATGGCCTAAAAATATCGAGATATTAAAAAAAGGCCCTACTTGGAACTTTAGGTTACTGTAGACTTCTGTTGTTTGTGTTTCCACTGCATTTCACAGTTCAGGGTAGTTTATACAAATTAGGCTGATAATGGAGGACTGGTTTCATATATTTCTACATTGATACTATGTAAATAAACAGACAATATTAGGTCAGAGTTCAATTACTAAAGTGTAAGGAAATGAAATACAAAACAGTATTTTACAACATGATATGATTTAAAAATAGTGTACTGAATTGTTCATAATCGTGACTCATCAGAGTAAACGATCAATCAATCATGGATGTTCTTACATGTGCAAGCACGTCTTGGAAGGAGGAAGGGGAGGGGTTTAGTAGCCCATGAAAGGGAGTGAGGAGCGGGGGAGAACAAGGAACACAACAAATAAGCGGCATTTGGTCATTTTAATGTGAAATAAATGATATCAATATTTTCTTAATTCATATTTTGTTTGAAAATATATCGATATATCTTACAAACTCGATATCGCCCAGCCCTACTGTATGGTTAGCATGTGTGGACTCAAATGCTTTTTATAACAGTTTCTTTTAGGTTAGTGTTGTTTTTTATAATTGCTTGATTGTCGGCATCACGAGTATATGACCCACGAGCCTTAGTTTTCCCACCGCCGTCCTGAACATGAATTACAAGCCAAATGCCTTGAAATAGGCTGAACTCTCTTCACACAGCCCACATCTCTGCTCTCAAGTAGTCAAACCCATCATCATTTTGGAGCTTTTAGTCATCCTGTTGGCTTTCTGGCCCCGTCTTGTTCCCATGTTTCACATCCGCCCCTCCCGCTGCAGATTGGTATGATTTGCTTTGCGGAAGCCGTTTGCGAGACGCCGTCCTCTCGATGCCGCCTCTCCATCTGTGCCTTTTGTGTTGTTTCACGCTCGCAACCTGATTGCTGCCAGGTGAGAGGAACTAACAATAATTTTACAACTAGGACCGAATGTTCGGCTTTTGGGTGAAATTTCAGGAAAGCCTAAAATGCACAATATCATAATATGGACTTTTGAATGTGTATGTCAAATATTGTTAGATGTTTCAGTACTTTTTGCACAGCTTGCTGATCTCTAACTAGAAACTGAACCACAAATTTCATAATTGGTGTGGCGGGGTAAGGAGACGACACCACGGCGGGAATCAGTTCAATAGGTTTATTGCACTTGATGAGTAGGTGGGATGTGTATGCTACTAAGTGATAGGTGCAAACGATGTGTAGAACAGTGGTTCTTAACCTCGTTGGAGGTACCGAACCCCACCAGTTTCATATGCGCATTCACCGAACCCTTCTTTAGTGAAAAATTAAATGTTTTTTTTTTCAAATTCAAGACAAAGTTATGTTTTTGGTAACACTTTAGTATGGGGAACATATTCTAAGTAACAAAGACTTAATTTAGAGTTATTAGGACAGTAGGAGAACATATTCTAAGTAATAAAGACTTAATTTAGAGTTATTTGGTTAGGGTCAGGGTTAGAGGGTTATAATAAGGCCATGCCGAATAAGGCATTAATAAGTACTTAATAATGACTAGTTAAGAGCCAATATGTTACTAGTTAAGAGCCAATATGTTACTAATTTGCATGTTAATAAGCAACTAATTAATGGTGAAAATGTTCCCCATACTAAAGTGTTACCATGTTTTTTTACTGGTGCATAAAATGAACCGTGTATGAACATCACCTTGTTCAAACAACAAAACCAACAGTGCATAAACTCACAACAAATTACACACCTGCAAACCAGTCAGCTGTTGCCGTATCCGTAATACGCCGATAGGGAGAAGTTTGTATTTACACGATGAGTCGGGTGTGTTTTGACCTCCGCCGAACCCCTGAGGCCGATTCACCGAACCCCTAGGGTTCGATCGAACCCAGGTTAAGAACCACTGGTGTAGAATTAACCATGTGAATGTTACCAGAGTTTGTTGTATGTGCGTGTTGGATGAATACTTCGTCAGACCAAAGGGGCAAGGCGTAAAGGCAGTCCGCGGGCAGGCAAGGGGTCGGGGGCTGGAGAGAAGCAACGAGGTCCGTGTCCAAGCAGGGGTCGAGGATCGGGGAAGGCAGTCGGGAATCCAGAGGGAAGTCGAGGCACACCGCTCGATCACGGAAGACGCGGGAAGTACTGCGGGAGACACAAAGGACATAAGACACGGGAACAGAGAGAGATCAAGTACGCGGGAGGGAAGCCAGAGACGGGATGCTTACTACGGTAGTGAACTACGTTCCGGCACTGGATCTTCGAGTCCGCTGGTCTTCATGTTGCCTGCCCTCATTAGTCCCAGGTGCGCTGATTACTGACTGCCTGCAGCTTTGCGATGCGGCCAGAGCGAGCAGGGGCATGTCCTGGCGTGCTTCCAGCGGGGGTGTCAGCCGAGCTGGCAGCAGAAGGCATGAGGGATTGCGCAAGCGCTGTGACGGTGCGAGCCATTAATCAACCGGTTCTGTACATTACATGGCTTTGTGCAACTCATCCTTATTTCTGTTGCACTTTCTACTTATCTACGTCTGTTTGGAGGCGGCCAATGCTGAGGTACTGTTGTTTAGTATTTTAATTGTGTCCATTGAGTAATATGTTTAAAGCCATGTGTCTTCAGCGATTGATCCCTGTACCCGTCCTCAACGCAATGCTAGCGAGCTAGCAACTAATGTCCCTCCGCGGTGTAAAGCTTTTAAGTCAGCATTCCTCGCCTCCATGGCGGCAAATAAACTTAGTTGAAACTACATATCAACACTGGTGGATGAGAAATAGCTAAACATGCTACTCTACACACCGTAGGAGGATATGCTGACGGCTAAGCTAGAAGGCTTGAACGTAAACGGATGTGTGCAGTAGCGATACCAATTTTATTATCGTATATGTTCAATAGTACAGTGATTCTTTTATTATCAATAAATATTTTGTCGCTTTTGTTATTGTTATTGTCAAGACTTGGGACTATGGCGTGGTTTGTTCTCCCATGGTGCAAATGATTTGGACCCAGACATGGCGTGAAGGTGAATACATTTTAATTCTAACTCAAAAAAATACAAAAAGGTATAAACAAAAGGCGCTCACAGCGGAGGTAAAACAACTTGGCTATGAAAACAAATACTTGCACGTGGGCAAAAAAAACTAAGGACATGAACAAAAGTCGCTAACTGTGGCATGAATAGAAACAACTTACTTGGACATGGCATGAAGTGCGCAGAGGTCAAAGTGTGAAGCATAGAGTCAGGGGTATGATGTCGCCAGGGAGACTTCCTGGCAACAATGGGTTTAAATAATAGTGACATGATTAAAGACAGGTGCGTGATGATTAAAGGACAGGTGCGTGAGTCGTGAGGGCAGGTGAAAACTAATGGGTTGCTATGGTGACAAACAAGAGTGCACAATGAGTCCAACAGGTGAAACTAATGGGTAACCATGGAAACAAGACAAGGGAGTGAAAAGCCAGAGAGTCCAATAACTAAACAAAACAAAACATGATTACACAGACATGACAGTTATATATGTTATTATTATAGATCTTATTGTTATAACAAGTTTAGGATATAAGTCCATGGACACAGGAGAGCTGAGGCCAAAAACCAAAGGATTTAGATCAGAGCCAATTAGGGGATGTGCCGATCGATCGTACACCAATCGGTATTGGACGATTTTCGTGTAAAAGTAAGTAATAAATATCAGAAAAATGTATGTATTGCTGTTTTTTTTTTTTAATGCAGTTCCCAAATGCCGATCCTCCCTGGCTGACAAGCGGTTGCCATTATGTGTCTCCATACACAGTGTGGAGTGCTCCCCTATTACAGCCAATAAACTGTTTTTTAGAAATGTAAGCATTATCATCACATAGTCTTATCACTGAAGGAAAAGCCAAACATGTTACAAACCGAGGGGAAGCCAGGAATAGGCATGCTAATGGGTAAGCTAACCGCTATTATATTTTATATTTTGAGACAAGAACACAAACGTTTTTCTTTATTTTATGCATTGTAATTTGTAAAATACGGCAAGTATGAGCTGGCAAACAATGAAGCTAATAATGGGTGGCAGCCCTTAATCGACTGAGACGGTGAGCTGCTGCTTTGCCTCTGAGTTGGTGAAGTTTGTAGTAGATAAAAAATCATGCTTCACACTTTAATAGTGGAAGGCATTTTAATGGAAGCCGGCTTCCATACCCAATCATGGCACCCACTGGATCCCAATTAGCCTGTTCACCTGTGGGATGTTCCAAATAAGTGTTTGATGAGCATTCCTCAACTTTCTCAAAGTATTTTTTGCCACTTGTGCCAGCTTTTTTTGAAACATGTTGCAGGCATCAAATTCCAAATGATCTAATATCTGCAAAAAATAACCAAGTTGACCGGTTCGAACATTAAATATCTTGTCTTTGCAGTCTATTCAATTGAATATAGTTTGAAAAGGATTAGCAAATCATTGTATGTAAGAGGACATGTTCCAATGTCAGCAGCAACTTGGGGAAAAAAAAGACCTTTAACAATGGTGTTTACATTATTATAAGACATACACACATAAAGATTTTAGCCAGGAACATTAATCTGTCAACTGTCTCATGATGCTGTGTGACAGGTGATAATATTGCCACTTCAGCTAAACATTCAGATTGTGTACGTTTGTGTCGATGTGTCCTGTATAAAGTAGTCGTGACTGGGAAGCTCATGTAACGTGTCAATTATTTCCAACAGCTTTTTAAATCCGCTTCTTTCTACGGTTGCAACTGGGAACAAATCCTTAGCAATGTGATTGGACACCGCGTTAGTCATAGTGCACCACTTTTTCTTTCATGTGAAAGACAACAACAAAAAGAAGCGAGCGGTGAGATTTGTGGGTTTGTGCTGCTTAGTAGATAAATAAGAGTTTAGAGAGGATAACATAAACAGCACCCGCATACAGTACACAGCATGTAAGAGGAGGACGGATCGACCCATAAATTGGTGCTGTTGATATTAATTAGTTTATAATCGATACTGGAGTGGTCAGATTGATATATATATACATATATATATATATATATATATATATATATATATATATATATATATATATATCCATTAGAGATGTCCGATAAATGCGTTAAAATGTAATATCGGAAATTATCGGTATCGTTTTTTTAATTATCTGTATCGTTTTTAAAAAAACATATATTTTATTTTTTTTATTTTATTAAATCAACATAAAAAACACAATATACACTTACAATTAGTGCACCAACCCAAAAAACCTTCCTTCCCCATTTACACTCATTCACACAAAAAGGTTGTTTCTTTCTGTTATTAATATTCTGGTTCCTACATTATATATCAATATACAGGTAAAAGCCAGTAAATTAGAATATTTTGAAAAACTTGATTTATTTCAGTAATTGCATTCAAAAGGTGTAACTTGTACATTATATTTATTCATTGCACACAGACTGATGCATTCAAATGTTTATTTCATTTAATTTTGATGATTTGAAGTGGCAACAAATGAAAATCCAAAATTCCGTGTGTCACAAAATTAGAATATTACTTAAGGCTAATACAAAAAAGGGATTTTTAGAAATGTTGGCCAACTGAAAAGTATGAAAATGAAAAATATGAGCATGTACAATACTCAATACTTGGTTGGAGCTCCTTTTGCCTCAATTACTGCGTTAATGCGGCGTGGCATGGAGTCGATGAGTTTCTGGCACTGCTCAGGTGTTATGAGAGCCCAGGTTGCTCTGATAGTGGCCTTCAACTCTTCTGCGTTTTTGGGTCTGGCATTCTGCATCTTCCTTTTCACAATACCCCACAGATTTTCTATGGGGCTAAGGTCAGGGGAGTTGGCGGGCCAATTTAGAACAGAAATACCATGGTCCGTAAACCAGGCACGGGTAGATTTTGCGCTGTGTGCAGGCGCCAAGTCCTGTTGGAACTTGAAATCTCCATCTCCATAGAGCAGGTCAGCAGCAGGAAGCATGAAGTGCTCTAAAACTTGCTGGTAGACGGCTGCGTTGACCCTGGATCTCAGGAAACAGAGTGGACCGACACCAGCAGATGACATGGCACCCCAAACCATCACTGATGGTGGAAACTTTACACTAGACTTCAGGCAACGTGGATCCTGTGCCTCTCCTGTCTTCCTCCAGACTCTGGGACCTCGATTTCCAAAGGAAATGCAAAATTTGCATGGTTGGGTGATGGTTTGGGGTGCCATGTCATCTGCTGGTGTCGGTCCACTCTGTTTCCTGAGATCCAGGGTCAACGCAGATGTGGGGACCTCCCCCACTAGGGCGACCGGTGCAATGGACGTCGAGTGGATCGAGCATAATATTGTGAGAGTCCTGTCCATAGTGGATCTAAGATAGAGTCCAGTCCATAGTGGATCTAACATAATAGTAAGAGTCCAGTCCATAGTGGGGCCAGCAGGAGACTATCCCAGCGCAGAGACGTCCCCAACCGAAGCACAGGCGAGCGGTCCACCCCGGGTCCCGACTTTGGACAGCCAGCGCTTCATCCGTGGCCACGGATTAGCTATCCGCCATCTTGGATGTAGTCCATAAGTCATAATGATTTATGATTCCTACAGGCATAAATGGGTATTACAATTTGTAGTTTTTGGTGTGTAGGTAGCCATCTTTTACAGATTGTGAATGTTAGGGGTTGGAAGTTAGCGTTTCCTAATGTTGGTTGTTTTCCCCTGATGGGACTTTAACACGTTCACATATAACATATCACCGAAGCAGAATCATAGTGACCACATTTCTGCCAAAGCAGAAAGCCAGCTCCCCATCAGTGGGAGTGCAATGCTGTAGGAGATTGTCTCAATACATGATGAATAATCATATATTGAGTGTCAGAATTGGTATGACCAATACTGCCCCTGTAACTACTTGGTATTGGATCGATACCCAAATTTGAAGTATTGCCTAAAACAGACCTGGGCAAATTAAGGCCCGGGGGCCGCATGTGGCCCGTTAAACTTTTCAATCTGGCCCGCCGGACATACCCAATTTTTTTTTTTTTAGATCCCGCCATTATGATGTGCAGTGATGTGTTCAAATGACCATAAGTCTTGAACTATACAAAGTATTTAAATGGTTGGAATATGCGCTTTTGCATGATATGCGAGTTACTATGGTAATCTAATTAGTTACTATGGTAATCTAAGTCACAGCAGCTCAGACGAGGCACCAAGCAGTGTGGGTGGAGAGCGTTTCCACAGTGTTTCCAGAGCAGCCAGCCTGAAATGCGGGTGTCAGGGACAGACGCGGAAGGAGATTTTTACAACAAAGTTCTAAAGCTTAGTGATATACCCTTCGCGTTCATATTTTGCTGTGGTTGTTGCATTTGTGTTGCGTTTCGCTTGATTGTAAAATGTCGATCAAGAGGGGGTGTGACGTTCATATGTTGTCAATATTCAGTGTTTCATCATTCATAATTAATATTGTAAATCCCACATTCTGTATTTTCATGTACACTCTGGGTGTCTCATTCAGTAAAAAAAAAAAAAATTCCATTCCGTTTAAGGCGATCTGTCAAAACGTTTTTAGCATTCAATCAGATATTATTGTGAGGTTTTGTATTAGTGTTTCTAAAAATAGATATACCGGCCCCCAGGCACATTTTTTTCTCTAACTTTGGCCTCCCGAGGCAAAATAATTGCCCAGGACTGGCCTTAAACTAATGTAAAGTATCAAACAACAGAAGAATAAGTGCTTATTACATTTGAACAGAAGTGTAGATCGAAACATGTTACAACAGAAACTAGCCAGACATTAACAGTAAATTAGCAAGTAGATAAATATCAGTTTTAAGAAAATAATACAACTGTAAATGACGCAATATGTCAGCAGCTAAATTAGGAGCCTTCGTAACCTGTTTCGAATTTGTTCTATTATCGTTTATATACCAGGTAAATATATCGTGATATATATCCTTATCGCAGAAGGGCGATATAGTTTTTAGACTATATCGCCCATCCCTACTAATGACATGTTGGAACTGCTTCACCACCTCCTACTCTTTGTCCCAATTACTCCTTACTGTTTCCCCTCACGCTTGCACGCATGTCACCGCTTGAGCTTTGGCCTCCCGTGTGGCCGAGGGCAGGAGGAGGTCTGCATGGATATGGGAAGGAGCGTTTATATAGAGGGGTTGAGGGGGGGTTTTCGGTGTATGTCAGCAACGCCTGAGATAATTTCTGCTGCACTCGGCAAGTCCTGGCAGGACCGGCAGGAAGCTGTAATTAAGACGGGAGGTTTAACTCTGAGGAGACACTCGTTTAGACCAACGGTCTTATGAGGAATGTCTCACATTATTTTCATAATTAAGTGCGGTTGAGTAGGTTGTCGTCTTGTTGTTTAGTTTAATGAACTTCACCTCTAAAGGGTGAACAGTCCCTTCCAATCTATTCGGTTTTCCCATAACAAACAATTCAATTCAATGAATCTGTTCGAGTCCAACTATTACTCTAGGAAATGGGATACAATTGCTGTGGTATAAAAGGGTAGGATTATATAAGCTCAGCTTCTTCCTACTCCTTTTCGGACGTGCTGTGATGAAACAACTGGAAATATGTGATGCATTGCATTGTATCGTATGCATGTTCGAAATAAACTGAAACTGAACTGAACCTGAACTACTCAACATCTTTAATGTCAAATATGTTTGTATTAACTGATTGAAGAGTAAAACAGAACATTTGTCATTTATCTGAACTCAATAGATTGCAGTGTGCCATAAGATATTCAGAGAGATAAAAATGTATAAAAAAAATTATATTCCGTGAAGTAACAATATTAAACGTTGAAAGTACAAAACCCAAAAATGTAAACTTAGGTAAAAAGACAAACATTTGGCATTTAAGTAGTGCAATTTCCTGCACTTGTATACCAAAATACAGCCTGAAAGAACTTAAGATACAACTGTTAGCAAGTTTTGTGCAAATAAATGACAAGTGAAACGTTAAAAAAAAATTTTCCTCAATGACATTCTGACAATAAAATTGCTTTTGTGTACAAATATTGAGGTATTTTCTTTCTAATTTTGATTATGCAAGCTAGTAATCACCTGCGAT
The DNA here is from genome assembly GCF_033978685.3 of Nerophis lumbriciformis. Classification (NCBI taxonomy): domain Eukaryota; kingdom Metazoa; phylum Chordata; class Actinopteri; order Syngnathiformes; family Syngnathidae; genus Nerophis; species Nerophis lumbriciformis. The sequence goes on from NC_084560.2 coordinate 30,683,419, forward strand.
TAATCATGATTAATCCAAATTCCAAAATGTGATGAACATTATTTAAAAAATGGCCGCATTTGGGCTTGGGGTTGGGTTAGCAGCAGCAACAAGTGTCATGTTGGCATGTGTTGGTGTGAGATGCAAACGAGTTGCACCTTGTGTGGTGTTCGGGTCTGTGGGACCCGTTTTCATTTTTTATTAAAAGAAAACTGATACAATACATTTTTCAAACTGAGACTCACTGACTTTGGCTCATTTTCTGTGAAGAACATATATCAGAATACATATTTAATGACTACACACCATACACACCCCTTACACATTTCTATTACATATAAGATGTCCGGGTCCACTGGACCCCTCGGGGCTAATAGAAGTTATTGGTATGTGTACCACACACACACACACACACACACACACACAGCAGGCCTAGACAGGAGGAGGACAGAGTGTAGGTACACAGAATATCAGAGGGTCAAATGTGCAAGAAAATGAGAGCAGACAGTGTTGACAAACAATTTTGCAACCTTGTGTGGGAACCGCAGGTGCAGAAACACAAAAGAAGAATCCCTGTGGGATGCAGAAATTGGCAGAGAAATTTTCCGTGTAACGTTCATATTGTTGTTACTCAGCCAGCGTTTGTGGGTCTGATGGACCCGTTGCATTTTGTGGCTTTTAATGCCTCACAATCAAACACTTTTATGTTAAAATACTGAACAGATGTTTATTGGGATAAGGTAAACATTCTTGCCTTTACAGGGGAACTGCACTTATTTCCGAATTTTGCCTGTCGTTCACAATCATTATGAGAGACAAGAAGACAAAAGGTTGTTTTTTTTTGCATTCTAACATGTAAAAATCGTCTCGTCCTCGGTGGCTAGCAATGCAGCTAATGTGAGCAATCAATTCTACCACTAAATAACTTTAAAATGTCATTCAAAAACCGTCAACAATACTTTTATTTACATTCTGTAGCCCGTATAATAACCAAGCAGTAGCGACATTGTTATTGTAAGAGCGAACACTGAGGAACTCTTTTTCTAGCGCAGTAACACATCGGCGTGCCGTAAAAGCTGACTGCGGCAAGAAATGAGCTAGCTTCTACCACAACGCAAAACCCGTTTGAGTTTGTAATGCACAACACAATGCGATATTACACCAATCTTACTGGGTGAAAAACATGAACAATCATATTACAGTATCTGTAAAGTATTAGCCCACATTTCATGTTTTGTTTGTACACAGCTAGCTCGACAGCATATGTACTGTAGTTATACTAACACACATGATGTGCTGCGTGTATCATGATCAATAAAAAGTGTGACTCACTCAATGGACAGTTGTCTGTTTGGTCCAGCTGGATGGGGACGTTTTTTCCGGTTCATTTGGGGGTAAGCACTCCATTTATGTCAAGAGCTTGTCTCCAAATTCCAAATTTGCAGCTTCGAGTGGCTTTCACCTCTCCATCAGCTTTCGTCTGCTCCAACGTTTCCCCCTCTTCTTGGTGCTGGCTTCTAGAAGCAGCAGTTCATCTTTCGTTCATTCAGGTTCAAAAGTACAAGTTTGTGAATCTTCACTGGTCAAAAAATAGTAGTTTTCGTTGTTTGTTACTAAGTCTTCCATGATTAGAAGACACACTCAGGTTTTGTATCCGTAAGTATAGGAACACACAGTTGTTGCCCGAAGTCGGACATGTGCTGCTATGGAAAGGAAAATCAATGTGCGGAAGAAGTCAGTCATGATTAAAATGATCAAAATACAGTAAATATTGAACATATTGCATATCGTTGAAACGTGTCAGTTACTACATTATATATAGACTTGCAACTTGCAGTGTGTATATACAATGTTGGAGGGCTTTGAAGGTTACAACGGTCACTCCCATTAGCCACATCTTCCAAGCGTTTTTTTTATCATCTTTAAAATCCTAATAATGAAAAAAAGACGTGTGTTCTTGTCTCTCATAATGATTGTGAACAATAGGCAAAATTCCCAAAAATGTGCAGTCCTCCTTTTGATTTCAATGAGCGAAAAGTAGTGTCTGTACTTTCGGTTGGAGAACGCTACCTTTGAATTTCCCTGGCTCCGGCTCGCCGCACTTATCACGGCCTTGTTGTCTGTCAACTAGAGCGTGCAGCTGGTGTTGCAACAATGAAAACAGAAATTAGATTGATTGTTACTGAAAAAAATAATACCGTTAGTAACCAACACGGGGAATCATGATAACAGAACATCTGATGATTGGAGTAAGATGCTGGAAGCCGTTAAAGGTACCCTGAAGCTTCCGCAACTGATTGATGGCATGGGCAGAGCTGTGGGTAAATAAAATAAGACGACATCTTGGAGTCTGTTTTACAAGACTAATTTATGATCAATTGGAGGACCAGAAGTAGACCGAGTGAAACGTTTACATTAGTTTTTGCCCGCTCAAACACAAACATTCTAATCTGGGTTTTGTTTTCCCTCTGGAACGGCTTGTCAAGGCCGTTGCTACGAGACTGCGCAGTCGGACAGCACAGCGAAGAAGCTCCAAATTCCTCCTCCGTCTTTCATGGACATACACCTGTTGTTTGTTGACTTTTTGTCAGACTGACTGTTATCACGAATACACTCTGCTGGAGAGCTCCAAGTTCGAGGGACAAGCGACTCTTCAGGCTTACACACACACACACACACACACACACACACACACACACACACACACACACACACACACACACACACACACACACACACACACACACACACACACACACACACACACTTGTATTTGTTACCTTCTTGACACCTCTGAAAAATGCCTACCTCTTGAGAACCATCCTTTCTAGATATAGAAAGATTTGTATTTACAACATTAATAATATATACATACCATGCAAATATAAAACGTTTTTAGTAAATTTTTTTGTTGTTTTTTTTGTTTGTAATTGGTTTTTAATATTTATTATTTACTTCAAGTTATTACAGTATGTCTCTACATACACATTTTTTTAAATTAATTTTGGCCAAAAAGAGCGCATTTCAATTTCTTACACACACTTGTAATTGCATATGTTTGCCAGAGGGGGAGCACTTCAAATTTTTACACACACTTGTTATTTCATATGTTGACCAGAGGGGGAGCACTTTTAATACCAACACACAGTCAATTTGAAAAATCCCTCCTTTTTGGGACCACCCTAATTTTGATAGACTTCATCACCAGGGGTGCAAATGAGACGTACTCTATTTTTTGTTTTTTTGTAATGTGCTTAAAGCCGATGTAGAAGCTAACTGCAGCTGTAGACGCAAACTGTTAATGGCCACTTAGTACCGTAGTGCATTTGTTCATCCTATGGTCATACAGGACACGGGTTGTCTTACGTCAACACCGAAAGTCGTAAAATCAGCTGTTCACCTGGCGGGTTTTTTCGGGGATGAATCGGGAAGTCCTTCTTTAGCTGCCGTCTTGTTTTATCATACATTGCTGCCTTTGCACCTGTCAATGTTTACTTTTGTATGCACATTAAATCAACAAAAAATCTTGACTTTGGAGCAATGTTCACAGACTCTAGTATTAGGCTCTCTATTAGATGCAATGGTTTTCCGTATTGGGACCATGATTTCGGTCCTAACTTGTTCACCGGTCCTCATATGGACGGTACTTTTCCTTGTTGATGTCTCAAGAAGGGTAGAAATACAAGAACACACGCACACGCACACACACACACACACACACACACACACACACACACACACACACACACACACACACACACACACACACACACCAGGCCGTGTGGTTGTGATACAAGCATGCAAATGCACCAAACTGCACATTTTTCTAAGCATTAGTAAGGAACTGGAGGCTACGAAGTTGATTTTTAGGCATTTCCGAAAATAATTCTGAGACGAGAAGCCATCTAAGGTTAGGATATCCGTAATAGTTCCTATTTTATGCTAATTACCTAATTGTGGGATGACGTGATTGTGTGTTCTGTGTAAGGGCAAAGGCTGTCTCATTACCACGTTGTCTTTACCTTTACCCCACTTTTGTCGAGGCTATTTTCCATAGACTCAATCTCAGCAAAAGATCACAGAGCGGTCCCCCGGTGACCCACTTGTATGCATTCCCACCTACTCTCTCATCCCTCCTGGCATCTTGGCGCTCTGCAACTTTGGCAGCCAATCAAGCCACTAACGACAATCTGTGACTATCAGCAGGGACCAGGGAATTCTGCACATATTTTGATGGATGGAGTTTGGTTTTTTTTCCACGAAAAAAAGTGGGAAGAAACTGGATTTTAATGCTCCTTCTTTATTATATATTTAACTTCTGTTAGGGATGAGCATTTGACAATATTTCTTCCATTAAATTACTTACTCTAAATACGGTAATGACAAGAATATAAGACAGTATTTTTCCCCCCAGGAAAAGAATCTGATCTTTTCATATCGGCGTCTAGGGATTTTATACTTGCAAAAACCAGCGGGTGGCGCCAAATAAATGATCCCATCAAGCCAAACAGAGCATTTCTTCCTGTCATTCACAGCCAGGACATAGACACACTGGGGTCCTGTCATTTAACTTGGTACTTGGCGTATGTTAGCTAATAGTATGTTAACATTTATAGCTATATTTGCAGGCGTGCACCTCAGTCATATAACTTGGTTCTTGATACATGTTAACTGTAAGCACGCTTACTTTAGTATGTTTTTGCAAGCATACACTTCAGAGCCATATAGCATTGCACTTGATACATGCTAGCTGTTTTAGCTATTTTTGCTGATATAAAGTCACATATTTTGTTCATTGACGCTACCTGGCCAACCCACGCTGCCTGTTAGCATTTCAGCACAGTTTGCATTCACTGCAATTTTTACTTTAATTGCATATTCTTGTTATACTTTAATATTATATTTTCTATTGATGTTAATTGGTCAGAGATCCCGAAAGGGCAGTCACATGGTCCGGATGCAGATGGCTGCCCTAGAGTTAGCATTTTGTCAATGGCATTTTGCTCTTAAGACATTTTTATTAGTCAGTACGATTTATGGGGCCAAACTTTGTGGTGTATTTGTAATAAAAAAAACAACACAAGCAATCCAGTTAAGATGCTTGTTCTGTCTGACACAGAAGAGTAGAAGAGTTACATCATTCTCATCTTCTCTTATTTCCAGGTCCTGGTAGTAACTGCTCGAGGACACGAAGAAATAGAATTTAAGGTGAGTTGAAGAGAATTGACACTTACCGGACCTGTTCTTCCTTCCTTCTGAGCTTTTTTTCTCCTCCAGGGCCCCCCCCGGCTGACCTCTGGACTGACCTTGTCCTCCTCTCTTCTTCCCCAGCTCTTCCTCAAGCTGCAGAGCTTTGTTGCTCTGGACTAATGAAGTCCAGCATGAGGCCATGGCGAAGACTTTTGTTGCTGGGAATGGTGGCCTGGGTTGTTTTCTTGCTCGCTCTCTTCTCCTACTTTCTGGACGCCCGGGTCAACGAGGCACTGATCTCCGCCAGCACGCTGATCTCCCAGCACCCTGACACCCGCCGTTTGACATCCATCCAGCAGAACACCGTCATGGGTCCCAGGCCTGAAGTAGCCTCCAGCTTGACCCCAATATATGCTGGAGACAGACCAGGACTGGAGGCTGTCAACAGCTCTGTGACCCCAGGGCCCAGTGTGGAGTTAAGGAGGAGCCTTAACCGTGCACCTTATGTCAACTATGGCAGCCAGGAGACCAGTCGCCAAGACTACCTGGACCCCCAAACTCTGGCTGCGTGGTCTTCTTTCGGGACTGAAAATGTGGGCTCTCATTCCAGTCGTGACAAAACTTCCCGGACTACACAGTATCAAAACCAAGTGAGGAGAGTTCAGGATCACGGTGGAGAGGAGGAGGATGAGGAGGGGGAAGACGCAGATGATGAAAGAGGAAACCGAATGATGGCTCCCAGGAGGTCCACCGACACTTCCTCCGATCCGGAGGAGTACTACTTGTCCAAGTCGGCGTCAGTGGTGAAGCAGCGCCTGTGGCAGGGGCACCTGTCCGCCGACATCCTCAGCCCTCGACTGCAGCGGGCCAGGAACGAGTACATGAAGGCCAACAAGCACCACGTGGTCTTCAAGGGGCCCCGCAAGGCCTCGCAGACCACCAAGGAACTACTCTGTCAAATGAAGACCGAGGCCCCACTCACCACGGTGGACGGGTCCGAGCAGCCCTTCTCTTCGTACGGGTGGGCTCGCCTCGTGCCCTCCTTACCCCTGGAGCAGCTGTACAGGATTCAGGGGGGGAACAGCTTCCGGACCTGTGCTGTGGTCTCCTCGGCCGGCGCCATTCTGCGGTCGGGACTGGGAAAAGAGATCGGTAAGTAAAAGGAAAGACAGCAGCTTTTTACATTTGTGGCGCTTTCAGGGTTACTTCCTGAATAATTGCTTGTCAGTTAATATTAGAGGTGGAAATTTTTGGGCACCTCACAATTTGACTCGATTCCGATTTTTGGGGTAACAATTCTATTCAGAATTGATTCTTGATTCAACACAAATTTTGTAATACCGGTATATTATTAGGCATAAGAATGATAGTAAAACCTCCGTCAAACAGGTTACAGGTTACAAAAGCTGTCGTATGACTTATACACACAGTGTTGGCCTAAAAAATGTCTTTTTGAATATGTATTTACAAAAATCAACTCCGACCCAATCCCAGCTTTGCAATACTTAGGATATACCTTTACACAGCGATTGAGAAGACATATGTTGGGGTACTCAGTTTATATTCTTTAACTAAAAAAAAAAAATCATATTAGCATCATACAGTCAGTGGTGTGTCGTCAGGGCCTGCAAGGCCTTCTCTGCTGGCCTAACATAACCAGAAATCATGATCATAATTAAAGATAAAATTACTTTTTAATTTACTTTCCCTAAATATCAAAAATTATTCATATTATTTTCAGTCATATTATGCTCCTTCCAGTGCTGTTGTTTTTAGTTTAAGTTTGTATTCAATCAGAATTCAGCTAGCTAATGTTGCCATGTTGTACGAAATCTGCCAGACGCCTTCAGATTCAGCAATGCAGGCATCCGTGTACTGTAAGCAAACAGGGACATACAGTTGATAGACAGTTCCGATAGCCAATCAGATCACGAGTTGTTGTCAGTAAGGCCTTCTAGATGGCCTCACATTGAATATGACATTTACGCGTCCTGTGATTGGATACGTCATTGGGACCGTTAGTGGATGAATTTGAGAACACATAGAGTGGAGAGACAGTTGCGATAGCCAATCAGATCACAAGTTGTTGACAGTAGCTGTTCTGTTACAACTAAAAGTTGTAAACTCTTGTTGTTACAGTGTGTCAAGCTTGTCATTTAATTAACATTGTTACATGTGTATTTGTCGCCATCATGTGGTCAGGGCAGTTAATATATCTTTGAGAAGTGTGTACTTTGAATCAAACTATTGACCGCAAGTTGCATAAGCCAAGCAAAGAAATTTAGGGTATGTTTTAATTGCTGATGCGTTTTAATTGATTTTTAAGTGTGCCAGAAAATAACCCGTTTTGTATACTGTTGATGTGATTCAATGCGCAGTAGGGTGTAAATGTGTTCCTGTATAGCATTTCTTCAACAATGGTCATGTGGTGACATTAATTATGGTATTTTGAGAGGTAATCATTGAAGTCGGACATCACTGAAGGCCTAGGTGGGAAACGCATGGCCCGCCACTGTATACAGTACATCATAACAGTAATCATTTCTAAAAAAATTGTGTGTCTGCATATTGTCTGTACCTTTATAATGAAGTATTTTAGCAAATAAAACCCGAGAAGACAATGATTTGTCTTCCTGGCGGTCAACCTCTCCAGATCCAATCACAAAATTCAGAGAAAGAACGGGTGAGCACAGACCCGACTGCAGGAACACATTTGGGGCGGGGGTCATTCAATTATTTTAGGGAGGCCCCTGCCAAAATATTTATTCCCGCCGTTTTACGGTAATGTGTTAATAATTTCACACAAGTCGCCCCTAAGTATAAGTCGCACCCCCGGCCAAACTAAGAAAAAAACTGCGACTCATAGTCCGAAAAATACGGTACTTGCCGAAGCCCTCCCCCTCCCCAAGCCTCTTTCGACTACGTCTCCACCCAGTCAGCCATGTTGTAGTTTGTAGAGCTTCCATATCAAGACTGACAGTTAGAAGTTTACTTTGTGTTAGAAATGGCAACAGTGGAGGATTTTTGCATGCATGTGCATGTACGAGCCAGTGTGCCCCACAACTAGAGGATAAAGAAAAATGTACCACAATGCTCTACGCGTAAATCTCTACCGTATATTGAGATATCCACTAACATAACTTAGGCAAAATATTTCACTGAAGTCTCAAATTCCAAGCAGCTTGTTTGGAGAAAGTTTAGAAGAAGGCAAGATAGTTTTATAAATATCTCCGCCACACCTCCATGATTTGATTTCATATTAACGGGACTTTTTTTTTTATCCCAAATATACCAAAACAAGTACCAACAGGAAAAAAAAAGTTGGTTTTGCATGATAGGTCCCCTTTAAAACACTTTATTGTGGTCCAGATAATATGTATTGGATATGCTTTGGTGTAAGTTTGGCCTAAACCTAAGCCCACACTCACTTTAATCACATGTTTTTTTAATCTGTCTGCAAGATTAGTTTGAGGAGGCGTTCCTAGATTGCAAATGAAACCCCGCCCCACCCTCTCTAAAAGTATCGTCATTTATCTTTTGAAAATGTTCACTCTCTAAATATATATCTTGATTTTTTTCACCACAATTTTTTTGCCGGGTACTTCAATTGTTTGGGTTGGAATTGGGGTTTAAATCACCAAAATTATTCTCGAGCGCGGTCGCCGCTGCTGCTCACTGCTCCCCTCATCTCCCAGGGGGTGGAACAAGGGAATGGGTCAAATGCAGAGGGTAATTTCACCACACCTAGTGTTTGTGTGACTATCAGTGGTAATTTAACTTTAACTTTAAACATTATATATTTTCATCCGGTCACAACATTAGGAACACCTGAATCAGACCGCATATAAAAGCTCCCTTTAGCATGTTGTACGTCGGTGTTATTATGTCTGTGCAAACATTAGATGAAGATAATACTTGTTTGTGTTAGCTCATAGTGTAATGTCGAGGGGGAGAAGCTCCATCCCTGTGGCTGAGTGCTTACTTTGGTCCCTTCTAAACTCCAGTGTAAATCCCACCTAAACTTATACTTGTCCACACACACACAATGATCGTTTAAGACCCCCGCCACCCTGCGCCCGCCGGTGCAACGCGACTTAGTACGCATGTGCGAAAAATGCGCACTACATAGTCACCACCAGTGTTGCTTTGTGTGCAAGTTCTTAGATTAGATTGAATTTATCTGAACAATATCCAGTGTTGTGGTTTTTCAATTAACTGGAATCCCGTGCGCTGTGGGGCCCTATTGTAGTGAATGTCACACCTGAGACATCATAAATTAATCACATCTTTAATAAACACGTGAAAGTAAACAATGTGATAAAGAACATTTTACAACAATCAATCTAGGGATCTAGATAACTGGTCAGCCTTCACCTTCATTGTCCATTCCTTTTTGGTGACTTTATATACTCTGAACCTAGACGTTGAGTCCGCGACATACATGGCGGACAATAACTGATACGGTCTGCTTTGCCAGTCCAAAAGCATTTTCCGTAGTCTTCCCTCGTTGGCTAGGTAATACAAAGCACACGCTACCTTTTTTGATCACATCCACGGTAGCCCGCATTTTCGATGTCTCCCCTTCGACAAATAAACAAAATTTTTCGGTAAGTAGAATCACAGCTGACCTTAACATTCGAAAGTTCTCTTGGCGTCTGAGGTGTGTTGTATCCCAAATAGCTGCAATCGCTTTCTCTTAAGGTATTCATGTGTGATTTCCACAAGTGTCTGTACATGTAGAAGATGGGTAAACACGGGCATGTCTGGATGACTCGCCTTCATATTTCTAGTAGAAACAGGTTGTTATGAAGCTGGCTGTGGCGCGTTCTGTCTGACGTCACTTCCTGTGTGGGGCGCGGTCTTTCTGGTGTCACTTCCTCTCCGAACTCAGTTTGTAAACGATCAATGAGTCCATACAAAGCTAAGAGCCGGAGATTCAAGAAATACACGGCGCACTTACCCGTGTAAAAAATTATCCAAGGTGGGGGACTTTAAACGATGGTTTAGTGTGGCCGACACGGGGCTTAGGCTAAATAATTATTTGTTTAAAGAGTTAGCCGTGTGGCCGACACGGGGCTTAGGCTAAATAATTATTTGTTTAAAGAGTTAGCCGTGTGGCCGACACGGGGCTTATATATATGTATATGTGTATATATATATGTGTATATATATATAATATATATATATATATATGTATATGTATATGTATATGTATATGTATATGTATGGGTTTGGGTTATGACCGAAAGGACAAGATCACGGGTACAAGCGGCCGAAATGAGTTTCCTCCGCCGGGTGGCTGGGCTCTCCCTTAGAGATAGGGTGAGAAGCTCTGCCATCCGGGGGGAGCTCAAAGTAAAGCCGCTGCTCCTCCACATCGAGAGGAGCCAGATGAGGTGGTTCGGGCATCTGGTCAGGATGCCACCCGAACGCCTCCCTAGGGAGGTGTTTAGGGCACGTCCGACCGGTAGGAGGCCGCGGGGAAGACCCAGGACACGTTGGGAAGACTGTCTCCCGGCTGGCCTGGGAACGCCTCGGGGTCCCACAGGAAGAGCTAGACGAAGTGGCTGGGGAGAGGGAAGTCTGGGCTTCCCTGCTTAGGCTGCTGCCCCCGCGACCCGACCTCGGATAAGCGGAAGAAGATGGATGGATGGATATATGTATGTATATATGTATGTATGTATGTGTATGTATGTATATATATGTATGTATGTGTATGTATGTATATATATGTATGTATGTATGCATATATATATATATATATATATATATATATATATATATATATATATATATATATATATATATATATTATAATATGTGTGTGTGTGTGTGTATATATACATATATATATATATGTATATATATGTATATATACACATATATATATATATATATATATACGTATATATATATATATATATATATATGTATATGTGGGAAAAAAAATCACAAGACTATTTCATCTATATATATATATATATATATATATATATATATATATATATATATGTATGTGTGGGAAAAAAATCACAAGACTATTTCATCTCTACAGGCCTGTTTCATGAGGGGGGGTACCCTCAATCGTCAGGAGATTTTAATGGGAGCATTCGCATACCATGGTTTATATAGGGCACAGAGTGGGTGGGTACAGGCTGGCCTAGGGGCGTGGTGATTGGCTCATGTGTTACCTAGGAGGTGTTTCCGTCTATGGCGGCATGCTGTGACAATTTCGCTGCGCTTGTTGAGGGATGACAAGTCTGGACGGTAAATAATAAACAGTTTCTCTTTCAAGCATAGGTTGCATCTTTTATTACCACTATTGTAAGGTGTGCTGGATGCAAGAATTTGCCATGTTATTGAATATTCAACATTATTGTCTTTGAGGTCCCAAATGTGTTTGCTGAGTTCTGTGGTATTTCGCAGGTTTTTGATCCTGAAAGAAGCCTTGTGATTGTTCCATCTGGTTTTGAATTCTCCCTCGGTTAATCCTACATATGTGTCGGATGTGTTAATGTCCTTGCGTATTACCTTAGATTGGTAGACAACTGATGTTTGTAAGCACCCCCCGTTGAGAGGGCAATCAGGTTTCTTTCGACAGTTACAGCCTTTGGAGTCGCTCTGTCTGGGGGCCGACGGCTCATTTGCAATTGTTTTGTTGTGGTTTGAGATGATTTGTCGTATATTGTTCATGCAGCTGTAGCTCAATTTAATGTTGTTCTTGTTGAATACTTTTCTTAGGGTGTTGTCTTTGGGAAAGTGTTTGTCAATCAGATTGAGGAATTTGTGTCCAATGTTAGTTGAGACGTTTTTGCTGTATGGGGGGTTGTACC
>NC_084560.2:30700420-30725420 GCF_033978685.3 Nerophis lumbriciformis
TTACCTATTTATATCTCAATAAATTTGTTTATTTTATATACTGTATTTATAATACATTTTTAATTTTGTTGTATTTTATTTAGTTATACTTACATACTTATTTATGGCTTATAAATAAAGTTCTGGACTTTAATAATCATGTTTACTTATTTATATCTCAATAAATGTTTGTTTATATTTATAATGCATTTATACTTTTGTTTTATTTTTTTAATAAAAAATTAAACTTACATTTTTCCACTTGGACAAGTTAATTTGTTTGTGTTACAATAACTTACAAACAATTGTTTTATATTTTATATTATTGTGTGTATATATATATATATATATATATATATATATATATATATATATATATATATATATATGTTATTTCATTATTGACAATGTAGTTTAAACATGGTTTATTCAATGTCAACATTGGTTGCGAAAATGTCAATGTTGATTCAATGCTTTTTTGCCATCTGGGATTGGTACCTGTTTTTCTGTATTTGGAATCTGCATAAGTCCCAAAAATGTGAAATCAAATGATAGAGGCATGGCAAATATGTTTATAAAACAATCTTGCCTTACTTCATACTCCCTCCAAACAAACGTTTGGAGGGAGTTGGCGACATCAGTGTAGAACCACCATTATAGGTTATCTAGACCACAAGGAAGTGTTTTAAATGTGGGAGAAAAAAACTCATATTATGACCCCTTTAAATGATGTTTTTATTTAAAATCAGCAGAAGTCAAATATTACGCTAGTATCCGCAGGACCACTAGCTAGTAGCTATTTAAAAAAAAAAAAAGATCTATGAGAACACAAAAAAAATGAGGTAAAAACTGTACATCGAGATATCGATAACATACAAGCTTTTTTCACTACAGCGCCATCTGTGTGAACTTGTAGAGCAGTGTTTTTCAACCTTTTTTGAGCCAAGGCACATTTTTTGCGTTGAAAAAACCCGGAGGCACACCACCAGCAGGAATCATTAAAAAAACGAAACTCAGTTGACAGTAAAAAGTTGTTGTCGCAATTGTTGGGTATGACTTTAAACCATAACCAAGCATGCGTAGGGGGCGGCATGGCGTAGTGGGTAGAGCAACCATGCCAGAAACCTGAGGGTTGCAGGTTCGCTCCCCGCCTCTTACCATCCAAAAATCGCTGCCGTTGTGTCCTTGGGCGGGACACTTCACCCTTTGCCCCTGGTGCCACTCACACCGGTGAATTGAATGATGAATGATAGGTGGTGGTCGGAGGGGCCGTTGGCGCAAATTGCAGCCACGCTTCTGTCAGTCTACCCCAGGGCAGCTGTGGCTATGAAAGTAGCTTACCACCACCAGGTGTGAATGATTGATGGGTTCTACATGTAAAGCGACTTTGGGTACTTAGAAAAGCGCTATATAAATCCCAGTTATTATTATTATTATTATTATTATGCATCACTATAGCTCTTGTCTCAAAGTAGGTGTACTGTCACGACCTGTCACATCACGCTGTGACTTATTTTGAGTTTTTTGCTGTTTTCCTGTGTGTAGTGTTTTACTTCTTGTCTTGCGCGCCTATTTTGGTGGCTTTTTCTCTTTTTTTTGGTATTTTCCTGTAGCAGTTTCATGTCTTCCTTTGAGCGATATTTCCCGCATCTACTTTGTTTTAGCAATCAAGAATATTTCAGTTGTTTAGTTTAGTTTATTATTTCTTCGGCCAATGGTCAACAAAATAAACAAACAGTTTTACATAAACAAACAGATGTACATTCATAAATTAGAAAAAAAAAATATTGCAGACCGAAAGGGTTTAGGCTGAAGTTGAACACTTATTGCGCCAACCTTATAAACAAAGTCAAGTACGAGATGAGCTTCCAAAAAAAACCCTGAAATTTCCTTTTTACAACATATTATAAATACACATTGTACACAACATAAATACTGTTCAATTATATACACAGTAAAGGCATGTGAAATATCCTTGTACACATGTTAAACCTTTGCACCAATTATATACTATACACAAACAATTATACTTCCATTATATTTATATCCCACATTTAGTTTTTAATTAACATTGATCATAGTATTAACTACTGTGTTGATTCAAGAGTGATATATTTTTCCAAGACATTGGTCTTAAAAGTTTTTTTTTAAATGTGTGAATGGAACTGGAACATTTTAAGGAATCTTCCAAGCTGTTCCACAGTTGAACCCCCCTGACAGAAACACATCTACTTTTTAAGCTCGTTCTTATGTTTGCTTTCTGAAAGACAGCTGAACCTCTGAGGTCATAGGGACTCTCCCTAGGTTTGAACCTCTCCTGTAGACACCGAGGCAGCATGTGGTTATGAGCTTTGTACGTCACAAGAGCAGCAAGATCGTGCAGTTTTAATGTTTTTAATTCAATAAACAGAGCATTGTTTGTTAACAGCAACAGTTGTTTTTACCCTTCTTTGTGTGTGGACATTGTTGATTGTTCAGATTTACTTTGTGGACGCCGTCTCTGCTCCACAGTAAGTCTTTGCTGTCGTCCAGCATTCTGTTTTTGTTTACTTTGTGGCCAGTTCAGTTTTAGTTTCGTTTTGCAAAGCCTTCCCTAAGCTTCAATGCCTTTTCTTAGGGGCACTCACCTTTTGTTTATTAGATACCTTTTTACCTGCACCCGACATCTACAAAGCAATTAGCTACCGGCTGCCACCTACTGATATGGAAGAGTAATTACACCGTTACTCTGCCGAGCTCTAGACAGCACTGACACTCAACAACAACACATCATTTGCAGACTATAATTACTAGTTTGCATAAAATATTTTAACCCAAATAGGTGAAATGAGATAATCGCCCACGGCACACCAGACTGTATCTCACGGCACACTAGTGTGCTGCGGCACAGTGGTTGAAAAACACTGATTTAGACCACAAGGAAGTGTTTTAAATGTAGGAGAAAAGTCACAATATGACCTCTTTAAATGTGTGTGTAAAATCAGCAGAAGTCAAATATTACACTAGTATTTTTTTAAAAAGATCTTTAAGAACACCAAAAAAATGAGGTAAAAACTGTATATCGAGATATCAATAACATACAAGCTTTTTTTCACTACAGCGCCATCTGTTTGAACTTGTAGAGTACTGCTATTTTTACTTTACCACTGGAGGGAACTTTGGTATGGCCACTTGTGTTATCAAGAGATATGTTTTTATGTGCATGTGTTTCCATTCATTCACATGCAGAATAATATATTCAATTCATTAGCGCGTGAATGAGTGCAATATATAGTCAATGTATTCACAGCATTGTGTTGTTAATGCAAAACACAGACCATTCAGAAAGGAGATGCTTTTTTTAAATGTCACATGGCAAGGTATTCAAATTGTTGTTGTTGAACTGTGGCGTTGCACTTCCTGTGTGGCCTAATGTGCTTGGTGATTTGCATTTTTCAGATGCTCATGATGCCGTGTTGCGGTTCAACGCGGCGCCCACCGAAGGCTACGAGAAAGACGTGGGGAACAAAACCACTATCAGGATCATAAACTCACAGGTGAGAAGCAGAATAATCAAGTCGGATGAAATGGAAGTCCTGCGGAGGAGCAGGCGGGAAAATAATCATGTTGACTTGAAATATTAGAAAAGAGGGGCGGGGGGTAATGCACAACAAAAACAGCAGGGGAAAAGAGCAAGTATGAAAATAAGTGGATAAATAGGTAAGTCAGAAAGTGGGAAAATACTCGTGTCCAGACAAAAACTGCCCAATCAAGTGTTTTTCGTGAAACATGCTTAAAAAGTGATTCTTTTTTAATCAACATGAGTAACATGTACAACAATTCTTCTCAACAAAAGAGGAGAAATGTAACCTTAGAGGAAAATCTAATTTAGAATAGAATAGAATAGACTTTATGTCATTATATTTGCATACAATGAGATGTACTTTAACTTTAACTTTAACTTTAATTAAGGACTCCAAATTAAGGTGCGGAAGTGGAAACAAGTATGGAATAAAAATAAATCCCACAATATATGTTTATTTATATACTGTATTTATAATACATTTATACTTTAGTTTTATTTTTTAAATAAAAAACAAAAAATTGATTTTTCTACTTGGACAAGTTAATTAATGTATTTGTGTTTCAATAATTTTAAACATTTGTATGCTCGTACAACACTTAAAACCTTTAGCCTATCTGTATGCGAAATTGAAATATGGAATGGATTAACCAAAGAAATCAAAACAAAGCACCAATATGATTCAGTTTAAGAGACTGTTCAAACTACAAGTGTTCACAAAGTACACAGAACAAGAATTATGATGAACTTCTGATCTTGGACCCTTTCTTTTTCTTTTGAGATGAAGATTATTAATGTATTTAATATTTGTTTACTTACTATGGTATATTATTTATTTGTTCACAGTCCTGTTACAGAGAACAAGGAAATGGGATAAAATTGCTATGGTATGAAAAGGGGTAGGGTTAAATAAGCTCTGTTTCTTCCTACTCCTTTTCAGACGTGCTGTAATGAAACAACTGGAATTTTTTTGATGCATTACATTGTATCGTATGCATGTTCCAAATAAACTGAAACTGAACTGAACTGAGTTACGGCAAAAAGTTTCAGACCTAAAGAGCCCCCAAAAAGACATTTAAAATGATGGGTTTGTTGAGTTAAAGAAATAAAAATCTGCATTGCTTTATCATATAAGGGTATCTGACTATCTAAAAGTATGATAAAAAACCATGACCTTTAAGTTGAGGTTTGACTGACATGCTTTATTGCAAATTGAGTTTTGATGTTTTTGCCACTGAACACACGTTCGCTGACTTTTTCGAGCAGGAAAAAAAAAAGGTTTCCCTAGTGTCGTCGTATAAGGGCATATTGACACAATAACTAGTAAAATGTAAAGCCCACTTCAAGACCATGAATTTGAGGTAAACCTCCTCAAGGTTTGTGGTAAATTTGAGTTTTAATGTTATACTATGAAAAAATGTTTGGTGACTTTTAAACAACAGCAACACAATAATAGATCAGGGTGTCAAACGCATTTTAGATCAGGGGCCACATGGAGAAAAATCTACTCCCAAGTGGGCTGGATTGGTAAAATCACGGCACGATAACTTAAAAATAAAGACAACTTCGGATTGTTTTCTTTGTTGAAAAATAGAACATTCTGAAAATGTACAAATCATAATGTTGTTGGGTTTTTTTACACTTACATGTTCCGATTAATAGTATTCTCTCTTTATTTGTCGTTATTTATATTTTATGAATACATTATGTGATAATGTTCATCAGTCAACTCATTGGTGTTAATTTTCAATCCATCAAGATAAAACAATGATATCAAAATCAAATTACAGTATGTTATTTATGTAGTTTGCTCATTTTCCTCGACTGATGTACTAACATGTGGTTTATTTTTTACATGTTTAGCATCATCTACAAAGATACAAATAATTACTATTGTGACAGCTGCTTCTTTCATTAAAAAATTTCCGGTAAATTTTTATACTTAAAGAATTCATCCCGCGGGCCGGATAAAACCTGTTCGCGGGCCTGATCCAGTCCTCGGGCCGTACGTTTGACACCCCTGCACTAGTTAGTTCGGAATTGCTTCATCACTCATCACACAAGGACGTATTGACAAACAAATTAGTGATATTGAAAGCCTTCAGCAGATCCTTTAATTTGAGGTATGACTCGACATGGTAAGACACATTTTGTTTCAATGTGTGTAGTCTGAGAAAATAGGTGGACATGTTTTTTTGACAAAGTAGATCTTGATGTTTGTGCTTGGAGACTTTTTTCGAATAAAATTTTTTTCCCCCTTTGTGTCATCACATAAGGGCATATAGACAAAATAACTAGTACAATGGAAAGCCTTCACCGAGACCTTGAATTTGAGGTATGACTCCACCTGATTTTTTATGTTTTATACTAGGGTTGTACGGTATACCGGTTTTTGATTGATTGAGACTTTTATTAGTAGGTTGCACAGTGAAGTACATATTCCGTACAATTGACCACTAAATGGTAACACCCGAATAAGTTTTTCAATTTGTTTAAGTTGGGGTCCACTTAAATTGATTCATGATACAGATATATACTATCAGATATATACTATCATCATTATACAGTCATCACACAAGATAATCATCAGGGTATATACATTGAATTACATTGAATTATTTACATTATATTACATTGTATTAGTATAGTACCGCGATACTAATAAATCATTTTCGGTACTATACCGCCTCTGAATATTTTTTGGCATCACAACATTTTCTTTAATTTAAAAAAAATGTATATTATGTTTATAAACTCAGGAAATATGTCCCTGGACACATGAGGACTTTGAATATGACCAATGTATGATCCTGTAACTACTTGGTATCGGATTGATACCCAAATTCGTGGTATCATCCAAAACTAATGTAGAGTATCAAACAACAGAAGAATAAGTGATTATTACATTTTAACAGAAGTGTAGATAGAACATGTTAAGAGAAAGTAAGCAGATATTAACAGTAAATGAACAAGTAGATTAATCATTTTCTACCACTTGTCCTTAATAATTTTGACAAAATAATAGAACTGCATATGTCAGCAGACTAATTAGGAGCCTTTGTTTTATTACTTACTACCGGTAATAAAAGTCTTGTATGTTCACTATTTTACTTAAGGACAAACTTGCAATAAAAAATATTTTTAATGTACCGTAAGATTTTTTGTTAAGAATAAGCCAATAATGCAATTTTTTTGTGGTCCGCTTTATTTAGAAAAGTAACAATAAGTACCGAAAAGTATCTAAATAATTTTGGTACTGGTACCAAAATATTGGTTTCCGGACAACACCAGTTTGTACTCTGAAAAAATGCTTGGTGACTTTTAAACAATAAAGAAAATAGTTAATTCTGACATGTGTCATCACACAAGGATATATTGATAAACAAGCTAGTGATATGGAAAGTTTTCGCCGTGACCTTTAAGGTAGACTTGAGATTGTTTTTTTTATTAACAAACTACGTTTGATGTTTGTACTTGGTGACTTTTTTCAAATACATGTTTCCCTTGTGTCACCAAGGCATATTGACAAAATAATTAGAAAATTGAAAGCTCTCAACACCTGTGACTCTGCATGTTGTTTGATGTTTGTAATTTGAAAAAATGGTTGACTTTTAAACGACAACAAAGTTAATTCCAAATTGTGTCATTGTATACAGTGCATCCAGAAAGTATTCACAGCGCTCACTTTCACCACATTTTATGTTACAGCCTTATTCCAAAATGGAATAAGTAGATTTTTGTCCTCAAAATTCTACACACAATACCCCATAATGACAATGTGAAGTTTTTATTTATTTTAATTTTGCTAAGTTATTAAAAATTAAAAAGCACATGTACATAAATGTTCACAACCTTTGCTCAATACTTTGTTGATGCACCTGTGTCAGCAACGTATAGAGACAGCCTGGATGAAAACAAACGCTTCCCATCCAACCTGATGGAGCTTTAGAGGTGCTGCAAAGAGGAATGGGCGAAATAGCCCAAAGATAGGTGTGCCAAGCTTGTGGCATTGTATTCAAAAAGACTTGAGGCTGTAATTGTTGTCAAAGGTGCATCAACTGAATACTTATCTACATGAGATTTAATTATTTATTTATTTTCATTTTAATGCACCTGCACAATTTAAACAAAGAAAATAACTTTTTACATTGGCATTTTGGGGTATTGTCTGTAGAATTTTGAGGACAAAAATGAACTTATTCCATTGTATAATAAGGCTGTAACATAACATAATGTGGAAAAAGTGAAGCGCTGTGTATACTTCCTGGATGCAGTGTAAGGACGTATTGACAAACAAGCTGATGATATGAAAAGCCTTCACCATGACCATTCATTTGAGAAATGACTTGACATGCTTTGTGGCAAATTGCGTTTTGATGCTTGTGCTCTAAAACACGTTCGGCGACTTTTTTGGAACAGGAAAAAAAATGGTTTTCCCTTCATCAAACACGCGTTATTTTTAGCCATTGCTTCACCGTATAAGGACACAATGGAAAAACCAACTAATAATATACAAAGTCTTATTCAAGCCTTTGAATTTGTTGACAAGTCAACGGGTTTTGTTGTAAATTGAGTTTTGACATTTTTCACCAGTGTACAAGCGAGTGACTTTTCAATCCAAATGTTTATTGGCCATTGCGTCATCACGTAACAACATATTCACAAACTAAATCGTGATTCTGAACGCCCTCTAACCAACATGCTCTGTAGTAAATTGCTTTTTGATGTTTGTGCGAGTAATTATCATTATTAAAGTAATATTGAGTGGGATAATTCAAAACATGTACGATATCCTTTACAGATTCTGGCTGATCCGAGGTTTCGTTTCCGCACAAGTTCTCTTTACAAGAATGTCACCCTGGTGGCCTGGGACCCTGCACCTTATAATCTCAACCTACACAAGGTAAATACAACGTTATGCCTTTTAAGCCCATTTTAAATAAAACCGAAATTGCTTTTGGTGGGGGAAAAAAACAATTTTGTGGTCTGATGCATACATAGTGCATACATACTGTACATAAAAGGTTTCAAATGCGTATCACGTTCCACAGACTTGCACCCCCTCCCCTTCCTTTGCTACATACTGTGTCTGCTGTCATCGCTTATTTATCACTGGGCCTTCCTCGATATCTGACTTGGAACTGCCCTGGGATGAAAAGTAAAGCAGGAGTGTTTTCCATAACTACGTACTGATCGAATTATTGTGGTAAATAATAGCAACAATACGGTAAATGCTGCAATTAGAACCAAAGTGTTTATTTACCTAACCGTGGTGTTCATTTGAAAGAATTTAATTATGGCTAATATACAATTTTATATTTTAGGTTTAATAATTGCAACACACCAGTAACACACCAATGTGGTAATAGCGGTAAGGAGAAAACTGCTTAGTCGGCATTAATAATGCTGATAGGTTGTAATCAACAGAATGACAGGTGTAACATGCATTAGTTTCACATCGACTGCTGAGTAGCGCAATTTAATTTGACAGCGCTTGCAGAGGTACACTATATTGCCAAAAGTATTTGGCCACCCATGCAAATGATCAGAATCAGGTGTCCTAATCACTTGGCCCAGACACAGGTGTATGAAATCAAGCACTTAGGCATGGAGACTGTTTCTACAAACATTTGTGAAAGAATGGGCCGCTCTCAGGAGCTCAGTGATTTCCAGCGTGGGACCGTCATAGGATGCCACCTGTGCAACAAATCCAGTCGTGAAATGTCCTCGCTCCTAAATATTCCAAAGTCAACTGTCGGCTTTCTTATAAGAAAATGGAAGCGTTTGGGAACAACAGCAACTCAGCCACTAAGTGGTAGGCCACGTAAACTGACAGAGAGGGGTCAGCGGATGCTGAAGCGCATAGTGCAAAGAGGTCTGCACAGTCAGTTGCTACAGACGTCATGTGACCTTCCAAGTAGCCCACGTACAGTACGCAGAGAGCTTCATTGTATGGGTTTCCATGGCAGAGCAGCTGCATCCAAGCCATACATCACAAAGTCCTATGCAAAGCGTGGGATGCAGTGGTGTAAAGCACGTTGCCACTGGACTCTAGAGCAGTGGAGACGCCTTCTCTGGAGTGATGAATCACGCTTTTCCATCTGGCAATCTGATGGACGAGTCTGGGTTTGGAGGTTGCCAGGAGAACGCTACATTTCAGACTGCATTGTGCCGAGTGTGAAATTTGGTGGAGGAGGAATTATGGTGTGGGGTTGTTTTTCAGGAGTTGGGCTTGGCCCCTGAGTTCCAATGAAAGGAACTTTGAATGCTCCAGGATACCAAAACATTGTGGACTTGGACAATTCCATGCTCCCAACCTTGTGGGAACAGTTTGGAGCAGGGCCCTTCCTCTTCCAACATGACTGTGCACCAGTGCACAAAGCAAGGTCCATAAAGACATGGATGACAGTCTGGTGTGGATGAACTTGACTGGCCTGCAGAGAGTCCTGACCTGAACCCGATAGAGACTGAGAGCCAGGCCTTCTGAGAGCCAGGCCTTCTCGACCAACATCAGTGTGTGACCTGAATAAGCAATATTCAAATATATGAATACAAATAAATAAATAACTAGAATTTACAATACTGCTAGGAATTTGCGTGTGAATGCCCTGTAGGCGCAAGAAGCCAAACTGCCAAGTGGAACTGAAATGCTTGAATGTCCAGGGTGTGTGGATGTTGGAAAAGTTCAAATTGGATAAGAAATGTTGGATATGCGGTCGATTGTATGTTTCCCATTCATTGTCAATGGGGGGAACGTTCCGGGAAAGAATGTTTTGAGTTCGATATATCGGAAGAGTAGTATGGGTGGATGGTTGAAAGGTCGGATTCGGGTTTAAAAATGACGCCACATTTTCAAAAATTTAGGGCATTATAGAACAATGAATATGTCCATTCATTAGAATGGGAATTTACTGGCAATTTGGGAATTTCTGGAAAACCGTGAATTTATAAAAATATTGATCCTAGTACAATTGTCCTACATAAAATGCATAGGTTGATGTTAGTATTTTTGGAATTGGTTGAAAAATGTTGACGTAAGTAAGTTTGAATTGAGAATGGGTATTTCGGAATTCCTGGAATTTTGGGAAAACCGGGAATTTGTATGAAATAAAATTAGAACATTTGTTGGCCCAACTAAGAGGAATGTTTTTAAGGTGGAATGGTCAAAAACAAAAAATGTGGACAGCGAAAACTTTCCAAGAAGAGATGAAAATAGGACCTCTGAAAACGGGAAATTCTGGGAATTCCTGGAATTTTTTGAAGTTGGTAGTTTGTTGTCCAAGGTGAGTGGAGTG
The DNA here is from genome assembly GCF_033978685.3 of Nerophis lumbriciformis. NCBI lineage: Eukaryota > Metazoa > Chordata > Actinopteri > Syngnathiformes > Syngnathidae > Nerophis > Nerophis lumbriciformis. The sequence goes on from NC_084560.2 coordinate 30,711,257, forward strand.
TGTGGATAGAGGAACGGTTCGAATTGGTTGAGAAATGTGGCCTATTCATTTTCAATGGGAAAAATGTCCTGGAATTCTGGGTAACTGGGATATTTTTGATCAATTTTTATGGGAGCTCACGATTCCTAGTCAAGCCGAACGTTTTGATACTCGAACGGTTCAGATCAAATGAAAACTGTGGGCTGTGGCCCCCGGCAAAATTATGTGGCGGAATAATAATAATAAATGATTTTTTTTTTTTGGTATAGAATTTGTATATGTAGGAATGCTTGGGCATTCACACATAAAATAAATAAATACAAATAAAATTTTTTATAAATAAATACAAATAATTATTACATTTAAATATAAGGTTTTCATCAAAACAATTTCAAACAAAAGAACACTACTAAAGACATGAAAGAAAAAAAATAAAAAATAAAACAAAGAATGGCTGAATAAGCATGTGTCTGCCATTTCAGTCTCCTTGGACGGACTGAGTCATCCGTGCAGACTAAACATTGGCCTAGAGCTAGTGGGCAGCCTAGGATACAGTAGGCTCTCTTGGTTGCTTTGTTGGGTCTGTTCCTGTCTCTGGCCGTGCTGCCACCCACCCCCGCAGATGATGCCGTGAAGCACTGCAGAGGACCCCACGGTGCATGTGGGTGATGAAATGGTATTTTGATTTTGTTTTATTTTGTCTATGCATGATGCAATCCGATGTGCGCAACATGTATTATTTATTGCTAAACCCCCCCAGCCCTCAGCCTTGGGGCTCCCCTTAGGCTAAGGCGGCCCTGCTGGTGGTTGGAGTTAAATTGTTTTACTTCCGACGTTCCCTGAAGGCAACATGGTAGGTGACGCCCACTAACCTTTTTGCTAAGCTGTCTGCTCTTCTCAGATGGCACGTGCCCCACGCAAAAAAAAAACACGAGTGAAAAATGAAAATGAATAATTAAGAGATTTACAAGGGTTAATCATAATTATATTCAACTTGAAAAAATGGTGTTCACTTATTTATTTATTTTAATAGGGCCGTATTATGCAAAACCAACTTTTTTTACCTGCTATTGTATATTTGGGTTCTGCATAGGTCCCAAAAATGTTTAATCAAAACTTGGAGGCATAGCGGCAATATTTGTAAAATAATCCTGCCTTCCTTCATACTTCCTCTAAACTAGCCGTTTAAAATGTTTCCCATTAGTGACGTTTTTCCCATTGGTGACATCAGCTTATATGGTAAAGATTTACCCAAAGAGCTTTGCCCGAGTCCCCTATTGTAGTCCGAAGCTGTAGTCAGTAAGCTCGTTTTTTTTCCCTATCCTCTTGTGTGGGGCAGACTGGCTCGTACATGCACATGAATCCTCCGCTGTTGCCATCTCTAATACAAAGTAGCATATAGATGCGCTTAAAAACTTCAATAAGGATGGTGGGGGTGAAGATGCTGTTGAAGTGGGGGCATGTAAATAAGACCACCCGCATTCTGAGGAGAGGGTCAGAAAGTAGCTCGAAAACGGTCTGTAAAACAGAATCTATCCAACATTTTGACCAAAGAACCACCATTACATGTTATGTAGACCAGTGTTTTTCAACCACTGTGCCGTGGCACACTAGTGTGCCGTGAGATAGTCTGGTGTGCCGTGGGAGATTATCTAATTTCACCTATTTGGGTTAAAAATATTTTTTGCAAAGCAGTAAATTATGTGCCGTTGTTGAGTGTCTGTGTTGTCCAGAGCTCGGCAAAGTAAAACTGTGTAATACTCTTCCATATCAGTAGGTGGCAGCAGGTAGCTAATGGCTTTGTAGACGTCGGGAACATGGTTTGTCATGATCACAATGTGCAGGTAAAAAGGTATCTAATGCTTTAAACAAAAATAAACAAAAGGTGAGTGCCCCTAAGAAAGGGCATTGAAGCTTAGGGTGTCAAGCAATGATAAGCGGTGCGCGATAGGATACGCTGGAAGTTGTCATAATTTTAGGGATGCAGATGAACGAGGTAGCAGCGTAAAGTAAAAAAGGGGTATTTATTAATGAAACAAGCAAAAACAAAAGGCTAGAGCAGAAGGGAAGTGCTCTAACCGGCCAGACTATGACAGACACAAAACAAAATGCTGGAGCGCAACAAAAAACACTTACTATGAAATGTGGAGCAGACGGCGTCCACAAAGTAGGAATGTACTAGAGCGCAGCATGAAAAAGATCGTCTGTAGTCACCAGATAACAGCAGCATCAACAAACAATGTCCCGACAACCAAGGTAGAAAAAGGATCAACTTAAATAGTCTTAACAGGTGAGGTGTAATGCGCTGGGACAAAAGTGAAGCAGCCATGGGAAAAACAACAACAAAACTGGAAGAGCCACAAAAATAAAAGCAAAGGAACTAACACAAAACTCCAGAGAACAATAACAAAACTCAACATAAAGCCACGGCCTGGTGTAACCAGCCGTGACATAGGGATGGCTATGGAAAACGAAACTAAAACTGCAAAGTAAACAAAAACAGAATGCTGGATGACAGCAAAGACTTACAGCGAGCGGCGCAGAGACGGCGTCCACAAAGTACATCCGAACATGACATGACAATCGACAATGTCCACACAAAGAAGGATAGCAACAATTTAAATTGTCTTGATTGCTATTACAAAGCAGGTGCAGAGAATAGCGCTCAAAGGAAGACATGCAGGGAAATACCAACAAAACAGGAAAGGCCACTAAAATAGGAGTGGAAGACAATAATTAAAACACTACACACAGGAAAACAGCAAAAAACTCCAAATAAGTCACCGTGTGATGTGAAAGGTCGTGACAGTACACCTACTTTGAGACAAGAGCTATAGTCATGCATGCTTGGTTATGGTTTGAATTCATTCCAACAATTGCGACGATTTTTTACTGTCAATATCAGCTACTGAGTTCATTTTTTTATGTTTTCTGCTGGTGGTGTGCCTTCGGATTTTTTTCAATGAAAAAATTGTGCCTTGGCTCAAAAAAGGTTGAAAAACACTGATGTAGACCACAAGGAAGTGTTTCAAATGTAGAAAAATATCATAATAAGGGCCCTCTAACACACTTTGTTTGAATATTATCTGAAGATTTCTATGATATGCCGTTCCGTGTTACTTTGGCTCGCACGCCATTCATTCCAGGATTTTTTGTCGTTCACTTTCATGACCTTAATGATGCACGTATATGAGAATCATGTGTATATTTATTACAATTCCTCAATGAAACATGGAGGAAATGAAATAACTGCAACAAGATATAATACACTGTTGGAAATTGAAAGTGTCCGTCACTTCTTTTCGCCTCCATATATTGTTAGAAAATAATCAATTTGTCCAAGTGGTTCTCGTAAGGCACACCCCATTTTTCACGCCCACGTAATGGAGAAGTACAGGAGCTCCATCAATCATCAAACACAGCTTGATTTTTGTCAGGGGAAGCCAGAAAATAGCTCTTTGACGGATTCTGAAGCACTTTAATTTCCTATTGTGCGGTGCTCATACACGTGAACAAAGTGACTGTACATGCATACAGTGTGTGCATGTCATGCACAACATGTTTACAAATCATTATGTAACGGAAAGCAGAGAATACATTTGTACTACTCCGCTAAATAAAACATCACTTCCTCCTTGGTGCAGTGAAAAATTGCAGCGTTTGTTTTTCGAGTTGTTCAAATTAATCCTTAAAGGGGAACTGAACTTGTTTTGCAATTTTGCCTATCATTCACAACCATTATGAGAGACAAAGTCTACGCTTACACTGCATGGTCGGATGTCTGATTCAGAATTTTTTTGTCAAATACGATCTTTTAAGCGGCCGTTCACATTACAAAAAAAAGTGATTTCTAATGTAAATGCAATCTGACCCGCATGCGGTCATTACGTCGCACACACTGCAATGTTTACAGAAGTAATCATGGCTTTCACTGTAGTTGGTCTCAGTACTTACGCGTTTGTGGCAATTTTAAGGATTTTGTGCAACCAATGTTTTCTGGACTGAATTATTGCGTGGACAAGATTAGGAAGGAAGAGGACATGTATTTTGGTTCTCGCAGTTTTACGGGATAATTTCCTTCGACGTCCGCTTGAAGAGCGTGTCTGTGGGCGAGCAGTCAGAGACAGGAGTGGTGAAACTTTCTCGTGAGTTCCTAAAACATTTGAGTTTCACCTGTTTTCTGCTCCGTTGGCAACTATTTATTTTATAACCATCTGTTTTGGAGAATAATTATGACGCTTATCGCTTTTTGATGGCGCGGGAGCGTTCACATTGAGGACGCAACGCATATACGCTATATTGCCAAAAGCATTTGGCCACCTGCCTTGACTCACATATTAACTTTTGAAGTGCCATCCCACTCCTATCCTGGAGCATTCAAAGTTCCCTTCACTGGAACTTAGGGGCCAAGCCCGTCTCCTGAAAAACAACCCCAAACCATAATTCCTCCTTCACCAAATTTCACACTCGCCACAATGCAGTACGAAATGTAGCGTTCTCCTGGCAACCTCCAAACCCAGACTCGTCCATCAGATTTCCAGATGGAAAAGCCTGATTCATCACTCCAGAGAAGGTGTCTCCACTGCTCTAGAGTCCAGTGGCGACGTGCTTTACACCACTGCATCCGACGCTTAAACATAGGACTTGGTGATGTATGGCTTAGATGCAGCGGCTCGGCCATGGAAACCCATTCCATGAAGCTCTCTGCGTACTGTACGTGGACTATTTGGAAGGTCACATGAAGTTTGGAGCTCTGTAGCAACTGACTGCAGAAAGTCTTTGCACTATGCGCTTCAGCATCCATTGACCCCTCTCTGTCAGTTTACGTGGCCGACCACTTCGTGGCTGAGTTGCTGTTGTTCCCAAACTCTTCCATTTTCTTATAAGAAAGCCGACAGTTGTCTTTGGATTATTTAGGAGTGAGGAAATTTCACGACTGGATTTGTTGCACAGGTGGCATCCTATGACAGTTCCACGCTGGAAATCACTGGGCTCCTGAGAGCGGCCCATTCTTTCACAAATGTTTGTAGAAACAGTCTCCATGCCTAAGTGCTTGATTTTATACACCGGGCTAAGTGATTAGGACACCTGAATCTGAACATTTGGATGGGTGGCCAAATACTTTTGGCAATATATTATTATTATTATAGAGGTTTATTTGAAATAGGGACAGATACAAAAACATAGACATCTGAAACAGTTATCCAATGTATGCATCATAGTGTTTAGCCAAAGCTAATTTACAACACTTGTTATAGTTATAGTGTATATCCGATTTATTTCCACATATGAAAGAGGCCTGGGTCGGATATGAAAAATTCGGAATTGCCCTCTTTACACTGACTTGAAAACATCTGATACAGGTTGCAAATGGGCAAGCAAATCGGAATTTATCTGCCGTCTGAACAAGGCCAAGAACACTCGTCTTTTTTTTTCCAGTCTAAAGATAAAAAAAACGCTTGCAAGATGTGACTAATGGTAGTTCCCTATGTTGCCTTCAAAGCCCTCGAAAACAACTTTAAAATGTTTTACAGTATATACTTGCTGCAAGTACCGTATTTTCCGGACTATAGAGCGCATCGGGATATAAGCCGTACCCACAACATTTTAGAAGAAATTATTTTTCCACATATAAGCTGCATCGGAGACTATAAGTCACAGATATATACGTTACGAAATGAGTTATTAAACAGAAAGATTGTTTCCAAATAGTGCCTGTCACACGGCACTAAAACGGTTGATCAAACAAAGCAGAAGTCATCGTCATGGACCCACTAGCTGTGGAAGGTATTTCTCCAATCAGCTAAACAGACTCAATAACTCCACTGTGACGTCTTATTGAATTTATTGAGGAATTTGTGAAACGGAAACAATACAAAAAGAATGCCTCTCTAAGTTAATATTACTAACACAGATATTTGTAATGTGTCAGCATATTAGCTAATGATAACGATGGTAGCATCATTACATTACGTGTAAAAATATGCATGAAAACACTCCTACAGACAGCTTGTAAGTATAGACAGCTAGTAAGTATAAACAGTTTTGGTTATACTATAAAACTTACAAACATTGCTTGGAGTGATGAATGAAGAATCCATACGAGTAGAAATGCAATGCATCTACATTGACACCACTTTGCTTTGCTTTTTTATCGCTGAAAGTGCATGGAAGGGAGGCTGCAGTACTGTGCTCAAGATGCAAAAAAAAATGCATACTGCAAGAAGTTTTATCATATAGAACAGAGGTGTCCAAACTTTTGACTAGGGGGGCCGCATTAGGCTTAAAAAATTTGGCCGGGGCCAAAAGCGGACTGCATGCAAAGTAACTTTATATACTATATATATGTATATGTATGTATGTGTATATATATATATATATATATATATATATACATATATATATATATATATATATATATATATATATATATATATATATATATATATAATGTGTATATATATATATAATGTATACAGCCATCCATCTTCTTCCGCTTATCCGAGGTCGGGTCGCAGGGGCAACAAGCAGGGAAGCCCAGACTTCCCTCTCCCCAGCCACTTCGTCCAGCTCCTCCCGGGGGATCCCGAGGTGTTCTCAAGCCAGCCGGGAGAGATAGTCTTCCCAACGTGTCCTGGGTCTTCCCCGTGGCCTCCTACCGGTTGGATGTGCCCGAAACAACTCCCAAGGGAGGTGTTCGGGTGGCATCCTGACCAGATGCCCGAACCACCTCATTTGGCTCCTCTCGGTGTGGAGGAGCAGCGGCTTTACTTTGAGCTCCTCCCGGATGACTCACCCTATCTCTAAGGGAGAGCCCCGCCACCCGGCGCAGGAAACTCATTTCGGCCGCATGTACCCGTGATCTTGTCCTTTCGGTCATGACCCAAAGCTCATGACCATAGGTGAGGATGGGAACGTAGATCGACCGGTAAATTGAGAGCTTTGCCTTCCGGCTCAGCTCCTTATATTATATGTATGTATGTATATATATATGTGTGTGTGTGTGTGTGTATATATATATATATATATATATATATATATATATACTGTATGTATGTATGTGTGGGAAAAAAACCACAAGACTACTTCATCTCTACAGGCCTGTTTCATGAGGGGTTCCCTCAATCAATCAATCAATCTCCTGATGATTGAGGGAACCCCTCATGAAACAGGCCTGTAGAGATGAAGTAGTCTTGTGATTTTTTTTGATTTTTTTTTCCCACACATACATATATTGCGCTCTACCACGGTATCTAGCACTATTTTTTGGATAATCTACTTAAGATATATATATATATATATATATATATATATATATATATATGCTAATCAGGTTTGCACGCGTTTTAGTACACGCAAACCTTTAGTTAATAAATCAGGCCCTAAATCTGTGTTTTTCACCCTCCATTTTAGTGGTACGCCAGTCCCGACTACGACCTGTTCGGCCCGTATGAGAAGCATCGCAAGCACTACCCCGGCCAGCCCTTCTACATCCTGCATCCAAGCTACGTTTGGCGTCTCTGGGACGTGGTTCAGGGCAACACTCAGGAGAACATTCAGCCCAACCCTCCCTCGTCTGGCTTCATAGGTGAGCACGCTCAAAACTGCTTCAACATGTGATAATGCAGGGCTTCTTAACTTTTTGGACTTCAGGGCCCAACTTTTCCACTACAGAGGGCCCCGGGGCCCACTCAAATATCAACACGGACTCCGTAATCTTACTCTTGATTTCAATCATATTCAATAATTATATCCTATCTACTCACAGTTAAACAGGATACACCTTGTCAAATGGTGTTAAACAATGTCTTAATCACAATGATTATCATCAAAGCTTAGGTCAGGCTGATTACAAACATCAATACTAATCAAATATACTGCAAAAGAAGGGACTTATTAAAGAAAATGGAAAATAAATTGACATTCAATTATGCTGTTAAAAAAAAGTTAAAGTACCAATAATAGTCTCACACACTAGGTGTGGTGAGATTATCCTCTGCATTTGACCCATCACCCTCACCCCCTCGAAGGTGAGGGGAGAAGCGAGCAGCAGCGGTGGCCGCGCCCGGGAATCATTTTGGTGATTTGGGGGACGGCGTGGCGAAGTTGGGAGAGTGGCCGTGCCAGCAATCTGAGGTTTACTGGTTCAATCCCCACCTTCTACCATCCTAGTCACGTCCGTTGTGTCCTTGAGCAAGACACTTCACCCTTGCTCCTGATGGGTCCTGGTTAGCGCCTTGCATGGCAGCTCCCTCCATCAGTGTGTGAATGTGTGTGTGAATGGGTGAATGTGGAAATAGTGTCAAAGCGCTTTGAGATCCTTAAAAAAGGTAGAAAAGCGCTATACAAGTACAACCCATTTACCATTTACCATATAACCCTCGATTCCAACCCTTGATGTTGAGGGCCAAGCAGGGATGCTAGAATAAATACATTCTAACTAATTTAAAAATAAAAATGACTTATATGTTTCCTAAATAAACTGTCAATCAAATTCAAGTGCAAATGAAAATACAGCTGCATCACTTTATTCATAATTGTTGCACTTAAGAAACTTCTTTGTCTTTGGCTCCAGACTACTTCTGTTTCTTTGAGATTGTCATTGCTGCCACAAGTGGTGGAAAAGTGTATTGCAACTAAGTACCACAGATTGTCATTGCTGCCACAAGTGGTGGAAAAGTGTATTGCAACTAAGTACCACTGCAGCCCGTACATACACTGCTGAGAAACAATGGGCCCCATTCAGCAATAAGTTCCTATCTTTTCCTCTTATCTTTCTTCCTAAGTGATTTCCCAAGAGGAGTCCATTCAACTTCATGACGTGTTCTTAAACGGCCAGATTGTTCCCACCTGCTGTTCTTAAGTTGCTGAATGCCAAATGGTTAGCGCGTGTGTTTCTATCATAATTTGCATATAAACACGCCCTTATTTCCCCAATATGCATATGTAAACACCCTTAATTCCGTAATTTGCATAGGTAAACGCCCTTATTTCCCCATAAAAGGGCACAATTCCGGCGGAAAAGCCGAACATCAAACACACGGAGAAAACACAAACGGATTACAGAAGAGAAATTCGTATCATCCCGCGGGGGAAATACATAATGTCAAAACGTAAGTTTAAGAAAGGGGGGACTGCTGAGGTAGCCTAAAGCGTTCAAATAAATATTCGTCACTTCGGGCAAATAAGGTCTAGATGGTAGTGAAATATGCCCTCCCTGCCCGGGGCACGATTTGCGGCATCTTGCAGTAGCAGCAAAAGCATTGCCATTGTGTGAGTTGAGTTGCAACAGGGTGTGAGAGGCCTGTTGGTCTCTTAAAGAGTCACCAATCACTAAATCTACTAAGTTGTGTGTGTGTGTGTGTGTGTGTGTGTGTGTGTGTGTGTGTGTGTGTGTGTGTGTGTGTGTGTGTGTGTGTGTGTGTGTGTGTGTGTGTGTGTGTGTGTGTGTGTGTGTGTGTGTGTGCTATCTATGATATTAATGTAACATTAGACAATATAAGTAAGGGAACTTGTCACACTTAAGAACAAACAGGCCAGCCTAAGAGTGCTCTAGAGCAATGTTCCCTCTAATTGTTCATGTGTGTGAGCAAACACAAAAACTCCCTGAGCATTCAGTGGAGCACATGTGAGCAACATCACATGTGGCAATACCAGCAGCACACCTGTCTCAAACCAATCTTTTATAATAACACTCAAATGAGAGGAGTCATTTTCATGAGATTATTTTGTAATATTAGTGATTTGGCCCAAAATAATCTTGTTTTTCATAAACTATGGATTAGTATTGTACAATTTGTCTGGGTGGAGGTCCTGCTTTGGAAATCATTTGTACCCCTTTCAGAGATCACATTTAGTTGCCCTTAAACATCCTCATGTTGCACAATGAAATGTAAGCATAGGATGAAGTGTGCATTCCTGTAACTTTCTCTAGTAACAGCATTCCATGATTAATATCAATAAATTAACATTAATAATAAATGACAGTAGAATAAGCACACGTATGACTGAGGAGTCATAGTCTAACTTTGAGCTGTCCGACTTTTTTGTTGGCCTTAAACGCACCAGTGGCTTAGTGGTATGTGTGTTGGTGACAGATGACAAGTTGCTTTTGGCCTGGTTTGTACGGCAGAAAATGACTAGTTTTTCGAGAGAGAAGTTTTTTACTCATGTTTTTGGTGTGGTTATGGCCGAATATAAAGTTTTGCTCAATAAAGTGATCGATATAATTCCTGTCCTCGAAGCATCTCTATAGACGTTACAATAATTGAACGGTGTTGACGAACACCGTTAGGGCTGCTTGTTGCCACTGTCACTCAGAGTTGCATTGCAAAATTACACAGAATAAATGTGTTTATTTTGTTTAGAATTCAGATGGGATTTGATTTGGTGCGCGGCATATATTTGCTGTGCGCAGAGGACGTTTGAGCAGTGCGCAATTGCGCAGGCGCGCACCTTAGAGGGAACGTTGCTCTAGAGCACTCTTAGATTTTGTTCGTACCTACGAACAAATCTCAGCTAAGAAAACATTGGTGAATACAAAAATCTCCTTAAAAACGTTGTAAGCGGGCCTAAGAACAAAATTTGTTCTTAAGAACGGTTGCCGCTGAATGGGGCCCATTGGGCCCAGGCCCTACGTTAAGAACCAATGGAGTAAAATAAATTAATTAATGCTTTCTTTGTGGGTAATGTTTTACTATCCTGTGACTGTTTAGATCACGGGTGTCCAAAGTGTTGCCCGGGGGGCCATTTTTGGCAAGCGGCTCGTTTTTGTTTTTTTATTAGCTTGCGGCACATTCTACAAACCCCGGCCGAGTCATACCAAAGACTATAAAAATGGGACCCATTACCTGCCTGCTTGGCACTCAGCATCAAGGGTTGGAATTGGGGGTTAAATGACCAAAAATGATTCCCGGGCGCGGCACCGCTGCTGCCCACTGCTCCCCTCACCTCCCAGGGGGTGAACAAGGGGATGGGTCAAATGCAGAGGACAAATTTCGCCACACCCAGTGTGTGTGTGACAATCATGGGTACTTTAACTTTAACTTAAACACGTCCTGGATGAGGACATTGCACACAAAAAAAACCAAAGAAAAAACGGAATTGCCCCCGAATCCCTCCAAAAATTAGACCCAACAAACAAAATAGCGGACGACCTGTACGTCTTACTGAATATTTTTTTTGGATGATGTTCGTGTGTCATGTCATTTAAATATGTTTTTTTTGTATATGTGTGTTTTATGCTCCTTTTTTAGAGGATTAATGAAGTTTACCTATTGATCAATAATATTAGGAGAGAATAATAATTATAAGAAATATCTAAAGGATTAGATATTACACTATTGCTACATTTTCTTTAAAGCTGATATGTGGATGTTTGTTCAGATAGTTTAGCATATATTGCTGGTTAATGTACAAAATGTAGCCCATGAATCTTTCATTTTTTTGTATGTGGACCTCGCTGGAAAAAGTTTGGACACTTGATTTGGAGATACCATGGAGATGATAGCTTTTAGGTGGTAATCATCGGTCGTATGTTGAACTAAGTGTGAGAACAAGACATTACATGTACTGTCAGGAGCTGCAATTATGCTACTCATACTACATTCTACAAAATGCACACACACCAATAAACCAATGTAATTGCAGGATTTATTATTGATAATGATAAAAACATTTATAAAGATAATAATCAGGGGTGTTACAATACGATACCGATATTGAAGCCTTGAGGATTGGCCAATACCGATATTAATCCAATACAATATTAGCTAAATCATAGTACATACTTTTATTATTTTGTAGTGTGGAATGTTTGATTAAGTGAAATTACTCAGAACAATGTTAGTTACGAAAAACACTAACCTTATGACAGAAGTATACTTTTGAAGAGTGTTAATTATTTTTGTGGCGACACTTAGGAGTCATAATATTTAATTTACATGAGAGCATGATGCAGTAAATTGTATGATGCGGACACGTTTGTTACCGGATACTTTCTAATACCCTTCTGCCTTGGAGACGCTGTATGTGTAAGTAATATGAGACTATAAATATTTGATACTTGTTTTAATTGACCAATGTGCTTTTTTAGACCGCACTATTGTTCAATTAAGGGCCATTAAATATGTCTAGCTTATATGCTATTGTGTGCTTAGCTGCAGTGTATCTGCTAGCTCCTAGTAGCCTATATCCTATCATGTTTACCTTGTCTAAATGTCTAAAATACCAGAAAAGACCAATCTTGTGTGCTTATTGGCGGACATTTAGATATTAACTGGCGGTCGAACTTCGCGCAAGTAAACACGCTGCTGGGCTGCTCGTATCAAAAATGTTAGATGCAAGGTGAAATCATCTAATACTTGTTTTTTTTGCTGTTATCGGGCTGATATTCATTATCAATATCGGGACACCCCTAATAATAATAATGCATTATATTTGTGTAGTGCTTTTTTTTATAGTGACTCAAAGGATCGAAAGTGCATATATTATACATTTCAGGAGAAAATAGGAAAATGCATCAATCAAATCGTCATCACCGCCAAAGTGTACATTTTTTTGTCGCACACTTAGAGGCGACCTATCATGCATAACCAATGTTTCTTACCTTTTGGTACCTGCTGTTGTGTATTTGGATCACCATTAGTTGTGAAAATCTGAAATCAAAACCATGGAGGGACTGTGGAGATACTTTTAAAACGATCTTACCTTACTACAACAACAACAACAACATGGATGGCGGGCAGAAGGTGCAGTCAAAGTGGAGGCACGTAAATAAGACCGCCCACAAAACGGCACATCCTGAATATGGTCAGAAAGCAGCTTAAAGAGGGTCTGTAAAACATGATCGATTGAAAATTTTGACCAAAGAACCACCATTACGTGTTATGTAAACCACAAGGAAGTATTTTAAACGTGGGGGAAAAAAAATCCTAATATAAGCAACAAAGCAGACTTCGTACAAGGCTACAACAAGAAAATGGCTGCCGAGGCTTAATTATGGCTATTTGCTTTTGTAGACCACCCACCTGCTGACGATAGGAGACTGTGCCTTTTATTAAACCGAGGCATTAATCGGAGCAAAAAAAGGACCAAGCAGTAACAGTTGGTCCCGAGGAAGGTATTATACTGCCCATCTCCCTCTGTTGATATAATCCTTGCTAATGCCTGAAAACAGCAGGGTCGTTGTGGACAACTGTACAATGATATTTGCACCACCGAAAGTAAATGACTATAAGCTGCGAGAAAACAAAGACTGCTTTGTGCGTCAAGGTGGTTACCATCGTCTCATTTCCAGCTTCTTTTTGTATTCTTAGCAACAATGGAATGATCAATTTCGGTTTTAGTCAGAATGATCATGCAAACGTTCTATTCCATCCATTTTTCCATTTTCTACCGCTTATTCCCTTTGGGGTCGCGGGGGGCGCTGGAGCCTATCTCAGCTACAATCGGGCGGAAGGCGGGGTACACCCTGGACAAGTCGCCACCTCATCGCAGGGCCAACACCTTTAATAGCAAAACCCTAGAAATGCACACATGTATTTATTAGTATTGAAGGTATATTCATCATACATTGCTCTGTTTAAGGCATATTAACCTATATTTATGTCTTATTTAAGGCATATTTATCCTACATTCATGACTTATTTAAGGCACATTTATCCAATATTTATGCCTGATTTAAGGAAAATGTATCCCATGTGTTTACAATATTTTTGGCATATTAATCAACCTAAATGTATGCCTCATTTGAGGCATATTTATCCTACTTTAATGACTTATTTAAAGCATCTTAACCTATATTTATGCCTTATTTAAGGCATATTCATGCGTTATTCAAAGTATCATTATTTTAAATTTTTACCATATTTAAGGACTGTTTGTCCAATATTTATGCCTATTTTAGAAAAAATAATCCTATATTTTTACAATAGTTAAGGCTTATTGATAAACCCAAATGTATGCCTTAAGGCATATGTATCCTACATCTGTGCCCTATTTAAGGTATATTAATTATATATATATATATATATATATATATATATATATATATATATATATATATATATATATATATATATATATGTATATGTATGTATATATATATATATATATATATAATATATATATATATGTATATGTATATGTATGTATATATATATATATATATATATATATATATATA
>NC_084560.2:31045420-31060420 GCF_033978685.3 Nerophis lumbriciformis
GTCAAGTTTGATCGTATTCTCGGCACTCCACCAGAGCCGAAAACCGACTCCAGCGGGGCTGATCCAAGTACCTGTCTAAAAGACTTGATCTCTGCCATGTTTATTTGTTTACCGGTATATTGAGTGTTTTAGCCTTTTTGTGGTAAAAAAGAACAACTGTCATATTTAATCTAAATGAGTTTCCCAGTACGAACTTTTTCACTTCTGATACGATACTGAAATCGGAGCCTTGAATATTGGCCGATACGATATTGATCCGATGCGGTATCGGCACGAATCATGAACGTACATTTTTTATTTTGTTGTGTGGAATATGGAAAAGTTTTGATCAAGTGAAATTACTCAAACACAGAACAATGCTAGGTAACTAACCTATTTTGCCCATAAACCTCTCTAAATATACAGAGACCGCCAACAATACTCCATTTACATGTTGTGACTTGAATATTAACCAAGTATTAGTGATATTGTTATTATAAATGCTAACACAGACAAACAATTTTTAGCTTGTGGCTGTTATATTGACGCCATGAGCTGGTGAGCTGCTTGTTCGCTTTGGAGCTTGTGAAAGTGTATTCTAGATCATAAATAATGCCTCTCACCTTGCTAGCAGGAAGATGAGGACATAATCCGAAAAGTTGGTCAATTTTGGCATCAAATTTAAACCTGTAAATGGCGAGAGAGACCCGAAAAAGACACCTGGTTACACCGCCCTTTGTTATTTGCGAGCATTATTTATTTATTCTTTATGAAGTAATTTTTCATCCAAACGGGAATATACAAAATCCTAGCAGTTGGCATCTTTGTGACAGCAGACATTGTACAGTAAGTGAGGTTTTATTATGTTTGCTGGCTCTCATGAAGTCTGCAGTGAGCAGTAATCAGTAATGTTGTCCAAGGAAACGTGATGCGTTTTTTAAATGAATGCTTAAAATGAGCAAAATACGTAAATATTACATGTTATTGTGAATGTGCCTGTTACTATATACTATACAGTGTGTATATAAAACCTTGATGGAGGTGTTTGGATGTTCTTTTCAGCGCTTTATAGGCAGGAAAAGGTGACACCCATAGGCTCCATTGTAAGCAGACTTTTGATTGCATTTACTTAATATTTAGATTGCATAAATAAAGAAAAACAAATGTCGTCTTGTCTAACACAATGATTGTGAATGATAGGCAAAAAAAAAAAAGTGCAATTCCATTTTAGGTTGAAGTGAAGTGGTAATTATTTTTTTTTTGGTGACTATTTTTTTGTGCTGTTGTGTGCTTAGCTGCTGTGTAGCTTCTAGTTCCTAGTAGTCTATAGCCCACAGCATGTCGTGTTTACCTTTTGTAAATAACCTGACTAAAATAAAAGAAAAAAATAACCTTGTGCGCTTATTGGAGGACATGTAGATGTTAACTGGCTGTCAAGCTTCGCACAAGTAAACACACTGCAGGACTGCTTCTATCAGAGCGCTTAGATCAGACATTTTAGATGCAAACCGATATAATCTGGCGCTTTTTTTTTTTTTTTTGCTG
This sequence comes from Nerophis lumbriciformis, assembly GCF_033978685.3. NCBI lineage: Eukaryota > Metazoa > Chordata > Actinopteri > Syngnathiformes > Syngnathidae > Nerophis > Nerophis lumbriciformis. The sequence goes on from NC_084560.2 coordinate 31,046,945, forward strand.
ATACCAGACACATCTGGGACACTCCTATATGTTTGTGGTCAATCAATCAATGTTTATTTATATAGCCCTAAATCACAAGTGTCTCAAAGGGCTGCACAAGCCACAACGACATCCTCGGTACAAAGCCCACATAAGGGCAAGGAAAAACTCACCCCAGTGGGACGTCGATGTGAATGACTATGAGAAACCTTGGAGAGGACCGCATATGTGGGTAACCCCCCCCCCCCCCCCCCCCCCTCTAGGGGAGACTGAATGCAATGGATGTCGGGTGGGTCTGACATAATATTGTGAGAGTCCAGTCCATAGTGGATCCAACATAATAGTAAGAGTCCAGTTCATAGTGGGGCCAGCAGGACACCATCCCGAGCGGAGACGGGTCAGCAGCGCAGAGATGTTCCCAGCCGATGCACAGGCGAGCGGTCCACCCCGGGTCCCGACTCTGGACAGCCAGCACTTCATCCATGGCCACCGGACCTGTGCCCCCCCCTCCACAAGGAAGAGGGGAGCAGAGGAGAAAAGAAAAGAAACGGCAGATCAACTGGTCTAAAAGGGGGGCTATTTAAAGGCTAGAGTATACAAATGAGTTTTAAGATGGGACTTAAATGCTTCTACTGAGGTAGCATCTCTAATTGTTACCGGGAGGGCATTCCATAGTACTGGAGCCCGAATAGAAAACGCTCTATAGCCCGCAGACTTTTTTTGGGCTCTGGGAATCACTAATAAGCCGGAGTTCTTTGAACGCAGATTTCATGCCGGGACATATGGTACAATACAATCGACAAGATAGGACGGAGCTAGACCGCGTAGTATTTTATACGTAAGTAGTAAAACCTTAAAGTCACATCTTAAGTGCACAGGAAGCCAGTGCAGGTGAGCCAATATAGGCGTAATATGATCAAACTTTCTTGTTCTTGTCAAAAGTCTAGCAGCCGCATTTTGTACCAATTGTAGTCTTTTAATGCTAGACATAGGGAGACCCGAAAATAATACGTTACAGTAGTCGAGACGAGACGTAACGAACGCATGAATAATGATCTCAGCGTCGCTAGTGGATAAAATAGAACAAATTTTAGCGATATTACGGAGATGAAAGAAGGCCGTTTTAGTAACACTCTTAATGTGTGATTCAAAGGAGAGAGTTGGGTTGAAGATAATACCCAGATTCTTTACTGATTCGCCTTGTGTAATTGTTTGGTTGTTAAATGTTAAGGTGGTATTATTAAATAAATGTCGGTGTTTAGCAGGACCGATAATCAGCATTTCCGTTTTCTTGGCGTTGAGTTGCAAGAAGTTAGCGGACATTCATTGTTTAATTTCATTAAGACACGCCTCCAGCTGACTACAATCCGCCGTGTTGGTCAGCTTTAGGGGCATGTAGAGTTGGGTGTCATCAGCATAACAGTGAAAGCTAACACCGTATTTGCGTATGATGTCGCCTAGCGGCAGCATGTAAATACTACAGAGTGCAGGGCCAAGAACCGAACCCTGAGGAACTCCGCACGTTACCTTAACATAGTCCGAGGTCACATTATTATGGGAGACGCACTGCATCCTGTCAGTAAGATAAGAGTTAAACCACGACAAAGCTAAGTCTGACATACCAATACGTGTTTTGATACGCTCTAATAAAATATTATGATCGACGGTATCGAAAGCAGCGCTAAGATCAAGAAGCAGCAACATAGATGACGCATCAGAATCCATCGTTAGCAGTAGATCATTAGTCATTTTTGCGAGGGCTGTCTCCGTAGAGTGATTTGCCCTGAAACCGGATTGAAAAGGTTCACAGAGATTGTTAGACACTAAGTGTTCATTTAGCTGCTGTGCGACAATTTTTTCGAGGATTTTCGAAATAAAGGGAAGGTGGGACACCGGTCGGTAGTTTACCATGAGGTCAGGATCAAGGTTAGGTCTTTTGAGCAGAGGATGAATAACCGCTTTCTTGAATGCTAGGGGAACAGTGCCAGAGGAAAGTGATAAGTTTATAATATTTAGCACTGATGGACCTAATAATACAAAAAGCTCCTTGATAAGTTTCCCAGGAAGTGGGTCAAGTAAACATGTTGTTTGTTTTATCCCACTTACACGCCGTAATAGTTCCTCTAATGTTATTTCATCAAAAAGAGAGAGACTATTTTGTATTGCAGTATCCGTCGTAGATACAGATGTATCTGTGTTAATAGAACCCAGTTGTAGCTGGGATGTGTTGTCTTTAATCTCCTTTCTAATGAGTTAAATTTTCTTATTAAAGAAATTCATAAAGTCATCTGCCGAGTGGGTGGAGCTATTGGGAGGAGTCCCTTGTTGGGTTAGCGATGCTACTGTACTAAACAAAAATTTAGGGTCGTTTTTGTTGAGGCGGATGAGATTTGAGTAATATTTAGCTTTAGCTAAGGTAAGCATGCGTTTATACGATATTAAACTATCACTCCATGCTTGATGGAAAACCTCAAGCTTGGTCGCGCGCCATTTGCGTTCCAACTTTCTACATGATAATTTATGAGCTCTGGTTTCTTCTGTAAACCATGGGGTGCGCCTTTTAGGGGCCCTTTTTTGTTTTAGCGGTGCTATACTATCAATGGTTTTGCGCAGGGCATTGTCAAAGTTGTTAGTTAGGTTATCAATAGAGCCGACATAATTTGGGAATGGTGCCATTACCGAAGGCAGTAGGTGGTAGGTTTATAAAAAAATTAATTAAATACAAATATTTATTTGTGTTAATCCCCGTTAGCTGTGCTCTTCATAGCATACATGCTAATAGTATACATTAAAAATGTTTCGTTGGTGATCAGTCGACAATAGGCAAACTCTAAGAAATCAAAGTGGACTATGAAAATCCTTAGTAGAAGACAAGCCCAATGCCTTTAATAACTCCTGACAGTGTAAACCAAACACTAGGGATGAAACGGTATTGTAGATACCGCGGTATTGCGATTTCAAAATCCTCACAAACAAACAAACAAAAACTTGGTGAGTGTAGTTTTTCTGTCCCTTTTGAATTGGCTGGTCTCCCAAAATGCTCTGCGTGGCGCGGTACCGGCAAAATGGTGGTATGGAACGTGTGTAAGGGAAGAAAAGGAAGAAGAATGCGGGAGAAGTGTGTTCGTAGTAGTTAAGATGAATTTTTCTTTATGGTCATTTGCCGAACATTCTAGCAAAATCCATCCTTAACTTTTTAAGTTATGTTGCTAACGAACAGACACACAAATAAGCTCTTTGGCGGAGTTAATAAAGTCTACGTACAGCAAAGCAAAGCACTACATTCGTCTCGAGCGTTTCCAAGGCGACACAGAGCGGGTCACAGCGCACCATCGCGGGAAATATGACAAGCTATAAAACTTGATAAACCATCACCCGCAAAATATAGTTAAGGCCAGCAAAGCTGAACATCAATTTTTGAGGTATTTACATTTTTAAAAGTGAAATTGTCAGTTAACTTTTTAGAGAAACCGCATTTTCCAAACTGATATAAAAAAGTGTCCACTGCAGAGGACTCACAAAGTAAGATTTGAACATCATTGTTTTACATTTGTTATACTGGATGTTTACATTTCAGTTAAAGGCACTCAACTGTAAGTTGGTTTTTTTTGTTTCCGTACAATTCTTTGCACTTAAAAACACATGTTTGTAGTAATAAATCAATCAATCATCAATCAATGTTTATTTATATAGCCCTAAATCACGAGTGTCTCAAAGAAATGCACAAGCCACAACGACATCCTCGGCTCAGATCCCACATCAGGGCAAGGGAAAACTCAACCCAATGGGACAATGAGAAACCTTGGAGGGGACCGCAGATGTGGGGACCCCCACACCCCACGGGCGACCGGTGCAATGGACGTCAAGTGGATCTAACATAATATTGTGAGATTCTAGTCCATAGTGGATCTAACATAATAGTGAGAGTCCAGTCCATAGTGGGGCCAGCAGGAGACCATCCCGAACAGAGACAGGTCAGCAGCGCAGAGACATCCCCAACCAATGCACAGGCGAGCGGTCCACCCTGGGTCCCGACTTTGGACAGCCAGCGCTTCATCCGTGGCCACCGAATCTGTCGTCTCCCCCCCCTCCACGAAGGAGAGGGGGTCAGAGCAGAAAAGAAACGGCAGATGAACTGGTCTAAAAGGGGGGTCTATTTAAAGGCTAGAGCAGGGGTCGGGAACCTTTTTGGCCTAGAGATCCATGAAAGCCAAATATTTTAAAATGTATTTCCGTGAGAGCCATACAATATTTTTTTAACACTGAATACAACTAAATGCGTGCATTTTTAAGTAAGACCAGCATTTTTAGAGTATAATAAGTCTCTTATTCTTTTTAATAACATTGTTATTATCAGTGTTGGGACTAACGCGTTACAAAGTAACGCGTTACTGTAACGCCGTTAGTTTCGGCGGTAACTAGTAATCTAACGCGTTATTTTTATTTATTCAGTAATTTAGTTACCGTTACTACATGATGCGTTACTGCGTTATTTTACGTTACTTTTGATGTAGTATCGGCTAGAAACAGAAGCGCTGCGGTGTCTTTCTTCTGAATCTTCCTCTGTCACAAGCCGGAGAGAAGAAAAGAGGCGCGGTCTATGTGTGTGTGGGGGGGTGGGGGGGTGGGGAGGGGAGGTTTGATCCGCGGTTTGATATATGAAACAAAAAAAAAAAGTTGTTGGCACGTTCAGTCCACACACAGCGTGGTCATGGCGAGCGCAATAAAGGAGGAGCTTGAACGCCCAGCGCCATTGAATCGGTGTGTTTATAAGTGCAGATTCGGTTGTGCAAAACGAGGGTTTTAAACACATGCTGAACGTGCTTGAACCACGTTACGACATCCCGTCGCGCACCCACTTCAGCAATAAGATCGCGCACCCACTTCAGCAATAAGATTGTGCCAGATCTTTATGAGCAGGAGAAGAAAAAAGTTGTGGATGAACTATCCCGAGCATCATCTGTTGCGCTCATGACAGACGGGTGGACGTCCAGCGGAACTATAAGCGCTCACTTCATCACAGCAGACTGGGAGATGAGAAGACACGCCCCCTCTACGAGAGTCACCTTGCGCAGTTACTGACACAAGCAGTGGAGGAATGGAAGATAAAGATATCCCAGTCACACGTGATAATGCCAAAAATCAAATAATTACAGAGAATGAGGCAGGACTGCAGGGACCACAGATAGGTGCTTTGCACATGTAGTGAATTTGGCATCACAGAAGGGAATCTCAGTCAATAGGATGGAGCGCCTCTTTGGGAGGATCAGGAAGGTTTCTTACTTCCACCCAAGCACAACAGCTGCTCATGTGCTTAAGACAAAGCAAGAAATGCTAAAGCTGCCTGCTCATACACGATGTCCCAACGAGGTGGAACTCCACTTATGATATGTTGGAGCAGCAGGCAGCTATATACTCTGCATTGACCCACAACACCCTGAAGACAAATGTCACCCTGTCTGATGATGATGTGAGAGTGGCAGATGAGGTCCTCCAGGTGCTTAAAAGTGTTCCATCTCTACTGAGCACTGAAACTTCACCATCTGTGTCAATGATCCTGCCACTGAAAACAAGGATTCTACAATCCATGGCTCCAAGTGTGGAAGACAGCAGCATCACTCCAGATGTCAGGCTTTATTTCACTACCTATGTTTCAAAGAAGATGATGTTTCTTCTTATGTTGCACTTAAACTTGTTTTTTATTAATGGTCATTGGTCCAAGTTTAAAGAAAGGAGGAATGCCTTTTTATGTTGCACTGTTTTTCATTCATTATGTTAAAAGGAAAATAAAAATGCATGTCAAGTTGATCAACAGATTGTATTATTCTCCAGTGCAATAACAGTACTGAAATGAAGGCAAAAAGGGCATTAATGGGAGCTTTAAAAAAAAAAGGAAGAAAAAAAGAAGTAACTAAATAGTTACTTTTCACAGTAACGCATTACTTTTTGGTGTAAGTAACTGAGTTAGTAACTGAGTTACTTTTGAAATAAAGTAACTAGTAACTGTAACTAGTTACTGGTTTTCAGTAACTAACCCAACACTGGTTATTATGAAGCTAACCAATATTAAATAAAATGCTTCTTACCATTAATACTACTTCTTCAACAGGTGCGGTAGAAAACGGATGGATGGATTGAAATGCATGAGAATGTTTTGTATTTTGAACATTATTTTTAACACTGCGATTACCAAAGTCAGCTAAGATTTATCTGAGAGCCAGATGCAGTCATCAATAGAGCCACATCTGGCTCAAGAGCCATAGGTTCCCTACCCCTGGGCTAGAGTATACAAATTAGTTTTAAGATGGGACTTAAATGCTTCTACTGAGGTACCATCTCCAACTGTTACCGGGAGGACATTCCAGAGTACTGGAGCCCGAATAGAAAACGCTCTATAGCCCGCAGACTTTTTTTGGGCTCTGGGAATCACTAATAACCCGGAGTTCTTTGAACTCAGATTTCTTGCCGGGACATATGATTACAACATTTGAGCATTATGTTTGTGTTCAATTACAGTAAGTGTGTTTATCCTAAATATAATATACACTAAAATTTGTATCAAGTCTTTTATTTTTCCACAATAATATCGTACCGTGGCCTTAATACCATGACAATGTCATACCGGAAGATATTGATATTGTTACATCCCTACTAAACACCCATCAGCAGTGAACCTAGCTACACATTTAGGTACTGTACCATTTTGGTTAGTACCCAAATAGCAGAGTTGCAAAAGTGGCATGGCACAGGACAGGTATAGCACCTTTTAAAATTGGACAGTGGAAACATTGCATCGACAGTCTGCAATGTGCCTCGCTCCAGCCTTTAGGTGTTACACCAGTTTGGTGAGTACCCCAACGGGAGGGTGCTAAGAGTGGCATGGTTCTGATTTTGCACCTTCTACTACACTTTTGATAGTTGTAGCATACTATTGTAGTTACCGGTAGTACCCAAACAGATCAGTGCCATAAGTGACATTGTGCAGATGTGTCATATTTTAGAACTTTGGACAGAGGAAACACAAATCGATGGACTGCACTGGGCCTGTAGCTCCACCCTTTAGCTACCACAAGACTGTGGTTAGTACGAGGGTTGTGACAATATCACAAGATCTTGCAGGATTAAAACGTGACGATATTTCTCGTTTAGAAAAAAGCTGTCTTGTGGGCAGAATGCGGTCAGAAGTTTTTTTGTTTTTTCAATCATATCCGTCTGGCCGCGAGCAATTGATTGGGACTGCACGTCAATTGCTATAAACCAGGAGCATGAATTGATTCACGTGGACCCCGACTTAAACAAGTTGAAAAACTTATTCGGGTGTTACCATTTAGTGGTCAATTGTACGGAATATGTACTGAACTGTGCAATCTACTAATAAAAGTTTCAATCAATCAATCAATCAAAGCAAGCAAACCGAGCCAGCCTTGGCACTTTCCAAATATGAGTTCCACAGCCAACATGGTGTGTGTGTATGTCCAAGCAGGCTAAACTGTCAATCATGGATGCTAAGACGCGATAGAAAAGCACTTCGGACACACTGGATTGCTTCCCCCACGCCACTAAAAAGCAGCCAATATCAGACAACAAAGCCGAATCATTGATACACTTCACAGACCACTTGGAGTCCCTGCAAAGGTTTTGATTCTCTTTTGATTAGTCACCCACACCTACAATACTGAGAAGAGAAGATTTATAATCATTCAGCATGCGCAGTGTGATCTATCAAGGTTGAAACTGCTCTGCGGGCGCGATTTTGCATTTATTTATGCACGTCTGAGAAGTATGCGAAAACTGACAGTTACACACACGGCTGTGAGAAAGGAAGTGATAGCGTGTGTGTCAACATATTTGAACAGTGAGAATTTAAAAATATTAGACATATGTCTATTCAGTAATATTATTGTATGATTTTAGAGCGGCTGATTAAAACAAACTGAACTGATGCATTTTTGTGTCTGCTTTTAAACAAAGTTAGTTTTTTTCCATTTAGGAAATGTATTATTATGAAATATCTCCTATATAAAAAAAATATCTTCAGTGTTTGGATCATTCCAGGGCAGCACGGTGGCAGAAGGTTTAGTGCGTCTGCCTCACAATACGAAGGTCCTGAGCAGTCCTGGGTTCAATCCCGGGCTCGGGATCTTTCTGTGTGGAGTTTGCATGTTCTCCCCGTGACTGCGTGGGTTCCCTCCAGGTACTCCGGCTTCCTCCCACCTCCAAAGACATGCACCTGGGGATAGGTTGATTGGCAACACTAAATTGGCCCTAGTGTGTGAATGTGAGTGTGAATGTTGTCTGTCTATCTGTGTTGGCCCTGCGATGAGTTGGCGACTTGTCCAGGGTGTACCCCGCCTTCCGCCCGATTGTAGCTGAGATAGGCTCCAGCTCCCCCCGCGACCCCGAAGGGATTAAGCGGTAGAAAATGGATGGATCATTCCAGATACATGAATGGTGTTGTGATGGTGCACCTCCCTGCAGTTTCTGTTGTCTTGATTGCGATTCTATGCAGAAAAGGTGTTAGAAATGATAGATGTGTGCTGCTCGTTCAACAACATTGCACACAGCAGATTAACATGAATGTGGAGGCAATTGAGTGTTTCCATGGCCATAGGCAGTAGTACACGCAAAAACATCAGTTTTAAAAAGACGGTCTGCACCAGTAATCAATTGCACACGCAATCTTAGTAGATCACATGCAACACGCCCACTAATAGTACACGCACTTTTATAGTTTGCACACGCTGTTTAGTGCGAGGTATTTGGCTCTTAGTAGATCAGGCCCTAAAAGTGTACACCAACATGTTGTCCTTAACCCAAAATGCTTGATAGCTTGCCCCAAAATAACACTCCTGAGCTTTTAATGTATCTGAGACTGAACAATGAAGGCAATAAAGTTCCAAATATAGATGGTCCTATATCTAACAACTATTTAGTGATCATTAAAGGTCTAAGTAGGTTTGGCATTTAGCACAAAAAAGCAAGCTGATTGTGATGTCGCCAACGATGTTGTCAATCAAAGAAACACGGTAGCAAACGTTACTTTGCACGCATACTTTGTACATGGAGGTGTGGGTGGGGGCGGGGGGGGGGGGTGGCTTGACATGTCTGCAGCACGTGTGCGGACAAACAGAACAAAGACAATCTTCTAAATAAAGGGGCAGCCGGGTTCGAAACATCCCACCAATCTTTGCGGGGATTAAGCCGGCTGGAAACACAACACCGGGTTAAATGTGTGCGGATTTGCCGTGTCGTATATAGATATACCCTCATCACCCGCCATGGACGGCTCGCGGGATCATGGTCGTCAAGAGCGACTCGAAATGAGGTGACAAATCACCACACTAACCCCAGGAAAAACGCTCGGGGACGGGGCGGATGCTCTAGTGGCACAAATTAGGTATCAAATGACTCTCATATCATCACTTACTAAAATTTGTGTAGCCCCTTAAGATCCAAACTCCTGTATGGCATGCATTTTTAATTTATCTTGGCTACTTGGGCTCTTTGCAACCCAATAAGTATAAAAACAAAAAAAGTTGAAAGTTGCCATGTGAACTTTTGGATGTCAGCCACCTTAAATCTAACACGTGATGTGGTATACTCTTCCTTAGACTTAAACTTAGACAATAGACTTAGACAAACTTCATTTATCCACAGGGGAAATTGTTCCTCCACCAGTAATTGGCAATATGATGTCCTCGTAAGTGGAAACCAGGGTCTTGTTGAGAAAAATGTTGTATTGTGGTCGACACAACCAAAAATGTGAAGTCCACCTATGTGGACGCCAGGCCCAAGGAAGCTAAATGGATTGGCTTACTTGGGCTGAAGCCCGATTTTGAAGGCAGAATGCAATAATTTGGTGTTCATACGGACAGCCCCTCTTCGTGTAGCAATTGTGGACTCTTTCACTCGGCTGCGTAGTTTTTTCCCTACAGCTCCGAGTGGGGCGCTAACCCAGGTCACCGGTGTTAGAGGCGAGCGTACTAACTATCAATCAATCAAAGTTTATTTATATAGCCCTAAATCACGAGTGTCTCAAAGGGCTGCACAAGCCACAACGACATCCTCAGCACAGATCCCACATCAGGGCAAGAAAAAACTCAATTAGAAACCTTGGAGGGGACCCCCACCCTGGGCGACCGGTGCAATGGACGTCGAGTGGATCTAGTTAATAGTGTCGGAGTCCAGTCCATAGTGGGGTCAGCAACTACTGAGCTAAAAGTGCAAGCAATCTCCTGGATCGCCATCACTATTCTTAAAGTTGACTGGTCTCTATTACACTCACACAGATGTATTCATGAAAAAAAAAAAATGTTTTAATGGTTGGCTCCGGGGCCCCTGCTGAAGTTAAGACCCTGCCATTAAGCCTTTAAATGTATACTTTATCTGTAAAAACTAAATGCACATTTTCTTTGAAGGGGATAAGCTGTGTTGCAATTAAATATTTTTTTCCAGATACAAAATATTAGACTTTTTTTTTTTGTTTAGTTTTTTTTAATAAATCACAGCACTTATAGTATAAAGCGCCCAATAATTTTTTTCTGATGTCGTCCCCAGTGCTGCTATCAGCCACTAGCAGGGCGTAGAGTGAAACCTCTGAATTGAATCGCTCTGAAAATTTTACGATTCCACCAAAAATCATCCGAAAAGAAATCTGTCTTTCCAGGTTGTGGAGTAGATTGCTAGTGCTAATGTGAAGAACAGGATACATCTCAGACATAAAGTCCCTTTCTGGAATGCCCTCGTCATTAAATTAAAGAGCAACAGTTGAATTAAAATGTAAAAAAAAATATATATATATATTTATATGTGCTAGTATTATTGCTAGCATTAGTTTGGACTTTATTATTAGTTTCTGTTTTATTTCCTGACCAGCGCTCTTATTTTTGTTTTCCAGTTCCTGTTTGCTAAATAGACTTACTAACTACATGGTGACATTTTAGAGGATTTACAAAACTGATATAATACAAACTGAATGCCATTGTAAGTTAATAATACTAACAAAGACACTCATAAATGTGTTAGTAAAGTAGCTAATGCTAACGAAGCTAGCTTCAATACATTACCATAGCATGTACCAATATGCATTAAGAACACACACAGAACAGTTTAGTAAGTAAAAGTTGTTTTAGTGACACTGTAAAACCTACAAACGTTGCTTGGAGTGATAAATGAAAAATCCATACGAGTAAAAACGCTATGGACAGCTAGAAGACTGAACGGCAATTGTACTTTTGGTAGGTTCATAGCTTAGTCTAAACAGGAGGGCAACTGCAGCACCTGCAGTGAGCAAACTTGTTCCAAAGATGGCGCCATAGCACAAACAATAACACACCTGTTCAGTGTGTTTGCTTGTTTAAAAAAAACAAAAAAAACTATTTACATTATAGCTGACCGTCAGTAAAGAGAAATCCATAAATTAGCCGCACCGTTTTATAAGCCGCAGGGTTCAAAACCTAGGAAAAAAGGAACGGCTTATAATCTGTGTTTATACATGATTAATGCAATTGCTATGATATGTTGAGATATTGTATATTTATTTTTATTTTTTTTATATAGAATAGTCTTTTAAACTAGAGGTTGTCTGTACTCTAGTTGGTTGATGACATGTTTTCCAGGATAAAGCCTAATCTTGTTTCTTCTTAGTATCTGGCATAACAAGTTTGACATATGTTTATTGTCAAACCTTGTTTAAGAATGTCTTCTTCATCAGAAACATCCAGTGAGACGAGCTGCCTCTCTCTAATTTTCTAATTCCATATTTTAGTCAGTCACATCTCGCATGCGAGAATGTCACCCGGGAAGGACTGCCTGTAAATATGAGACGTTATGTCCCTGTTTACACAATTATTGTGTCATGCCCTACCTCCTACGTGTCTTGTTAAGGCATGTGAGGAAACATGACAACAGAAGAGTGATTGAGTATTTTTTTAAATATGTTTCAACTAGGGATGTCCGATAATATCGGCCGATAAATGCTTTAAAATGTAATAGCGGAAATTATCGGTATCGGTTTCAGAATTATCGGTATCGGTTTCAAAAAGTAAAATTTATGACTTTTTTAAAATATTGCTGTGTACACGGATGTAGGAAGAAGTACAGAGCGCCAATAAACCTTTAAGGCACTGCCTTTGCGTGCCTGCTCAGTCACATAATATCTACGGCTTTTCATACACACAAGTGAATGCAAGCATACTTGATCAACAGCCATACAGGTCACACTGAGGGTGGCCGCATAAACAACTTTAACACTGTTACAAATATGCACCACACTGTGAACCCACACCAAACAAGAATGACAAACACATTTCGGGAGAACATCCACACCGTAACACAACATAAACACAACAGAACAAATACCCAGAACCCCTTGCAGCACTAACTCTTCTGGGACGCTACAATATACACCCCCCTCTACCTCCCCAACCCCGCCCACCTCAACCTCCTCATGCTCTCTCAGGGAGAGCATGTCCCAAATTCCAAGCTGCTGTTTTGAGGCATGTTAAAAAAAAAAAAATGCACTTTGTGACTTCAATAATAAATATGGCAGTGCCATGTTGGCATTTTTTTTCCATAACTTGAGTTGATTTATTTTGGGAAACCTTGTTACATTGTTTAATGCATCCAGCGGGGCATCACAACAAAATTAGGCATAATAATGTGTTAATTCCACGACTGTATATATCGGTATCGGTTGATATCGGAATCGATAATTAAGAGTTGGACAATATCGGGATATCGGCAAAAAAGCCATTATCGGACATCTCTAGTTTCAACCTATTTCAACTTGTAATTCAGACAATTTTTATATGACGCCGTCGTAGTCAGTCATACAGCGCATAGACATTGGAACTGCCGAGTTGCAATTAAAAAGGTTGTAGGATTTCGGCAATTAAATTTTTTTCTAATTTACAATTGGAAGTAACGGGAACAGGAATCATCTGTTCCGGGGTCAAACTTTCGCCATCATAAAACGCTGTCATTTACTAAGTAGGTAATTTTCAATGTTCCTCTGTCATCTGTCATGCAAGTGTGAAAAGAAATAGTGCTATGAAAATTTTTAATCAGCTAAATCACAGGGATGCTGTGGATTTATTTGTATTTAAATAGCATTGATGTTTATTATATTTTAATAGTGTTTCATTTTGCACGACCAAAGAGAGTCAAGAAAGATATATATATATATCTATGTATGTATGTATGTATGTATGTATGTATGTATGTATGTATGTATGTATATATATATATATATATATATATATATATATATATATGTATATATATGTATATATGTATGTGTGGGAAAAAAAATCACAAGACTATTTCATCTTGAGATGAAATAGTCTTGTGATTTTTTTTCCAACACATACATATATTGCGCTCTACTACAGTATCGAGCACTATTTTTTGGATAACCTTATTAAGACATATATATATATATATATATATATATATATATATATATATATATATATATATATATATATATATATATAT
>NC_084560.2:31065420-31075420 GCF_033978685.3 Nerophis lumbriciformis
GCTAATTGATGCTAACATGCTATTTAGGCTAGCTGTATGTACATATTGCATCATTATGCCTCGTTTGTAGGTATATTTGAGCTCAATTAATTTCCTTTACATATGTCCTCTGTGTATTTAATGTATATTAGCATGTCTCATGACACATTATCAGTATGTAATATTGGCTGCATTTCTGACAGTTGTTTGTGTGCCATGTTGTTCCAGACCACAGCAAACGTTACCCAGCTTATAAAGATTGTAATAAATCCGTTAGAAGAAAGCAGCCTGCCGTTTCCTATAACTTGGACACACACATCTTTACCTTTGGCCATTCAAAGACAGTAATTTCCAGGAGTTATCTCACCCTCTGAGAAATCTCTGTTTTGCTAATGTTTTCCAATGTTATAAAAATGTGTAGAATAAATATTACATTTAATCATTTCTGTCAACGAAGATTTGCATCTGTCTGCGACATATAGTCATTTTGATAGTAGGCTATTATAGCTAATATAGACACTTACATCATGTGTTCCCTTTATTGTAAGACTTATATAAGGTGTTAAATTTTGTTTGGCTCCAGACAGATTTTTTTTTTTTTGTATTATCGGTACACCCCTGACCTAGGTCAAAGGTGAATATTACAGCAAGGTTAAACATGTTAAACACAAAAAAAACAGATTTTTTTCACAGTTTGCATCTGATCCTCTACAAAATTGGGGAACATGTAGTTGGTAGCCACTTATGTGTAACTTTTTTTTGGTGGTGATTAACCGTGACTTTAAAGGGGACCTACGATCATTTGTATCTACATTTAAAACACTTTTTTGTGGTCTAAAAAATATTTCTTGGATATACTTTGGTGTAAATTATGCGTAAATTTTGCTCCACAGTCCCTTTTGTAACCCTCTCCAAAAGTGTAATCATTTGTCTTTTGTAAATGTACACAGTTTAAATGTATATTTTAAAGATGTCGCTGCAATTTCTTTCCCAGGCACGGTCGAAAATAAACTTCATAAACATTATATAGGTTCACCTGATACCAACGTTAGTAATTTCCATGCCCTCTGGCTGAGAGCTTGACTTAATGTCAAATAAGTATATGTCCACCTCGTTGTGACGCCACTACATAGCCAGAAGCATTTAAAACTACGTGCAAGCTCACGCATAATGCATGAACCCTATGACCTGATGCTTTGATGTTGTTTAATACGAGTATCCAACATTGTAAGCATTTATAATTAAAAAAAATACAAAATTCATCATAGATCCCCTTTGAGGGCATTGCCTTAGGTCATCCGAGTAGGCGTCATTAGTTTGTGCTCATAGACTTGAAGTGATCTTGAATTGGTGCCAAAACCCCAAATATTTATACTCTAAAACCTGGGCAAGGATGGTTTCGCCCTATCGTAGTGAGAAAAACAACTGTTTTAATGCAAACGAGCAATCCTAACTGTCAAAGAGACCACCTCCTCTGTTCAGGGATGGTTTTTCAACCTTGACATAGATGGCTTCCCTAATTCCTCTTTCGTTCCATCCATCCTCCCTGTCCAGAATCTGTACATTTTTGTTCTCAAAGGAGTGCTCTTTCTCCCTGAGATGCAGGTAGACAGCTGAGTTTTGGCCTGAAGAGTTTGCCCGTCTATGCTGAGCCATGCGTCGTCTTAGTAGTTGTTTTGTTTCCCCAATAAATTAATCAGTACATTCATCATTACACTGGATAGCATACACCACATTGTTTTTGTGGGTGTGGGGTGTCTGGTCTTTATGATGCACCAGTATCTGTCTCAGGGTGTTGCCTGGTTTGATATGTACTGGGATGTTGTGTTGGTTAAAAATTATTCTGATTTTCTCAGATAGACCTGATATATATGGAATGACAGTATGTTTGCGTCTGTCACCTTTTTCCTCCTCATCCACTCTGTTCTTGTTATTTCTGGAACCGGATGCACTTTTACAAACGACCAGCTAGTCAAAAAGTAGGTATTGATCGGTATGTGTGGGTTTTCGGTAAATGGAGGCCCCCGTTTTCTCCAATGTAGACATCACAGTCCAAATAAGGCAACTTACTGTCTTTGACATCTTCACGTGTGAACTTGATGTTTTGGTTCACTGAGTTAATGTGCTCAGTGAAGGCTTGCAGTTTCTGATTTTCACCCCTGTGTCATCCACATATCTGTACCAATGACTTGGTACTGTTCTCTTAAAACAGCTCAAAGCTCTCTTTTCCATGTCCTCCAGTAAAGGTTTGCTACTATTGGCGAGTCAGGTGATCCCATGGCACAACCATGTTTTTGTCGGTAAAACGTTCCCATGATTTGAAAGTATCTAGTTTTAAGGCAAAGTTCCAGCAAAAGGTCAATCTGTTCTGGGTTTAGTGTGGATCTAACCTGTAAGGTGTGATCCCCTAGTCGGAGGATGACGTGGAATGAAACCATAGTTTCATTTTCGTCCAGTTTTACATCTCTGATCTTCGCTACAAAGTTTTTCTCATTACAATAGGACGAAACCGTCCTATTGTCTAGGCACACCCTCCTGGATTTTTGGAGTATAAATGTTTGGGGTTTTGGCACCAGCCACTGGAATAGGTCTGACCAATCTAAGTCTATGAGCACGAACTGATGAAGCCTACTCGGATAAGAGGCGAAACATCTTCAAAGACAGTCCAGTTGCGATCGATTGAATGCCCTGAGGTGACAATGACCTGGATGAATGAGAACATTCATAGACACGTTCTACTTAACATTATGAATGACTTCCACACCTGTAATTACAGTAATACCTCAACTTTCGAGCTTAATTGTTTCTGTGACAGAACTCTTTACTCAAAACACTAGTATCTCGAGTCATTGTCATCCATTGAAATGAATTCAAATACATTTTTTGGGTGTTTGGCCTTGTTAGAATTCCAAAACAACACCATTTTAACATATAACATGCCTTTTAAAAGAAAATCTAACTTTTTGATCCGAAATATTGTATAAAATCAATACAATAGAATACAGTATTAACAACTGCAGTAGTTTTATGAAGTAATGTAACAATAAGTACATAATTTACCTTAGACTGCGGACTTTTACGGTATCTTCTTCCAGTTGCTCCTCTGTCAAACACACCACCTTTCCATATTTTCATGTACACATGTCCGCTGTTAATATATTTAACATTCTTGACTCATTTTGCTTCAGTATGGCACAGAGTAGCAGTGATATGCTCGCCAAGTCTGCTGCACGCTCTGTCATTTTTTTAATTGTTTCATATAATTCAATGAATGTCATTCATTTCTTATTCTCAGCATTGTCCTTGATGCTCCCTTTCTTCCTTCCCATGGTTGGAAAAACAAAGTTGTGTCCGTGTTTAGCAATAACTTAATGCTTGCCGGTACGATTGGGGGTCACTGTGACATTTGCTACACCAACTACCGACGCGGATCCTTACAACTCAAAGAATAACAATTAGTCGAGAGATTGCTAATATCTCAAAACACTCTAAACGTGTTGTTCCATTGTATTCTATCAATATGCCTTAAAATAATCACGTAATGACCCAGAAAAAAAACCTCACCGGTCTCAAGCGCGAACAAATTTTTCTATAATTTTGTCATGAGACGATTCAGTCTCGAAACCTTCAACAATAAAATGTATCATTCAAACACCCCGTCAATATCCTGTTTACAAGAAATCAAACAAACATAGAGTATGCATGAAAATATGTCCCATGTCTCTTAAAGGCACAGTAATCCAATCTATTACCAGTCATGTTCGACCTAACAAGCACAACATGTTTCTCTGTCTACTGTTAACCACAAGTCATCTGACTTCAGTTAGCCAAACAACAAAGCATCCTGTTTGTCTGACCAACCGGTCTGGGGAATTTTTTTATGATGTTTAGTATTTGGGTGGTTGCACATCTGTACGGTGTTTTACTTTCAGCTACTGTAGCGTTCCGTGCACCTTAAATTTTGTCATAAAACATATTGATATGTTTCATACCACACTCCTCTAAGCAGGCTTTTATGGCTCTCACTTTGCCACTGTCGTGCGGAAACAGAAAATAAATTATCTAACGATAATTGGTAAACTGAATTGAAGTGAAATGCCATGTGCCGCACTACGAGACAGTAAAATAGCAATGTGACAGGCAGCGGTAGAAAATGCGTGTATGGATAAATTGATATTTTGGTAACACTTTAGTATGGGGAACATATTCACCATTAATTAGTTGCTTATTAAAGTAACAAAGACTTCATTTACAGTTATTTGGACACTAGGGGAACATATAAGGGTTGGGGTTGGGGTTGGGGTTGGGGTTAGGGTTACTAATAACCAATAATTCTGAGGTTATTAAGGGAAGACTCTTAGTTAATGGCTTACTGGTTGTATAATAAGGCCATGCAGAATAAGGCATTAATAAGTACTTAATGATGACTAATTAAGAGCCAATATGTTACTAATTTGCATGTTAATAAGCAACTAATTAATGGTGAATATGTGTTCCCCATACTAAAGTGTTACCAATATTTTGTATCATTGGGACTTTTTTACCGTGGCCTAGAAGTACAAAATACTTTTACTTTTCATGTAGCAAATTACAAATTATCACAGAAAACGCAATAACTAAAGACAACACAAAGTACAATTACACAAACCAAAGTAAGAAAACATTAAAATATTCACAATTTTAAAAAAAATGAAATAACAAAATACAAAAACATTTTATAATTAAAGGGGCTGTTTGCAACTTGTTTAAAGTTACATTTTTTAAACCCAAAAACATTACAGGAACATCACCAGTTTATGTTACCATTACTGGTTGAACAGAATATATTGTGTGTATTTTTTTGTTTTTCACAATAACTTTTTATATTGAATAAAAAAATGCTGCTTGGCCAGAGGAATTTATCTGGTGTTTAAGCCTGTCACTCACCTTTGTCCCGTCCACACACACTCACGAAAACGTCCACATGAACAAAAGCAACTGACAATTTGCAATCATGTTGTTGTTGCACTATACATTCAATGATTGCTGGCATTAGCTGGCCAAATCGCTAACATTAGCCAACAAAGCTAACAATGTGCAAAGCTAATGCGCGTGTTATATACAGATGTATACCGGTAGTTTACATATTTACATGCTTAAAGCTGTAAGAGGGCGGGATATAATGCTTAAAACACATTGGAAAGTTAGCGCCCTCTTGGCATCCGCACAAAGATTGCAGTTTAAGAAAACACGTTATCAAGCAAAAAAAACCTCACATTTACCGAAACCGGAAAGGGAATGTCCCAAATCACAGATGAACTAAATCAACTAATGATTGTAAAACTGATTGGCCTATCAATATTTCGTTCTCTGTAATTGAAATTTGTTTCATTAAAAAAATTGTTTTGCACTTCCAGTCCACCATACTTTTCCATTTTAACATGACAATATTTGATTTATTGTATTCTTATAAAAAATAAGACTTTATCCTCATGAGAGTATGTCTTTATTCTCGTCAGACTACCAATTTGCTCTCAAATATTAAAAATATTTTGCGTAGTTATTAGAATTTAGATTTTTTTTTAAGCCTACGACTATCTGACTTTTTTCTCATAAAACTGCAACTTTTTTCATTACGATTTCCATCTTTAATTTTTGTTTTTTGTCCTGTCCAGCTCCTCAGGCAAATCATATCGTTGATGTAGATGCCCATATCGGCTGTTCAGATTTACTTTACAAAAGAGAAGTGTAGGACACTTATTTGACTTTATTAAATGTATTTATATTATCATTTGGTGCAGCCAGGCCGGAGCAGGAGGGGATGGAAAGAGAAAAAAAAAGATGACAGAGGGGAAAATTGTGGGGACAAGAGGGGGATTAGACAGAGACAAAAACAACAACAGCAAACACAACAACAACAACAACAACAACAATAGAGCAACATCAGCAAATATGACATGTACAAATATGATGGTAAAAGTAATAGCAAATAAGCAGTTAGCGAAAATAAAAAACAATACAGAAATGACAATGAGCATTATTACACTACAGATGGAGCAATACAAATACCAATAGAAATAGCGCTATTGATAATGAACAATACCAATACTTTACCTTTATTATCAACAATACAGTTGTTCAAATGCAACAATACATATACGTAATGATAACTTGAGATACGAAAGAATGCAGAAAAATGGAGGGGAAGAAAGAGAAGCAACCTACCTTAACCTTGTAGATTGTTATAGTAACAATAGGTTAAGCTTTGTCAGTGTGCCATGTATTATACCCAGTTTACCCTAGGGCAACAACATTAATATATGTTTGATGAAACGTGATTATGTGCATGAGTGTATGTATGTTGTATATGTACAGAATGTGTATATGTGTTTGTACAGTGATTGTATATGTACAGTATGTCTATATGTGTGTTTGTACAGTGAGTGTATATGAACAGTATGTGTATACGTATGTTTGTACAGTGAATGTATATGTACAGTATGTGTATGTTTGTATAATGAATGTGTGTGTGGATTTACGAACTTTGAGTATGTAAATATGTACTGTATTTGTATATGTATCTTTAATTTTTTAAATAAATTGCTTCTTTATTCTCATAAAAACGCAACTTTTCTTAGGAAATGAAGACTTCAGACCAGGGGTGTCCAAACCGGCATCTTTAATTTGGCCCGTGAGAAGACCGCACAAGTTCAGTTTCAATAAGCAACCCAGCCATGCGGGGTGTTTACATATTAAAATTAAAATAATCATGGGTGTCCATCACGTGGTAATTCTTCACCATCTTGCGGACAGGATAAGAAATTTTTGTCAGTGACCATAATGCATACTTTCTTGCCATTGCCAGCACATCGCTTACTAAAATGACCCAATCCAAACAACCTTTCATTGTCATGGTGCAGAAAAAAATGTAACCAGCACAAAAATTCGACTAACATGTACCCCACATAACACAACGTGCTCACTGAACTTTGTGGATATTATTTAAAAAAAAAAAAAAACGTTCCATCACCATAGAAAAAATTCAACACCCATTTAAATCCCTTGCAAGGCATGATAGGAAAAATGCAAAACAACCTCTGTACACTTATCCATGTTTGACTTTTAGCTGCTTAATTACAACACTTTATATAGGTTGTCATGGAAGTAAATAAGGTAGGAGTTCCACATACTCTTAATATTCAATTATAATAATTATTAATTGTAAATCCATTACATCATTATGATATGTAAAAACACACACACACACACACATCCACACACATATATATATGTATGTACATTTGTATGTGTGTATATATATGTATATGTATGTATGTGTGTGTGTGTGTGTATATATATGTATATGTATGTACTGTATATATATACACATATATATATGTGTGTATATATATACGTATATATACATATGTATATATATGTGTGTATATGTATGTATATATGTGTATATATATATATATACATATATATGTGTATATGTACAGTATATATATGTATATGTGTATGTATATATACATATACATGTATATGTATATATATGTATGTGTATGTATATATATATATATGTACATATACCCATATATATAAATATATTTACATATACACGTATATGTACATGTACACAATTGTATATACATGTGTGTATATATGCATATACACACATATATATATATATATATATATATATATATATATATATATATACAGTATATGTATATATATATGTATGTGTATGTATATATATATATGTACATATACCCATATATTTACAAATACATATGTATGTACATGTACACAATTGTATATACACGTGTGTGTGTGTGAGTGTATATATATATACATATATATATATACATATAAGTGTATATATACACACACACACATACCGTATATATATATATATATATATATATATATATATATATATATATATATACATATATATATATATATATATATATATACATATAAGTATATATATACAGACATTTGTATATATATATATATATATATATATACATATACGTGTACTGTATGTACATATACAGTATCTATATATGTGTGTATATATATATACGTATATATAATATATATATATATATATATATATATATATATATATATATATATATATATGTGTGTATGTATGTGTATGTATATCGTTATTTATAATTTCTGAATAAATTATGTAATAATGTTCATCAGTCAACTCATTGGTGTTCATTTTCAAGCTATCAAGATAAAAAAAAAATCAAAATCAAATCACAAAATGTTATTTATGTAATTTGATCATTTTCTTTGACTGATGTACTAACATCATGTGGTTTATTGTGTACATATGTAGCATCATCTACAAAGATACAAAGAATTGCTATTGCGACATCCAGTGGACACATTTAGAACAGCAGTTTCTTTCATTCAAAAATTTCAGGTTCATTTTTATACTTAGCAAACTCATCCCGCGGGCCGGATAAAACCTGTTCGCGGGCCTGATCCGGCCGTCAGGCCTTACGTTTGACACCCCTGCTCTATTGCCATGTCCTGTCATGCTTGCATGCTGACACTATTGAGCAGTAATCATAGAGAGAATTAGCTTTGGTTCAAAAGATCAACACGTTCGGCTGCATGAAAAGACCCCCCGCCCCCTCTGTTTGTCCCCCCTCCTTCCCATACAAACACATCTCTCCATGGTTGTGCCACAAATAGAGCACTTGGAGCTTAGTGAAGCACTGCTGACGTGTTTCTCACCGGAGAGAATCCAGGGTCCGTCGGGTCAGGAAAACCTGAGAGAGCGACGCTTTGGATGAAAGAACGATACACTGTGTGTGTGTGTGTGTGTGTGTGTGTGTGTGTGTGTGTGTGTGTGTGTGTGTGTGTGTGTGTGAGGGTGAAGAAAATAGCGCCGTAATTTGGCCCCCGTCTGTGTATCTGTCATCGCCTTGTCTGGATACGCGATGGAAGTTTGGGATTGTATGCGTCTTCCCCAGTGATTGGAAGTATGAGACACACGAGTGTGGGGTCGGGGGGGGACCATCATCTCGGACATCCGACCCTTCTATCTAACAAATATTATGCTGTTACGTAACAGTTTTGAGTTTGCGTCCGACACTTCTGACATGTGAACGAGAGAGAAACCGAGATATTTGATGAAATTACGGGGAATAATGGGGGCATTTTGGTAGTCAACACAAACTCCCCATGAGTGACCGTAAAAGGCCACATAGTGCGTGAGTGAATGGGAAGCCTCGGGGGTTATCTCCAAGAAGCACTGCTTTATTTATAGAGTGAAAAAAAGAAGAAGGAAAAAAAAAAAAACAATCCCTCCATCAAGCGCATCCACCCCCTTTTTAACGTTGCACCTCCTCCATGTTCAATTAGCCCCTCATGGGTGGAGTAATGCAATCAGGAGTGACTAGTACAGACCTCGGGAGAGTCCAGCCTCAGTCTGATCCAGACTCCGCACGGGCGCAACCTCCTCACACAGGAAGGTAAGACCAGACTCTGTTCCACTATCCATCCGCCCATCGTCTTCCCTCCCGATCCATCCTTTCACCGCTCGCCATCTTCCCATCTCCAGAGTAACCCTCACCTTTCCATTCTCCATCTCCTCCAACGACCATCCCAACCCTGGTTCTTCCATCCTAAACGCACCCCCCAGTCAGACTTTTCCGGACATTTAAATTTTAGGTTTTGCTGTGGCGGTACTGATGTTGACCAATCCGGCGTGTAGTCATTGTCAACTGGGATAGGCTCCAGCTTCACACAATCAATTTTGGGGAGATTCCTCTTATGATTACATTTTGCAGGCATGCACAGTGGATGGAAATCAGAAAAAAAAAATTCTATTTACTTGGATTTTGATTTTTTTCTAACAATAATTGTTGGTCAGTTCTCCTTGTACGGTACAAACCAGTTAGAAAAGTAGTACTGGTGTAATTTTTTTACATTTCCTGCAAGCTGCTATGAGTTCTTTTAGTAGTATTTACGCGATGCATGTGCTTGGTGTCTAATAAACGTTAATATT
>NC_084560.2:31080420-31117920 GCF_033978685.3 Nerophis lumbriciformis
TCCCCATGGAAACATAGACAAGAAAATAAAACTGTGATTAATTATAAAACTGAACTCAAATAACATTTTGAAATATAGATGCAGTAATTCAGACACGTGTTGCTAGGCAGAGTTTATGGGGCTTAATCCTAATTACCTCATTAACCAATTTTCTCTGGATTTTTTTAGACACATCTATTTTGTAATTTCCTCAGTTACTGTAATCAGCATAAACAACCAAACCATTTCAAGCCAAATCTTTATTGACCTGATTTATACATGCTTTTCCTCCCGTCACTCACACACACCAGTGACCTACTGGGACACATAAAACAACAACGATGATCAATGAGGTAGAATTATCAAACAACTCGCCTGAAAATCGTAAAAGGAGAGAGAAATAACAACATCTGCTGGAGCTGGAGTGGTAGTGCACCCTTGGCCAGAATTCATGAGTCCCCCCTTCCTTGTCTCTAATAGTCTCCCCTGTCCCCTTCAGGACCTGTCCTACAAAGACCGCCACTGGCATGAGGACTGCTTCAAGTGCTTCCAGTGCAAGCGCTCGCTGGCGGACAAGCCCTTCTCCACCAAGGACGAGCAGCTCCTGTGCACCGAGTGCTACTCCAACGAGTACTCCTCCAAGTGCCACGAGTGCAAGAAAACCATCATGCCCGGTAAGGGAGTCACCATACGAACCAAGAAAACGCCTCCATTCTTTTTCTGACCTCCCTTCTCGCTGTGCGCCGACCGCCAAGGCTCCAGGAAGATGGAGCACAAGGGCAACAGCTGGCACGAGACCTGCTTCACCTGCCAACGATGCCAGCAGCCCATCGGCACCAAGAGCTTCATCCCCAAGGACAACCACAACTTCTGTGTGCCCTGCTATGAGAAGCAGTTTGCCATGCAGTGTGTGCACTGCAAGAAGGTAGGGGGCGCTGCAAAGTAGGTCAGTAGATTTAATGAACGGTAAAATACCGGCAGCTCAGTTGCCAAAATTTAAACATTAAGACTTAAAGAGACTTACACTTCCTTTTATTGTCATTCAAATTTGAACCTTACAGTACAGATAAGAACGAAATTTAATTGCATTAGCTTGTTGTAGTGCAGGATAAAAGAGCAATAAGGTGCAGATATAAATAAATAGATTACTGTACAGATAAATATATTTCACTTTTTGCATATGTATCCACGTCTAAGGATGTATGTTATATTGTATTTATATTCCAGCGAGTTAATCCGTTTTGTCTGATGGCCTGAGGGAAGAAGCTGTTACAGAACCTGGAGGTTCTGTTACGGAGGCTGCGGAACGTTTTTCTAGAGCAATGGTTCTTAACCTGGGTTCGATCAAACCCTAGGGGTTCGGTGGAGCCTCCGCCGCGGTGGTCAAAACACACCCGACTCATCTTGTAAATAGAAACTTCTCCCTATCGGTGTACTATGGATACCCCCAAACAATGTTCCCTCTAATTTTCCATCTGATTTGCAGGTGTGTAATTTGTTGTGAGTTTATGCACTGTGTTGGTTTTGTTCTTTGAACGGTTCATTTTGTGCACCAGTAAAAAAAACCATATAAATTTGTCTTGAATTTTAAAAAAAAACTTTAATTTTTCACTAAAGAAGGGTTCGGTGAATGCACATATTAAACTGGTGGGGTTCGGTACCTCAAATAAGGTTAAGAACCACTGTTCTAGAGTCCAGCAGTGAAAACAGTCCTTGGTGGGGATGGGAGGAATCTCTACAGATGTTCTGAGCCCTGGTCAGGCAGCGGCTTTTTGCGATTACCTGGATAGGAGGAAGAGGAGTCCTGATGATCTTTTCCGCTGTTTTCACCACTCTCTGCAGAGACTTCCAGTCTGAGGCACTGCAGGCTCCAGTCCAGCTCTCTATAGTGCCTCTGTAGAATGTGGTGAGAATGGGGGGAGGGAGCTGTGCTCTTTTCATCTGACGCAAAAAGCGTGTGCGCTGCTGAGCTCTTTTTACAAGAGCAAGTGTGTAGGAACCAGGTCATATTGTCAGTTATCTGCACCCCCAGGAACTTGGTGCTGCTTACGATCTCCACTGCTGTGCCGTTGATGTAGAGTGGAGCGTGGCTGGACTGGTGCCTCCTGAAGTCGACGATGATCTCCTTGGTCTTGTCGACGTTCAGAACCAGGTTGTTGGTTCTGCACAGTCCAACCAGATGTTTCACCTCCTCCATGTCGTCGTTTTCACGGATGAGGCCCACTACTGTTGTGTCGTCCGCATTCTTCCCAATGTGGTTAGTAGTGGACCTGGCGCAGCAGTCATGGGTCATCAACGTGAACAGCAGCGGACTCAGGACGCAGACCTGGGGGGAGCCGGTGCTCAGGGAGATGGCATTGGAGGTGTTGTCGCCCACTCTCACAGATTGGGGTCTGTCTGTGAGGAAGTCAATCAACCAGTTGCATAGGGGGGTACTGAATCCAAGGGGGGGAAATTTGCTCACCAAGTGCTGCGGGGATGATGGTGTTGAACGCTGAGCTGAAGTCCAGAAACAACACCCGCACGTGTGTGTCCTTTAAAATAATAGTGGTACCGTTTTTCAATTTACAGTAATGCACTGTAAAAACAACGGTATATTTTACGGTAAAAACAAAAACGAAAACCGTCAGCTCCCTCGCTTGAATTTTACTGGACAAATAACAGTGGTGCCGTTTTTACATTTTTTTACGATATGGACCATTTTGGGGTGTAAGGGCGAAAGTGTAACTTTGTTTGAACGAGCATATCACCAAGTTGTTGTTGTCGTCGTTAGCCCATCACCACTGGCGGGGTGACCTACCGTGACCAGCCTTGGCACAAGGACTGCTTCCTGTGCACGAGCTGCAAGCAGCAGCTGTCTGGCCAGAGGTTCACCTCCAGAGATGACTTTGCCTACTGCCTCAACTGCTTCTGCAACCTCTATGCCAAGAAGTGCGCCTCCTGCACCACACCCATCAGCGGTAAGTTCGGTATTATCAGTGGTTAGCTCCTTTTTACACTTGTGTGGACATTTTCAAATTATTCAAAACCAGGGGTGTCCCGAGCCGATATTGATATCAGCCTTGTATAAGCAAAAAAAACAAGTATCAAATGATATCGGCTTGCATCTAAACCAGGGGTCGGCAACCCAAAATGTTGAAAGAGCCACATTGGACCAATAATACCAAAAAAAAATATGTCTGGAGCTGCAAAAAAATTAAGCTTTCTATAAGTGATACAATGAAGTCAACATAAGTGTCTATGTTAGCTATATTAGCCTACTATCAAAATGACTATGTGTCGCAGGCTGACAAATCTTTGTTGACAGAAATGTTGAAATTAAAATTTTATTCTACACATTTTTACAACATTGAAAATCATTAATAAAATGCAGGCTTCTCAGAGGGTGAGATAACTCCTGGAAATGACTGGGTTAGAACGGCCAAAGGTATAGATGTGTGTGTCCAAGTTAAAGGAAGTGTCTTCTTCGAATGGATTTATAACAATCTGTGCAAGCTGGGTAACGTTTGCTGTGGTCTGGAACAACATGGCGCACAAACAACTATCAGAAATGCAGCCAATATTACATACAGATAATGTGTGATGAGACATGCAAATATAAATTAAATACACAGAGGACATAGGAAATTAAATTAGCTCAAATATACCTCCAAGTGAGGAATAATAATGCAATATGTACATACAGCTAGCCTAAATAGCATGTTAGCATCAATTAGCTTGCAGTTATGCACTGACCAAATATGCCTCATTAGCACTCCAACAAGTCAATAACATCAACAGTCAGCGTTGTGCATTCACGCACAGTATAAAACAGTTGGTGGACAAAATGAGACCAAGGAAGAGTGGCATAAAACACACCTTTCTCTGGCATCGTTGAAGAAAGTTATACATGTAAACAAACTACGGTGAGGTCGAGGACCGCCTAAACTAGTAGGACAAAATGGCGCTTGCCAAATACTCTCATCAGCGAATCATGTTTAATATAAACAGTGGGATTTCTAACAATTAGGGAGGTTTGTGTCATGTTTGTATTAAAACAAAAATTTATTTTTCTATTTTCATACATTTTGAAATACCTCCAGGGAGCAACTAGGGCATGCGGCTCTAGAGCAGACCCCCCTGATCTAAACGGTCCGATACAAGCAGCGTGTTTACTCGTGTAAAGCTGGTTAACATCTAAATGGCCTCCAATAAGCACACAAGTTTGGTCTGTTCTTGTATTTTAGGGAAGTTATTTACAAAAAGAAAACATGGTAGGTTACCGGCTGCTAGGAGCTAGCAGCTACACAACAGCTAAGCACACAATAGCACACACATATGTAGTACCCAGCAGGCACAAGACATTAAAACAACGTTGAGAACTTGTTGAATTAGGTCCTGAGGTTGAGCAACTCAAACATAACGTTGAAACAACATGCTTTTTGACAACGTTAAATCAATGTTGGGTTCTGACGTTGATTTGACCATTGAAAATTAGTCATTTCCCAACCAACAATGTCAATTTACAAATAGAACTATTTTGCAATGTTGTTTCGAAGTCAGTTTTAAAGGACATGTATGTTTAATCAACGTTATATCAATGTCTTGTGCCTGCTGGGTAAGTGTCCTTAATTGAAGACTAGCTGTCAAGATAGTGTTTTTGTTTTATTATTTATACATAGTGCAGTTGTTTAGTGTGCTATATGTGCTTAGGTGGAAATAGTGGTGGTATTAATATTTATATCGTTTTTTCATTACATTTTACCTTTGTTACTGTATGTAAAATATGCACCGCAACCTCAGAATTTCCCCACTGCGGGATGAATAAAGTCTACACTATCTTATTTAAACAAGTATCAAATAATTATAGTTGCATACTACTTACACATACAAAGTATCCAAGGCAGAAGTGTATTAGAAAGTATACAGTAACAAACGTGTCCGCAATATTCAACTTTCAGCGCCATGAGCCTAATTTGCTGAATTATTATGACCACCAGGTGTCGCCAAAAACAAATTAACACTCCACTGCCAAAGCATATATTTGCCATAAGGTTAGTGTTGGAGTAATATCACTTGATCAAACCTTTTTTAAACATTCCACACAACAAAAATGATATTAGTATGTATTATGATTCATTCTGATATTGTATCGGATTAATACTCCAGGCTCCAACATCGGTGTCGATGGGAAGTAAAAAGTTGTATCGGACAGCCTTATAAAAACATTAGGAATGTACATTTTTTTTAAACGCATAAGGGAAAATATTTAAATTCTGCACTTTTTTTATTGTTTTTTTACATTTTATTATTAGCAGTGGCTAATTTTTACAGGGACCACGATGAAACTTCACCAACTGCACAAGCAAAATGTTTTAAGTCAGTGTTTCTTAACCATGGGGCCGCGAGTACTGCACCCTCTCGAAGGCCGCCAAAAAATATCTGTTTCTCAGCTGTGGTCCGCAGCGGAATTGGTGGCAATACACTTTTGCACCACTTGTAGCAGTAATGACAATATCAAACCGACAGAAGAAATTCGGCGCTCAAGTAATAAAGACGTTTAATGAGCGCAAAAATTACGACTAAAGGGTTGAAGCTGTATTTTTATTTGAACTTTTATATTAAATTTTATAGATAATTTGGTAACACTTTAGTATGGGGAACATGTTCACCATTAATTAGTTGCTTATTAACATGCAAATTAGTAACATATTGGCTCTTAATTAGTCATTATTAAGTACTTATTGATGCCTTATGGTAACACTTTGTATGGGGAACATATTCACCATTAATTAGTTGCTTATTAACATGCAAATTAGTAACATATTGGCTCTTAATTAGTTATTATGAAGTACTTATTAATGCCTTATGGTAACACTTAGTATGGGGAACATATTCATCATTAATTAGTTGCTTATAAACATGCAAATTAGTAACATATTGGCTCTTA
Organism: Nerophis lumbriciformis; assembly: GCF_033978685.3. NCBI lineage: Eukaryota > Metazoa > Chordata > Actinopteri > Syngnathiformes > Syngnathidae > Nerophis > Nerophis lumbriciformis. The sequence goes on from NC_084560.2 coordinate 31,086,329, forward strand.
ATTAGTTATAATTAAGTATTTATTAATGCCTTCTGGTAACACTTCAGTATGGGGAACATATTCACCATTAATTAGTTGCTTATAAACATGCAAATTAGTAACATATTGGCTCTTAATTAGTCATTATTAAGTACTTATTAATGCCTTGTGGTAACACTTTAGTATGGGGAACATATTCACCATTAATTAGTTGCTTATTAACATGCAAATTAGCAACATATTGGCTCTTAATTAGTCATAATTAAGTACTTATTAATGCCTTCTGGTAACACTTTAGTATGGGGAACATTCTCCATTAATTAGTTGCTTATTAACATGCAAATTAGTAACATATTGGTTCTTAATTAGTCATTATTAAGTACTTATTAATGCCTTCTGGTAACACTTTGTATGGGGAACATATTCACCATTAATTAGTTGCTAATTAACAGGCAAATTAGTAACATAGTGGCTCTTAATTAGTCATAATTAAGTACTTATTAATGCTTTCTGGTAACACTTTAGTATGGGGAACATATTCGCCATTAGTTAGTTGCTTATAAACATGCAAATTAGTAACATATTGGCTCTTAATTAGTCATTATGAAGTATTTATTAATGCCTTGTGGTAACACTTTAGTATGGGGAACATATTCACCATTAATTGGTTGCTTATTAACATGCAAATTAGTAACATATTGGCTCTTAATTAGTCATTATTAAGTACTTATTAATGCCTTCTGGTAACACTTTAGTATGGGGAACATATTCACCATTAATTAGTTGCTTATTAACACGCAAATTAGCAACATATTGGCTCTTAATTAGTCATAATTAAGTACTTATTAATGCCTTCTGGTAACACTTTAGTATGAGGAACATATTCACCATTAATTAGTTGCTTATTAACATGCAAATTAGTAACATATTGGTTCTTAATTAGTCATTATTAAGTACTTATTAATGCCTTCTGGTAACACTTTGTATGGGGAACATATTCACCATTAATTAGTTGCTTATTAACAGGCAAATTAGTAACATAGTGGCTCTTAATTAGTCATTATTAAGTACTTATTAATGCCTTGTGGTAACACTTTAGTATGGGGATCATATTCACCATTAATTAATTGCTTATTAACATGCAAATTAGTAACATATTGGCTCTTAATTAGTCATAATTAAGTACTTATTAATGCTTTCTGGTAACACTTTAGTATGGGGAACATATTCACCATTAATTAGTTGCTTATTCACATGCACATTAGTAACATATTGGCTCTTATGTAGTCATTATTTAGTACTTATTAATGCCTTGTGGTAACACTTTAGTATGGGGAACATATTCACCATTAACTAGTTGCTTATTAACAGGCAAATTAGTAACATATTGGCTCTTAATTAGTCATTATTAACTACTTATTAATGCCTTGTGGTAACACTTTGTATGGGGAACATATTCACCATTAATTAGTTGCTTATTAACAGGCAAATTAGTAACATAGTGGCTCTTAATTAGTCATTATTAACTACTTATTAATGCCTTGTGGTAACACTTTAGTATGGGGATCATATTCACCATTAATTAATTGCTTATTAACATGCAAATTAGTAACATATTGGCTCTTAATTAGTCATTATTAAGTACTTATTAATGCCTTCTGGTAACACTTTAGTATGGGGAACATATTCTCCATTAATTAGTTGCTTATAAACATGTAAATTAGTAACATATTGGCTCTTAATTAGTCATTATTAAGTACTTATTAATGCCTTGTGGTAACACTTTAGTATGGGGAACATATTCACCATTAATTAGTTGCTTATAAACATGCAAATTAGTAACATATTGGCTCTTAATTAGTCATTATTAAGTACTTATTAATGCCTTCTGGTAACACTTTAGTATGGGGAACATATTCACCATTAATTAGTTGTTTATTAACAGGCAAATTAGTAACCTATTGGCTCTTAATTAGTTATTATTAAGTACGTATTAATGCCTTCTGGTAACACTTTAGTATGGGGAACATATTCACCATTAATTAGTTGCTTATTAACAGGCAAATTAGTAACATAGTGGCTCTTAATTAGTCATAATTAAGTACTTATTAATGCCTTCTGGTAACACTTTAGTATGGGGAACATTCTCCATTAATTAGTTGCTTATTAACATGCAAATTAGTAACATATTGGTTCTTAATTAGTCATTATTAAGTACTTATTAATGCCTTCTGGTAACACTTTGTATGGGGAACATATTCACCATTAATTAGTTGCTAATTAACAGGCAAATTAGTAACATAGTGGCTCTTAATTAGTCATTATTAAGTACTTATTAATGCCTTGTGGTAACACTTTAGTATGGGGATCATATTCACCATTAATTAATTGCTTATTAACATGCAAATTAGTAACATATTGGCTCTTAATTAGTCATAATTAAGTACTTATTAATGCTTTCTGGTAACACTTTAGTATGGGGAACACATTCACCATTAATTAGTTGTTTATTAACAGGCAAATTAGTAACCTATTGGCTCTTAATTAGTCATTATTAAGTACTTATTCATGCCTTCTGGTAACACTTTAGTATGGGGAACATATTCACCATTAATTAGTTGTTTATTAACAGGCAAATTAGTAACCTATTGGCTCTTAATTAGTTATTATTAAGTACGTATTAATGCCTTCTGGTAACACTTTAGTATGGGGAACATATTCACCATTAATTAGTTGCTTATTAACATGCAAATTAGTAACATATTGGCTCTTAATTAGTCATTATTAAGTATTTATTAATGCCTTGTGGTAACACTTGAGTATGGGGATCATATTCACCATTAATTAATTGCTTATTAACATGCAAATTAGTAACATATTGGCTCTTAATTAGTCATTATTAAGTACTTATTAATGCCTTGTGGTAACACTTGAGTATGGGGAACATATTCACCATTAATTAGTTGCTTATTAACATGCAAATTAGTAACATATTGGCTCTTAATTAGTCATTATTAAGTACTTATTAATGCCTTATTATGCATGGTCTTATTGTACAACCAGTAAGCCATTAACTAAGAGTCTTCCTTATTAGTAACCCTAAGCCTTATATGTTCCCCTAGTGTCCAAATAACTCTTAATTAAGTCTTTGTTACGTAGAATATGTTCCCCATACTAAAGTGTTACCAAAAATGTAGTTAAGAAACATTTTCGTTATTTATTTTAACACTACATAATTGTACGTACATTTATTTTTCAGCAGTTATTTTTTCAGTCCCTTCTCGTGCTGTATATTTGATTAGTGCTTATTTTTGTAATCAGCCTGACCTAAACCTAAGATTTATGTGTTAAATAATAATATTTGCCATTAACACCTGGTGTCGATCATTTGGCAAGGTTGTTAACATGTTAAACTGTAAGTCAGTTAAATAGAATTATTGAATACAATTAAATTCAGGAGTAAATGTACTTTCCATCCATCCATTTTCTACCGCTTGTACTAATTCAGTGTTAATATTTAGGTGGGTCCCGGGGCCCTGTAGTGGAAAAGTTGGGCCCCGGGGTCAAAAAGGTTAAGAACCCCTGTTTTCTGTTTGAAGTAATGTTATTCACTGTCGTACAAGTGTAAAGAAGTTAACCACCGGACAAAAATAAAAATCTGTAAATTTGCATATTTAAGCTTTGAGTGTGGTTGTTTCAGGCCTGGGAGGCAGCAAGTACATTTCCTTCGAGGAGCGCCAGTGGCACAACGACTGCTTCAACTGCAAGAAGTGCTCCGTGTCCCTGGTCGGCCGCGGCTTCCTCACCGAGCGCGACGACATCCTGTGCCCCGAGTGCGGCAAGGACATCTGAAGCAGCCGCCGATTTAAAAACATCCGATGGATAGAGCGCCCCCTTATCAGCAGCGACTGTACATTGTTGTACGCCACGGCTGTTTTTCCACTTTGGAAACCTTTCAAAAATGCTAACACATTAACTACTTGCATGAATGTAGAGGACATGTTTGCAGATATTAAGTATTGTCGGCCTAATCTATATGAATGCACATTGTATGCGTCTTTAACTTGACTAATTCCCCTGTCGCTTCTGTGGAACTCTGGTGTAAACTTTAGATGTGCATGAAGTGGACTTTTATGGATTGTAGAAATATTCAACTATAAATAAAAGAGTTAACATTTATTCACACCGTTATGGAGCCTTTATTTTACTAAACTGCAATAATTGGAAGAAGAAAATGGCTTTAAAAACTCCGAGCAAGTTACAGTAGGAAGGGGATTCATATGGCCCCATTTGTCATGGTTTACCTGACACATGAAACGTGACTGCCAGGTTCAAACACTGATGACATCTATTATCGGTAGGTCGTGAGTTCAAACCCCGGCCGAGTCATACCAAAGACTATAAAAATGGGATCCATTACCTCCCTGCTTGGCACCCAGCATCAAGGGTTGGAATTGGGGGTTAAATCAACAAAAATGATTCCCGGGCGCGGCCACCGCTGCTGCCCACTGCTCCCCTCACCTCCCAGGGGGTGATCAAGGGTGATGGCTCAAATGCAGAGAATAATTTCGCCACACCTAGTGTGTGTGTGACAATCATTGGTACTTTAACTTAACTTAAACAGGACAAGAAGCAAAGAATCAAACAGTGACAGAATTCAATTTGGCTCAAACGTGTACATCTGTACCCTTCTACAGTGTCATTACGCTCTGCCAAAAGATTGTACGCCTCCTCTTTTATTTGGACTTTCCCTGACCACACGGCAACAGCTGCTTCCAAAGGGACGGGGGTCGTAAACAGCCATTGCCTTTGATTACAAAACAGTTCAAAAGAAAAGGTCGGTTCAAAAAAGAGGTCGTAAAAGAGTTCAAAAAGAGGTTCGTAAAAGAGTTAAAAAAAGAGGTGTCTGGAACTTGGGCAGATCCTGCCTTCTCTCCGCTTTGTAGTTCTTGGGTCAAAACAATATCTTCCTGTTGATTACAATACATGAAAGAAACAGAACACCTTCATGTTGCTTCCCCCCCTACACAGTGGAGTTTTACAAGCCTTCTTCTTGGTAGGTTCAAAGACAGCTTTTGTGATAACTTCGATACAATTATTCTGACAGTGACGAATTGGGGAGGTTGCACTATCCACTTTAGCCGCCAGACGTCAGTAGTGTATAGAGAGGGTATGACCGACTTAGTTGCGAAATTGGTAGCAAACGTGGCGCCCTGTAGTCACGTGAGGGGCTTTTTCGACCAATCAGAGTGAGGATGGCCAGAGGATCTCCTAAATGATTGGTCAAAGACCCCTCGCGTAATTACACGGCGTCAACACGATAGCAATGTTGAAAGCAGGTTAGCCATACTCTCTATAGCAGGGGTGTCCAAACTACAGCCCGCTGACGTCTTGAAATTGGCCCCTGAGAAGTCATGAGTTTATTAAGTAATATTGCCCGCAGGGAGACTGCATTCATATTTAAAAATCTAAAGTCTTCTTTGATTCTATCTTGTCGACACGTAGTAAACAACGCAAGTTTATTCGTTAATGAGGCAAAGCACAGCATTTACATATATAACCCAATGCAAACAGCCTTCCCTAGTCATGGTGCAAATAAAAACATACAACCAACACAAAATATCAACGGACATGATCACTGAACTTTGTGGATATTATTTTTAAAAAAACGTCCATCACCGATAAAGAAATTAAAAATTGCACCCATTTAAATCCATTACAAAGCATGATGGGAAAAATGCCAAACACTCTCCACACTTATCCATGTTTGGCGCATTTTATCTGCTCGATATTTCTGACAAAACGTTAAGGAGATTGTCGCGGAAGTAAACAAGGTGGGAGTCAAACTTTCACATACTCTTAATATCTACTTGTATTAATTATATATCCATTATATTATTATATGTACTATTATATATATATATATATATATATATATATATATATATATATATATGTGTGTGTGTGTGTGTGTGTGTGTGTGTATATATATATATTGACGTGCAGTCAGGGGAGGCAGGTGAGGCGGGGCCTCACATGCCATCATGGAAAGAAAAAAAATGTAAAAAGGAAAAAAAATAATTAAATTGTTATATGTATCCAGTGATTATACTATAGTTATTTTCCATTTAACTTCACCAGTTTTAGATTATTTTTATTCAAAATCGCTGAATTTTCACATTTATATTATATTATATATTTTTTAATATATATTTATATTTACCTTTTTTTTAGATCATTGCGGCCCCCAAGTCAAAAGGTTTGGACACCCTCTACAGCTCTGGAATATTCTAAAATGTGTTGAGTGACAATTCCAACTTTGACCACAATGTCAATTGCTATGTAGAATGGTGTTTTCCATCATTTTCAGCAGTATGCATTACAAAGTTAATACCCCCTCCCCCCCTTCCTCTAACGCAAGACCAACCCAGGAATAGAGCCATATGAATCCCTTCCCTACTGTAAGTTTCAACAATGATTTGGAGTGCATGAGAAAATGGAATGGAAGTGAATTATATTTATATAGCGCTTTTCTCTAGTGACTCAAAGCGCTTTACATAGTGAAACCCAATATCTTAAGTTACATTTAAACCAGTGTGGGTGGCACTGGGAGAAGGTGGGTAAAGTGTCTTGCCCAAGGACACAACGGCAGTGACTAGGATGGCGGAAGCGGGGATCAAACCTGGAACCCTCAAGTTGCTGGCACAGCCGCTCTACCAACCGAGCTATACCGCCCCCGAATGGAAAGCATAGCTTTCGTTGAGTGTTTATAAACACAGCAGCAACACACCCAATGTTGGAGTAGTGGTAAGGGCAAGCAGCATTGAACAATAATAAATAATTAATAGTATTTAAAGATACAATTGTAACATATTTTATTTGGAAAAAATGTTTTCCACAATTTTAAAGTGTATGAACAGTAGACACTGCCATGTTGTTGCAGGAGGTTACCTACAGCCACAGCAGTTCATGCCAGTGTTTTTTGACCAGCTGCTAATTTAGAGACCCTGGGTAGTTGTTTTCTTCTGGAAGTTGAAAGTCTACTGCAAAACCACTTAGTCATAGATCTTCTACACACAAGAAGGTTGTCACTCACAGGCGTTTTGCCAACTTGTTAAGAACTTTTACAATTGACATATTGTTTATAGTGTAATAAAAGCAACAGTAAAGAGTGAGCATTTGTATTGATACTTTATGTATAAATGCTGTTGGTACAAATACAACATTGGCAACTCTGATTTTGAAAAGGGGGTGATGTCAAAAGTCCACAAAAACAATCAAAAGCAGGCGCCAACCTTCAAATTTCATGGTATTTAGCTGAGATCATTAAACGGCAATACTATGTGAACTACTTATAAACACACTTAACCTCACTGAGGTTGAAATATATTAACACAATAACTCAAGTAATCAGGTTTCTAAAAAACATAATACACAGGTAAAAGTGTATTATTGTAAACAGCTACATTAACAACTAATAAACGCCTGCTGAGTACAACATTTTATTTTATGCCAGGAGTGAGTGAGTGAGGATGGGAGCACAACAATGTTCATTTTGAAAGGATTGATGCACTTTCTGTTCCTTTATTGACATGTCACGGCCAAGTCACATGCTGGATCTTTTTCTTCATCTCTGGAGACTTCAGAACACCCTGAAGACATGGAGAAGAAAAAAGAGCTTTGAAAAAATCCGGCAAAAAAAAAAAGTCTCCTTAATAAGCATACAATTAAAAGGTTCTGTATTATAATATATCTAAAATATACTTAATTATTGGAAATGTGTTGTCCAAAATCTGGCTTTATTGCTGGAATGGAGACCGTTTAAAAGTTACTGGGAACACGCCGTTTTGTGTCTGTAGTAGTGTTGTCCTGATACCAATATTTTGGTACCGGTACCAAAATGTATTTCGATACTTTTTGGTACTTTGATACTTTTCTAAATAAAGGGGACCACAAAAAATGGCATTACTGGCTTTATTTTAACAAAAAATCTTATGTCCTTAAATAAAATAGTGAACATATGAGACAACTTGTCTTTTAGTAGTAAGTAAACAAACAAAGGCTCCTAATTTAGCTGCTGACATATGCAATAACATATTGTGTCATTTTCCATTCTATTATTTTGTCAACATTATTAAGGACAAGTGGTAGAAAATGAATTATTAATCTACTTTTTGTAGATGGAGTGCTCCCGCGTAAAAAGCGACCAAGCAACTAAAAAAACATAATGTAGCGGCGTCCTTGTAGTGTGTAATAATGTTAAAGACAATATACACTTCATTACGCATGTACCATATCACTATATCCATGATTAAATGCTTTATAAATCCATGAGAGTTTTGCAGCGGCACACGAACGTCTGTGTGCTTTATATAGGCATTTAAAGGGGAACATTATCACCAGACCTATGTAAGCGTCAATATATACCTTGATGTTGCAGAAAAAAGACCATATATTTTTTTAACCGATTTCCGAACTCTAAATGGATGAATTTTGGCGAATTAAACGCCTTTCTATTATTCGCTCTCGGAGCGAGGACGTCACAACGTGACGTCACATCGGGAAGCAATCCGCCATTTTCTCAAACACAGAGTCACATCAGCTCTGTTATTTTCCGTTTTTTCGACTGTTTTTCGTACCTTGGAGACATCATGCCTCGTCAGTGTGTTGTTGGAGGGTGTAACAACACGAACAGGGACGGATTCAAGTTGCACCAGTGGCCCAAAGATGCGAAAGTTTGTTCCGCACACTTTACCGACGAAAGCTATGCTACGACAGAGATGGCAAGAATGTGTGGATATCCTGCGACACTCAAAGCAGATGCATTTCCAACGATAAAGTCAAAGAAATCTGCCGCCAGACCCCCATTGAATCTGCCGGAGTGTGTGAGCAATTCAGGGACAAAGGACCTCGGTAGCACGGCAAGCAATGGCGGCAGTTTGTTCCCGCAGACGAGCGAGCTAAACCCCCTGGCTGTCTTGGCTCACACCGTCCCAAGATGATCAAGAGAAGAATATCGACCCTAGCTTCGCTGGCCTGCAGACATCAACTCCAAAACTGGACAGATCAGCTTTCAGGAAAATATAGCGGATGAGGGTATGTCTACAGAATATATTAATTGATGAAAATTGGGCTGTCTGCACTCTCAAATTGCATGTTGTTGCCAAATGTATTTCATATGCTGTAAACCTAGTTCATAGTTGTTAGTTTCCTTTAATGCCAAACAAACACATACCAATCGTTGGTTAGAAGGCGATCGCCGAATTCGTCCTCGCTTTCTCCCGTGTCGCTGGCTGTCGTGTCGTTTTCGTCGTTTTAGCTTGCATACGGTTCAAACCGATATGGCTCAATAGCTTCAGTTTCTTCTTCAATTTCGTTTTCGCTAACTGCCTCCAGACTACAACCATCCGTTTCAATACATGCGTAATCTGTTGAATCGCTTAAGCCGCTGAAATCCGAGTCTGAATCCGAGCTAATGTCGCTGTAAACTTGCTGTTCTATCCGCCATGTTTGTTTGTATCGGCATCACTATGTGACGTCACAGGAAAATGGACGGGTGTTTATAACGATGGTTAAAATCAGGCACTTTGAAGCTTTTTTTAGGGATATTGCGTGATGGGTAAAATTTTGAAAAAAACTTCGAAAAATAAAATAAGCCACTGGGAACTGATTTTTAATGGTTTTAACCCTTCTGAAATTGTGATAATGTTCCCCTTTAACAGCAGCGTCATGCTTATTTGATTAAAAAAAAAAAAAAAAAAAAAACAGCTCCCACATCTGCAGCTAAAGCTGGAAAGTCAGCAGAGCTTTATTTTAGGATGTGTAGCGAAGTCTTCCCTTTTCTTTTTTTGTTGCAAATGTGTCCTTTGTGAATTTTTCCAGGACGTGCGTGTCGAAAGCAGCATTAGGTAAAAATGTCTGGATCTTACCGAGCTGTTTGCCTCCCGTTTGTGGCTTGTTGTGTCGGTGCTGCGTGAAGAGGTGTGGTTGGGAGGCGAAGATGATGATTTTGATGATGATGATGGTGATGATGATGAGGATGAAAGAGAAAGTTTACGAATGGGGTTGGACAAGTTAACAGCCGGGGGAGGTTTTAGTCTGTCGATGACTCCAGGTGACACTGTGGCGGTCTCTGCTTTCTTCAGTTTTAGTGATCCAGAGGAATTAATGTGATCCCTAAAGACAAAAACACATTGAATAGTAAAGGTTCAAACACTTAAAAGTACAAATATGATGTCTACACTAAAACGTGCTCGTTGGGGTTTAATTTGACTTAAAAGACAACAGTTAATAGTTATGTTTTTTTTAATGTGCACAGTTGTTCAATATTGATGTTGCCAATATATAATGCAATGTACTAAATTAGTAATGTACATAATAAATTGTCACACGATGTGACAATCTATTTTCATAAATACAGCCCAATAATAACACAATTTATTTATAAAGCACTTTTCAAAAACTCAAAAATGCTTTACAGTGTAAAAAACAACCGCTTGTCCCTTTTGGGTTCACGGGGGGCGCTGGAGCTTATCTCAGCTGCACTCGGGCGGAAGGCGGGGTACACCCTGGACAAATCGCCACCTCATCGCAGGGCCAACACAGATAGACAGACAACATTCACACTCACATTCACACACTAGGGCCAATTTAGTGTTGCCAATCAACCTATCCCCAGGTGCATGTCTTTGGAGGTGGGAGGAAGCCGCAGTACCCGGAGGGAACCCACGCAGTCACGAGGAGAACATGCAAACTCCACACAGAAAGATCCTAAATCCGGGATTGAACTCAGGACTACTCAGGACTTTCGTATTGTGAAGCTCATGCACTAACCCCTGTCCCACCGTGCTGCCCAAAAAAACAAAACAACATACCGGTAACAGAAGTTAAAAGCAGTGTGGAACATGTGTGTTTTTAAGTTCATCTTGAAGGTTAAAGTCTCTTAACTTAACTTAACTTAAAATAACCTAATTACAAATGAGGGCCACACTGAAAAAGGGGAAAAAAACGCCAAAGAGAATACAGTTAAATAATTTGGAGAATAATAAAAGAATAATAATAAAAATATATAATTAAGGGAATATTTCATTATTATTAAAAGGATAACGTCAAACAATGAAAGACTAAAGTAGAATTTTTTACGAGATTAGGCTCATGTTTAGAGAGAAGGGGAGAATATTTGGAGATTCAAGGCGTATTTCTTATGACAATATTGTTGTAATATTAAGAGAAAAAAGGGGAATATTACAAGAATGTTGACATACAGTAATATGAGTTTGAGTTTGTGTTCATTTGGAACATGCATGCATACAACATGATACATCACAATTTCCAGTTTCTCTATTCAACATGTTCGAAAAGGAGTAGGAAGAAGCAGAGCTTATTTAATGCTACCCCTTTTCCTTTACATAGCAGTTGCTAAAACTTTTGTTCACTTCCTGTTCTCAATGTATTCACAATATACTCCATAACAATAAAAATAAATAAATAATTAGTGAAGTAAGTTATATTTCATATGGTGAGATAAGTAAGATTATCTAGAAAATGAATGGATGGATGAGATAAATTCAGAATGTTTATCATGGTTCTTCTTCTTTGTACTTTGTAAACACTTTAAGTTTGAAGAGTTTCTTGAAGTGGATCATATTAGTACATTGTTTGATTGCTTTGCTTAATCCATTCCATAATTTAATTCCACATACTGATATACTGAAGGTCTTAAGTGTTGTACGTGCGTACAAATGTTTTAAACTACATTACATTTTGACAAGAACAAGAAAGTTTGATCATATTACGCCTATACTGGCTCACCTGCACTGGCTTCCTGTGCACTTAAGGTGCGACTTTAAGGTTTTACTACTTACGTATAAAATACTACACGGTCTAGCTCCACCCTATCTTGCTGATTGTATTGTACCATATGTCCCGGCAAGAAATCTGTGTTCAAAGAACTCCGGCTTATTAGTGATTCCCAGAGCCCCCCAAAAAAGTCTGCGTGCTATAGAGCGTTTTCTATTCGGGCTCCAGTACTCTGGAATGCCCTCCCGGTAACAGTTAGAGATGCTACCTCAGTAGAAGCATTTAAGTCCCATCTTAAAACTCATTTGTATACTCTAGCCTTTAAATAGACCCCCTTTTAGACCAGTTGATCTGCCGTCTCTTTTCTGCTTCTGCTCTGCCCCCTCTCCTGCGTGGAGAGGTTAATAGGTGACAACAGATGATGCACTAGCTGTCAAAGTCGGGACCCGAGGTGGACCACTCATCTGTGCATCAGTTGGGGACGTCTCTGCGCTGCTGACCTGTCTCCACTCAAGATGATCCCCTGCTGGCCCCACTATGGACTGGACTCTCACACTATTAACTAGATCCACTCGACGTCCATTGCACCACCCACATCTGCGGTCCCCTCCAAGGTTTCTCATTGTAGCCCATTGGGTTGAGTTTTTCCTTGATGCCCTGATGTGGGATCTGAGCCATGGATGTCATGGTGGCTTGTGCAGCCCTTTGAGACACTCGTGATTTAGGGCTATAAATAAATGATAAATGGGTTATACTTGTATAGCGCTTTTCTACCTTCAAGGTACTCAAAGCGCTTTTGACAGTATTTCCACATTCACACACACATTCACACACTGATGGCGGGAGCTGCCATGTAAGGCGCTAACCAGCAGCCATCAGGAGCAAGGGGTGAAGTGTCTTGCTCAAGGACACAACGGACGTGACTAGGATGGTAGAAGGTGGGGATTGAACCACAGTAACCAGCAACCCTCCGATTGCTGGCACGGCCACTCTACCAACTTCGCCATATATAAATAAACTTTGATTGATGGCAGCACTGTGATGAAGGGGTTAGTGCATGTGCCTCACAATACAAAGGTCCTGAGTTCAATCCCGGGCTCGGGATCTTTCTGTGTGGAGTTTCATGTTCTCCCCATGACTGCGTGGGTTCCCTCCGGGTACTCCGGCTTCCTCCCACCTCCAAAGACATGCACCTGGGGATAGGTTGATTGGCAACACTAAATTGGCCCTAGTGTCTGAATGTGAGTGTGAATGTTGTCTGTCTATCTGTGTTGGCCCTGCGATGAGGTGGCGACTTGTCCAGGGTGTCATCGGCGGTCACTCGAACAAGTATGACAATCCTCCTGGTAGGGGGTGTATACCTTTATGGAGGATGCCTGTGCGTGACTTAGTTTAACGTGGGGAGACTGGTGCACAGACAGTCACCACACGATCCTTGACAGAATCGGGTCAGGGTCCAGTGGCATGGAGTCCAAGACGACTGGGGACCCTTTTCTGCAGCAGCCTTCTACCGCCATTGCAGCCGTTGTGGTAGTTCTTAAATCTACCGTCTTCCGCCTGCTGTACCATGCCTTCCGCCCGAATGCAGCTGAGATAGGCTCCAGCACCCCCCCCCCCCCCCCCCCCCTCCGAAATTGACAAGCGGTAGAAAATGGATGGATGATTGATTGATTGCCATTTTTCTCCAATATTATATTTCTTCTCTTTTGTTGAGAAGAATTGTTGTATATGAGTTTACATTTTGTGAGAATGAAGCCATCATAATAGAAATGTGAGAGAGAAACTGAAGAGAATAAAGTTGTAATATTACAAAAAAAAAATGTGATTACCGGTAATAGGAAAAAAAAAAGGAAGACCAATTTTGGGCGGACTTAGAGTATTTAAACCGCGCTTTGGGGTGCGCTCGGTTTGTCAATTCACCTGTTTGCCTGCCCGCCGGGCGGTGTCAGCTTCCTTCGGCCTTTCGCCATCCTCTTTCCCCAGCGGTTGTTGGGCAACGTCCGCTGCGGCCGGGGGATAACATGTCGAATATAGAGGTCTACGAGCTGGTCGCGACTGCTGCAATCTCTGCAGCTGACCTTTTTCTGGAGCACGAACAAGAAGAGGTCAGTTCTAGTCGTCCGTTTGACGAGTCATCGAACACAGCCGCCATCGACTGTTAGCTTCACATGCTAACCGCCGTAGCATTTTTCCCTCTATCTACTTCACACGACACACCCTAAATGTCAATTTTGGGAATCAATGCCTCACCTCACTTAAGATTAGCTGGAGAAAATCCTGAGATAGCAGCTCAGGGTGCAATAAAACATCCACTTCTGAGGCAGAAGTAGCTTTGCCGGCTAACTCACCAGAGGTCGCCATGTTTGCTATTTCCCAGCATGCTCCTCGTCACCTAAACTTATTTTTTGGTGTTATTTGTGTATAACACTGCCATCTGTTGAACTGGAGAAGCATTACAAAACCATCAAAAATACTACAGCAGTGACCCCGAAAGGGACAAGCGGTAGGAAATGGTTGATTGATTGATTGGTTCATTGAGACTTTTATTAGTTGATTGCACAGTAGAGTAGGGGCGGTATAGCTCGGTTGGTAGAGCGGCCGTGCCAGCAACTTCAGGGTTGCAGGTTCGATCCCCGCTTCCGCCATCCTAGTCACTGCTGTTGTGTCCTTGGGCAAGACACTTTACCCACCTGCTCCCAGTGCCACCCACACTGGTTTAAAAATGTAACCTAGATATTGGGTTTCACAATGTAAAGCGCTTTGAGTCACTTGAGAAAAGCGCTATATAAATATAGTTCACTTCACTTCACTACAGTACATATTCCGTACAATTGACCACTAAATGGTAACACCCGAATAAGTAGTTCAACTTGTTTAAGTCGGGTCCACGTTAATCAATTCATGGTAAATGTGGATGGATGGGTGACACATTTGCTACCGGGCCGCACAGAGACAGTAGATAATTTATAACCGACCACGTTTTCTCCTACTTAACTTTTGCCATTCCCACCAGACACACCAATGTTTGGAAGTAGAATTGTCTCACATCAACATATATACATCAATATATAAGTTGAAAGTAGCTTACCACCACCAGGTGTGAATGATTGATGGGTTCTACATGTAAAGCGACTTTGGGTACTTAGAAAAGCGCTATATAAATCCCAGTTATTATTATTATTATTATTATGATAATAATACTTATGCATATATTAACAAATATACAAATACAAATGTGATACAGGGCAGCACAGTGGATGAGGGGTTAGTGCGTCTGCCTCACAATACGAAGGTCCTGAGTAGTCGTGAGTTCAATCCCGGCCTCGGGATCTTTCTGTGTGGAGTTTGCATGTTCTCCCCGTGACTGCGTGGGTTCCCTCCGGGTACTCCGGCTTCCTCCCACCTCCAAATATATGCACCTGGGGATAGGTTGATTGGCAACACTAAAATTGGCCCTAGTGTGTGAATGTGAGTGTGAATGTTGTGTGTCTATCTGTGTTGGCCCTGCGATGAGGTGGCGACTTGTCCAGGGTGTACCCTGCCTTCCGCCCGATTGTAGCTGAGATAGGCTCCAGCGCCCCCCGCGACCCTGAAGGGAATAAGCGGTAGAAAATGGATGGATGGATGGAAATGTGATACACAAATAAATAAATAATTTGTATAAATAAACGCGTATTTGTTAAATATATTTTTGAGATTTGAAAATATATACAAATAAAATGTATAAATATAAAAATGTGACATACAAATAAATCAAGAATTTGTATAAATAAACGTGTATTTGTAAATATATTTTTGAGATTTGATTATAAATATGCTTGATTTTGTATTGAATTTGCATATGTGGATCACTTTTTTCGCTTTTGTGTCGATGAGACATTCCTCCCACAAACCAGATGCACAAATAAATGTGACCGACACGCTCCCCTGAACAACCAGCAGAGGGCACTGCAGCCTGATAAGAGATCAGTATCTACATCGGGATAAGGTCATTAAACGGCATTGATACAATAAAATAAGCAGTTAGCATGGTCTTTCAGATTAACTGGATAAATTAGCATTAGCTAATACAACGCTAACGTTAGCTAGCTCAGGCCCGTTGTGCGTTTTCTCTGTAAAGACTTGGATTGTTTTTGTACAGAGAACTCCGGGCATTTTGCATATATTGCGTATAATGCTCTGTGACCCAGACCACTCAGGCTGCAGTGCCCTCTGCTGGTTGTTCAGGGGAGTGTGTAGGTCACATTTATTTGTGCAGAATATCAGTAATTGCTGAGACTCGGAGAAGAAGTAAGACATTTTCAGAATTGTAAACATATGATGTTCTTTTATGTACATTTCTTAAGCCTGTTCAAAATGACCTAAACCATTCCCATCATCATCTTGGTATTTTGTTATACCCACATTAAAGGTCCTTTTATTGTTTATTCACTATTATCCTCAGTTGGTATAGCAGCCACACGTCATAAAATCTCAAGTGGAATGAACGCTGGTCTCCCGTATCCCAGCAACGCTATATTCATATCATGTGACCTCAGCTCTGTTTATATAATGGAAACAACAGAGAACCAAGAACAAGGATGTGGTTTTAAAAATGTGTTTATTTGGCTTATTCTGTCCTTGTCAAGTATATGCAAGTCAATATGTTTACAAAATACTAATCAAATGTTTTAGAATATCACTACCCCCATTTTTTTTTAAAGAAACATGACTGACATTGTAATGAGCACCACTTACGATGGGCATTTTAATTGATTCATGATAACGATTGCTAAGAATTAGCTTTTTTTTGTGTCTAACTGATTATTCGGGTCTTCCTGAAACAGTTGAGGCAAAATGAAGCCCAGTACTTGGCTGCTACCAGCAGAGGCGCTGTTGATTCAATCCCAGCTAGTTTGCTGTCTAAAAAAGGACAATGTGATTTTTAACGACCGCAACCTCTCCTCCTCATTCTGCTCTATACAACACTGACATGAAAACAGGAGTTCAGAACATTCAGATAGGAATTATCCCATCCTATAACAAATAACAGTGAACATGAGTGACCTAATTCTGTCATTTGTGTGTCGTTGATTAATCGCGTCTTCATGAATTGGAGTGCAAAAAAAGTGCAGTACTTGACTGCAACCAGCAGAGGCGCTATTGCTTCAGTCTCAACTTGCTTGCTGTCTAAAGGACAGCATGGCATCAGCTTGTGGAAGTTGAGCTGCATCCACAAAGACGTTGCTATGGCACAACTCCTCCTCTACTCCTCATTTTGCTCAATACAACACTGACATGGAAACAGGAGTTCAGAACATTCAGGGAGACATTTTCCCATTCTCCAGTTTGCTGTTCATAGAAGAGCAGCATTATGGGAACTCAAGCTACAGTCCAACTCATCCTCCTTATTTTTAGAAATACATTTTTCAACCATAACATTAACAGTAAAAAAAAAAAACACAATAAATTAGCGCTGTCGTAGTTAACACGATAATAACGCACTATTAATGCACATGCCTCCTGACTCGTTTTTGACCCATGGTCCATTCTGTAGCGTGGGGAATGTAATGTCGTTCAGTTATTGTTGAGCCACGAGCTCGTAAATAGCAAGCCGAAATGCACAAAGAAAAGGGGACATTATGGAAAACTATTTTACCTTGCAGAGCACAAGCTTTACTTCCTTGTTTGGATTACAGTTGAGTGCATTGATAACATAAAATGTAGATTGTTACACTAACTACTGTAGTAAGATGGAATAAAAGCTAATCAGAAAAGACGGTAAGCCGGAAGTTTAGATTCATTTTTTATCTGAGACTTTCACGTCTTCAAAACACCTCTTCTCATACCAATCACACACTTCCGGGTTCACAATAATAGCGCTATGCGTTAAATCCGGTCTAACAACCATAACAAAATAAACATTACGATCATTCATCCATCCATTTTCTATCATGCTTTGTCAAAGATGTTTTGCATTGTAATCTGTGATATTTTTACCTAAATAAATGTTTTCTAGCAGATTGAAATAAAGTGTATATTGCTTTATAACCTATTCTGGTTGATAGAGAAATGAATACCATTAACTTGTTCAACATGTAAGAGAATATCAGAAGCATTTTTTTCAGGTAGAAATATCACAGATTACATTACCAAACATCTTTGACAATCAAACCATTACCATAAGAATCCAAATTTTGTGCTATTAACGCATGAAACTGGTATCTGAGTGGTGTAGCTTCTCTCCTCTGAAGTGCTTCGATAGCAGGAATACAAATTATGCATCCCTACAATACAAAAACAATCTGGCCATCTGGTACTTTTTGGGGAATTTTGCCTATCATTCACAATCCTTATGTAAGACAAGAACACATATTTATTTTTATATTTATTATTTTAATGCATTTTTAATACTAAATAAATGCAAACAAATGTACGCTTACAATGGAGCATAATCTGCCTAAAAAACATCCAAACACCTCTGTTAAGGTCTTATATACATTATGTAAGTGTATATGTAATGTAGTAACGGGCAAATTCATAATAATATGTAATATTTACATATTTTGAGCATTTATGGAATTTGCAGCGCATTAATTTCCAAAACGCATCACAACTTTTGTTTTTTCAACTAAATCACTGATCAAAAGTCACTGACTTCATGGGAGCCAACGGGCATAATAAAATATCACTTACTGTACAATGTCTGCTGTCATTAGCATGCCGACTGTTGGAATCTTGTTATACTCCCGTTCAGATGGAACCAAGCATGTTTGTGTCGTTTTTCGCCATTTCAGGTCTAAATAGGCTGTCAAAGTGTACCAACTTGTTGGATTACATCCTCATCCTTCTACTCTCCAGGTGAGAGGCACGATTTATGATCTACAATAAACTTCCACAAGCAGGAAAGCTAGGATACAGCTGATCAGTCGATATTGTTCACATAGTTTGTGATCACGGCTTGTTGTGTGTTAGCGCTTATAAACAATATCACCAATACTTGCTAAATATTGAAGTCACAAAATGTAAATAGAGTATTGTTGGCGGTTTTTGGATGTTTTTAATTGGGTTTTATGAGTTAAAATTGATTTTTTTTAAAAATCCGTCGTAATGTCTTTCATAATGATTGTGAACGATAGGCAAAATTAAAAGAAAAAAGTGCAGTTCCCCTTTAAATAGAGTGTGCAACCAGCAGAGGTGCTGTTGATTAAGTCTTAACACGTTTCTGCTCTAAAAAAAAATTCAATATGTCAGCTGTCGAAAGCTAAACTATAGCCTTCGTTATTGCAACATTATTCTGTTCGATACAATGGTGGCATGGAAACAGGGGTTCGTAACATTCAGATAGACATTTTCAACCACAACATTACTAGTAAAAAATAAATAAATTATTCAATTGTTAACAATTCCGTCAATTGCGTAATATTGATTGTTAATTGATGGCCTTTAAATGGAGTGGGCTACTTGGCTGCAACCAGCAGAGGCGTCTTTATACGTTTTCGCTCTAAAAAATAGTCAACATGTCCGCAGTGAAAACCAACACAGATGACGTAAAAATCACAAGAAAGAGGGAGGAAATTTGTATGTAGTCATTGTTGATGATCAGATTAACCATAAAAAGTAGACATTTTGCGTCTTTCACACTGCCGACTGCGTCTCGCTGCAGACGTAAATGTTGCTTGGTCGCACCCTCCTTCGGCTCCGTCCTGCCACTTTTGGACACAGACGGCAGCTTTTCGGGACAAATTCCTGACACGCCTCCCGGAACTTTCGGATCCTCCAGCAGTAGATGATGGGATTGAAAACCGTCTTCAGGTAGCTGAGCCACAGGGCACCTATGCTGATGGGGTAGAAGGCCGGGCTGTAGTAGAAGCGGCGGCTGAAGACGGCCAGCAGGCTCACCACGGTGTATGGCAGCCAGCATGCTGAGAAGCCCACGAAGAGGATGAGGATGGTGGTGAAGGCCCTGGTTTTGAAGCTCATGTCCACTTTAATGTGGGGGTGTCTCTGCAGCCCGATGAGCCTCCGTTTGCTGACTTGGTTGAGGGCCGGCAGGCAGGAGTGCTCGCTGGCGTGGCTGTGGACGCGCAGGGTGTTGTGGCGAACTGTGCTAAGGATGCACAAGTAAGAGTAGAGCATGACGGAAAAGGGGGCGAAGAAGACCGCAACCGCCAAGAGGATGGCATAGGCCCGGTCAGCCACGGACTCACTGTAACCCAGCACGCACTGCGGCGCCCAGGCATCCCCTATGTCTGCAGCGCCTGTCCTCCAGCCCACGACGGACGGTAAAGAGATGCATAAACTTAACAACCACGAACCTGCGATCAAGACCTTTGCTCTGTGCGGCGTCAACTTGTCCTGGCGCTGTACGATGATGAGAAAGCGGTCCACGCTGATGATGAGGAGTATGGACACGCCCTCCAAGACAAAGAGCCAGTAGAGCATGATGGAGGCACGACAGAATCCTCTCCCGAAACTCCAGTCGCCGCTCCCTAGCGTGACGGCGGTGAAGGGCATGCACAGGAGCGACAGCATGATGTCCGACAAGGCCAACGTGGCGAGGAGGAGGTTGATGGCGGACCGCATGGCCGGCTTCTGGTAGACGATCAAGCACACGATGGAGTTGCCCAGGAATCCGATGGTGATCATGAAGATCATGACGGCGGCCAGAGTCACGCGCAACGTGACCGATATGAGAGGCGCCCCCGGGTCGGACGGGATGCTCTTTGTGGTTTCAACGACGTCATCCGGCTCCATCAGGTCGCAGCCCTCCAGCAGGCTTTCATTGCAAAAAGCCATGATGCCGTTTAATCAGACGATGTCGACGTGGGAAGGATGCTTGATCGCCGTCAAAGGCACAGCTGCTGTGCCATCTGAAACATAGACATAAAATGCATTGCTTGCTTAGATTCACTTAATCAGACACGTAAGTGACGCCAATCAAACAAGAACAATTACAATGTTATTCAAGGCTGTAGCTTTACAGTGTCTGTTTTATGCATTATGTAAAAAATATGTATACAAAAATGACCTTTGTTCATGTTTTGGGTGAAACAAACAAAAGAATGTCCACCGAATGTGTAGCTTCCTACTTTACATTATTAAAAAAACAACACGTTGATTGGCATCACTAAATTGGCCCTAGTGTGTGAATGTGGGTGTGAACGTTGTCCTTTTAATAACCTGGTCCTTAACACCACCAAGACGAAGGAGCTGATCATGGATTTCCGGAAAAAAAAAAACCCATCCAACCACTGTACATCAACGGGGACTATGTGGAAATGGTCTCTAACTTCAGGTTCCTGGGGATCCAGATCAAGGAAAACCTGTCGTGGAGTATGAACACCTCAGTGACCATCAAAAAGGCACAGCAGAGACTTTACTTTCTGAGACTCCTCAAAAAGAACAACCTGTCACAAAAACTGCTTGTGTCCTTCTATCGCTGCTCAATAGAGAGTGTGCTGACATACTGCATGTGTGTATGATATGCCAGCTGCACAGCAGCAGAGAGAAATGCACTTCAGAGGGTCATAAAAACTGCCACGAAGATCACTGGCTGCTCTCTCCCCTCCCTAGATGAACTGTACAGTGTCAGGTGCCTCAAAAAGGCCCAAAACATCATAAGGGACCCATCTCACCCTGGACATAAACTTTTTGAACTGCTGCCCTCGGGCAGGAGATACAGGACAATAAAATGCCGGACAAACAGACTTAAGAACACTTTTTACCCGAGAGCAATAGTGTCGCTGAACACAAGACGACAATAATGACTGTGCATGTGAGCTGTGTACTTGCTATTTTTATGTATTTTATGTATTTTTATCTATTTATCTATGTTCTTATGGTTGTATGTTTTAGGAATTTGCACTAAATTAGTTTTGCTTACAATTTTGTTGTACAATGTACAATGACAATAAAGATATATTCTATTCTATTCTATTCTTATCTGTGTTGGCACTGCGATGAGGTGGCGACTCGTCCAGGGTGTACCCTGCCTTACCCCCCGAGTGCAGCTGGGATAGGCTCCAGTCCACCCTCCCATATACACACACATCGTGACCCCAAGAGCGACAAGCGGTAGAAAATGGAAAGATGGATGATGAAAAATCAATCAATAAAATGTTTAAAGGACCTAGTTAGGGGTTACCTATCAATAGCAACTTACATAATGATTCAACTAGTGCCCCTTATTGAACTAATCACAGTCTTCTATAATTGCCGGGTGCATGGTCTGCAAAGCAAATTGGTTTTATGCTGTGTTCCATTTGTTGAGAGTCAACTTGAGAGCCATAAAATATCAAGTTTGTAGCAGTTTTCAAAGTTGACCAACTTCCTAGCTTGGTGCCACAACCTTCTACTACACAGGTGAGAGTGATGATTTATGACCAAGTATTAACAGAAGCAGCTGAAGCTTTTTCTTAATTTATCGCTTCCGGTGTTATTAGCATTGATGGGCAAGCTACTTGAAAAATGTAGTAAGCTGAGCTACAAGTTACTTTCGATTAAATGTCGCTAAGCTTCAGGGGAAGCTATCCCCAGAAAATTGTAGCAAGCTACACTACAAGCGACACCGCAAATGCAGCTTGCTACCTCAAAGCTACATATATGACCCATAGAATGACATACATTAAGTTACAGATCCCCAATTAACATCATTTATATCTGTGGGCCCACATACTGTATATAATATCAATGCTAATGTAACCCAGAGTGTACAAATGGACCCAAGAACAACTACCGTAACTCTCGGGGTCCCCGCACCACACTGTATTTATATATTTTAGTTTGCCTTTTCTTTGGCCCATCCTTATAATGTTATGTATTTTCTATCTATCTAAAACAGTATCTATCTATATCTTGACAAAAAAAACAATGACTTGTGTTGTTTGGGAGCATTAGGTAAAAGTTATGTGCGGTAAAACTTTTCATGAAATCAACTCACCTTAATGTGTGTTCCTAAGTTTGTGATGTATGTCTTAGATGAAGAGAGTAGTTATGATTTTGGTGTACATAGTAAACAACACAAAATTAAGATTTTGGGCAGTGTTTTCTCTAAACTCATACATTTGTCTAAATATGGCCAAGGACACGCATTATTGTGGGTTTCCTGCACGTTGTCTTCATCACTAAAATAAAAATCTAATATGCAGGAGAAATCTCTCTGCCATTTTCAAGAATGTTTTTTTTTTTTTTGAGTCAGCTTGAAGCGTCCCTCTGTCTCCGACTCCCTTGTCGTCATGTGACATGAGTGCTTGTCTGTTATGATTTTGCTTACTAGTTTCGATGAACCGCCTTATCTTGCCTCTGATTGACCTCTCCATAATGTTTAGCCCTAACCATAGCCTATTTTGACTCATCATACGAAGACTAACCAATCATCATGGATTTTCTCCGTATGTATGGATGTTCTCAACCAACCAGGTCATTGTATTTTCTCCATAATTTTTTGGCTTGGATTTGCAGTCCATTTTCTCTCTTTGTAGCTTGTAGCTTTGATGTAAGCTACCTCGCTATGTGGGTCTAAAAATAGCTAAGCTACGTAGCTTCACTACATGTAGCTTGTTACTGCCCATCACTGGTTATTAGCAGCTCAAGCTAGCAGGAGAGCTCGCGACTTGCTAGTGGTTGGAGGAGCTAGGCGATGTGTCACGACGCCAGAAAAGTAGTTCCTCTGTGTTAGCTCTTACAATAACAATGTCCTTATTGCTGCTTATATGCAGGTCATGGCATGTAAATGGAGCATTGTTGACAGTTTTTGGATTATTTTTTCGAGGGCTGTATAGGGGAGTATAGATGAATCTCATTGCCTGCTTCGCACTAGCAGTTTTTTTTTACTATTTTGGAATGCACATTAAAGAGAAAGACATGTGTTCTAGAACGATGGTGAAATAGTTCTCCTTTACCAAACAAGGTTCCCTGTCTGTTGTTCAACAGAGTTACATCAAAACTAACTTACTATTTACCAAATACAGTACATGCCCCACCAAAATCAACGACATAACTACAGTATATTGAGCACAATTATGTCGATGTGAGTGCAGGCTAGAAAAAAACCTTCAGCCTTGAATGCAGTTGATGATTAACAAGTGAAACTGCACACTTAGACCACCACCATTGATCATAACAATATGTTTATTTTTGTGGTCGTAGACCTGCACTGCTTAATATTGCATTGAGCCTCCATACATAAGGACACGTTTATGGTAATTTAACACACCCAAATTTTAGCAGGATGTGAACGACAAGCCTCAGCGAGCATTGTTTCTCATTTACGTGGACGTATGGCTCATTGCGTGTCCCTAGGACACAGTATGTAAATGACCATTTACTACAATTTTGGCCAAATCTGCAAACCTGTGAGACCGCGCGTGCATCATGTAACACACAAACCACTACACTATTTAATTTGCAATCGTGCATTTCAACACATCGTGTACTGTATATACATTAAAACTATCATGAGTTAAAAGGTTATTTTAACGGTGACATTCTTACACTAAATGATGGCTGGTTGTTGCTACGGCAACAAGGGGTTAGCGGCTCCATGGCAACAAGCATCTTAAAGCTCCATCCTCCGTGACTAAATATATTCTGTATAGCATAGCAATATTACCTCTACAATTTCACCTGACCTTGTTGGATTTGAATACGAAAATTATATTTTTAAAAGACAGCATACCTATGTTACACGCCCTTGTTTTGAAAGGACATTACATAATTTCCCAGATTAAATTGCTACATTAGAAGTATATTAAGTAACATATGCATATAGGGATCAAATAAAAAACAAAAAACAAACACGTCTTTGTTTCATACAATAATGATTCCGTATATTGTTTGTATTATTTCTGCCTATGATGGAGCAGATTTGATAGCAGATCAATGGAGAAAACCATCGGACCCACCTTGCGGCTCACACGTTTGGAGTGTCAAACTGTCCTCGTCGTCCTGGTCTCATGTCGCCCTCTTGCATGGTGCCTTCCTTCACTCGGCTACCCTGTGCCGCCACGGCGCAGCATGCCGAATATATCATACACTGAAATGGAAATATCAATTTGAATATTCCATAGCGGGATCGGTCGTCACAGTGCCGCCTGCAGACGGCGCACTGACGCCTCGAGAAGCATGTGGAGGACGATTTAAAGGGGCAGTGCGTAAAAATGTGAAGAGAAAAAAAAAAAAAAAAATATATATATATATATATATATATATATATATATATATATATATATATATATATGTATACAAAAAATGGGCAAAAATATTTTATTCAGCTTTTTATTGGAATTTTTATTTAATTATCTTTATTGCCTACAGTAGACACAGAATGTGTAGCCTAAATGTATGAGGGTAAAAAAAAAACAATACATAAATAAAATAATACGCGTTTGCAAAAACAGTCTGATTTATTTTAATTGAACATGTCTATGTGATTGTGTAGCGCAGGAAAAATTTTATCGTGCAAGTGTTCCAAATGGTGTGACCGATAACTTTCTTGAAATATCCATCCATCCATCCATTTCCTACCGCTTGTCCCTTTCGGGGTCGCGGGGGGTGCGGTTGACCTATCTCAGCTGCATTTGTATGTGTATATGTATATGTATATATATATATATATATATATATACAGGCACGTGCACACATAGGGCCCTATGGGTGCTTGAGCCCCTGCCCTTTTTTGCCTCGTCTTGAAAAGTGCCCTCTGCCTGTGTGTGTGTGTTTTTTTTTCTTGTTTTTTTTCTGTAAATAACATTAATAAATTCCTGTCAGGGATGTAAAAAAAAAACAGCGGTACAAAAACGCCACGTTTTCTTGTAATACCGGGTTGTTTGAGCCTGCCGCTTCCGCCAGAGAGGGAGAGAGAGGGCGAGTAAGTGAGAGGAGGGAGAGCCAACTGCGCCCCTGAGGAGACGTCACGTGACAGTGGAGCAACTTGAACCTGTGAGTTATGGTCTAGTCGCCGTCCACTTATTCAGCATCTAATATGGGTAATATTTCAGAAAAACGCTGTATTATTCTATTATTCAATGTGTCAGTTTCTGTTTTTGCCGGACGTCGGAGCACGGCGCATCAATTGAGCACGGCACATCAATTTCGCACAGAGCAGAGCGGATCGTGCGGGACAGGAAGTAGTGTACAAAATACAAAATAAAACACCAGGTTAATTTTCTAAAATAAAATGCACTGTGTTTACGGCGGATCACATTTCTCTCACAGTAGAGGTTTAGATATAAAGTTTATTGTGACTTTGCTATTACTGTGTGGGTTAACAAAATAATAATAATAATAATGATAATAATAACAATAAGAAGAAGAAAAAGAATGATAATAATAATAATAATAATAATAATTATTGTTATTATTAATAATAATAATTTCAGCATTCTGGGGATATAAGATGTAGGTTATCTGTTAGGAATATTACCATCTGTATTCAAACTTGATTCATGTTGATTATGCCTGCAGCACAATGCCAAAAAAAGAAAGGATACAGAAAAGGAAGGAGAAGGAGCGCCAGGAAGCAGCTAAGGGTAGCAGACCTCTTAATGTATGGCTAAAACCAAGTACTTGCATCATGGAAGCCCTGAATTTACATTGAGGAGCATATTTGGGTATGGGTGGCCTCCATCCTACAGCCCTCTACTGGCCCCTGGTCCATATTTTTGGCCCTGTATTGCGTTTCAGTTGTTTAGTCTGAGCATTAAGTGAGAAAGACCATAAGTTACAACTTGATGGTGTTTTCATCAAGTTAAGGGAAGAAGGACATATTTTCTCATTGAAGTTTTTTCCATTTGAGTATTTATTTTTGTATTTTTTTTCAAAGTTCATGTTGCACTGTTCAATGTTCAATATTAAAGTGCTTATCTTTAACAATAAATAGCCTAATAATAAACCAGTGTTTTGTTGCTTTTCATGTCTTCCAAGCCTATGATAATGTGAATTAACTCATTATGACAATAATTTGTTGACACAAAAGAAATGGCAATTACTTTTACCTACAAAGGACACACAGCTAAGTAGTTAGCTTCCTATTAGCAAATTTAATTTTACATTAATTTCCATATTGTGCAAAGGACCAAAAAAAAATGTCCTGCCCTTTTCTGACTTTGAGCCCCTGCCCCTCTATAATCATGTGCACGTCCCTATATATATATATACATATATATATATATATACTGTATGTATATACTGTATGTATATATATATGTATATATATGTATGTACGTATATATGTATATATATATATATACTGTATGTATATATATATGTATATATATATATGTATGTACGTATATATGTATATATGTGTATATATATGTATGTATATATGTATGTATATATGTATATATATATATATATATATATATATATATATATATATATATGTATACTAATAGTAATAACAATGTTGTTCCAACAAAAATGTCTTAAAGTATACTAATAGTAATAACTGTTTAAAACTTTAAAAATGCTACCAATTAGTTGAGTGTATAAACCGCATGTTTAATTTTTCTTTAAATCATAGAATAATAATAATTTAATGTCGATATGTTTCATTTCCATATAGTTAATATACAATTAGCTTACCACACGCATTTGTATAAATAATTATTAGTAGCAGTAGTTGCAACATTTCATGAGGAATAAAAATCACACACATGCTTTAAACATTTTGTCCACTAGATAGCAGCATTGCACCTTATAATTTGGTTATTTGCAGCAGAGGTAAAATGCTGACAGAGGCCAGATGTGCACAATTGCCACAACTATACTGATTATTCTACTTAAAAATGCATTATTTCACACACTTCAATTCAATACATACTCCCATTCATTACACAAAACCAAAATACTGTAAGCCTTATCACCTTCCTCCTCGCAGTGGCCTTGTGTTGAACATGCCCACCATCAGTTCCACCTCACTGATCTGACACAGGCATGCACCTCACGTTCACTGGCACCCAGCACTGGCAACGAATTAATTTATTTTATTCAGCACCTCTGCCGAGACGCCGCCGCTCCATCAATTCAGCTAAAAAGCAAACAAACCTGCGTGCAAAATGTTCCTCTGGTTCAATCAGAATATTGAGAGACACGCACAAGGAACGGAGTTACATTTTAGTCCACAACAGCAAACATGGAACTTTAAAACTGGGACTTGTATTGACACTCTTCTGCTAGTGACTCCTGTGGCTCTGCAGCTATGAGTCCTTGTCGTGAATACATGAGGAAGGTGCAAGGTGTTAATCAGTGGTAGGACACTCTTGGTGGTTACTTATCTGTGCAACGTGAAAATAATTAACACTGCACATTTGGGAATGTGCAAACCTCAGTGGAACCTGAGTCATACTCTTATGTCTTAGCTGTAGCTCAGTTGAAAATGAGCCTACTAAATGAAATGATTCATTAGGTTCACAGGCACAGTTTAATTAAGAGTTTAATATAAAGAACAAAAATTGAGGAAAAAAAAACCCTAACAAAATCAATGTTGCATTGCTGCTACTGCCATCTTGTGGCGTTAATAGTGAAACTACATTGAGAGGTAGCTTACAGCCACAGCTGTTAAGGGGAACTGCACTTTTATGGAATTGTTCCTATTGTTTACAATCCTTATGTAAGACAAGGAAACAAAAGGTTTTAGGTTTTTAATCCATTCTAACATGTAAAATCGGCTCATTCTAGGTGGCTAGCAATGCAGCTAATGAGTGCAATCAATTCTACCTCTAAATCACTTTAAAAATGATTCCAAAAACTACCAACAATAATTCGTCTTTGTTCCACAACCTGTATAATAACCAAGCTGTAGTGACATTGTTATTGTAAGAGCGAACACGGAGGAACTCTTTCTCCAGCGTAGGAACACATCGGCGTGCTGCGGCTCTACATTGCGATAGGACACCAATCCGTACTGACTGAAAAACATGAA
This sequence comes from Nerophis lumbriciformis, assembly GCF_033978685.3. Classification (NCBI taxonomy): domain Eukaryota; kingdom Metazoa; phylum Chordata; class Actinopteri; order Syngnathiformes; family Syngnathidae; genus Nerophis; species Nerophis lumbriciformis. The sequence goes on from NC_084560.2 coordinate 31,115,013, forward strand.
CAATCAAATTACAGTATCTGTAAAGCAGTGCTTCTCAAAATATTTTCTGTTACGCCCCAAATATTTCAAGCCCTTCCACACATTCCACTGTAACTATAAATATTATAGTTTATAAAATTGTTATAACCTCGGCATAACATTGTAAGCTTATTATTATTAAAGAAAACAACAACGGCACAGCAGTGGAGATGGTAAGCAGCACCAAGTTCTGTGAATGCATATGCAATATCTGCACCTTATTGCTATTTTATCCTGCACTTCAACGAGCCAATGCAACAAAAATGTGTTCTTATCTGAACTGTAAAGTTCAAATTTTAATGACAATAAAAGGAAGTCTAACACACCGGTCTTTCCTCCTCCCCCACCGTGGTTACAGTGAAGCCAAGTGCCGCATACACTTCATCATATTCTGCTATGACAAAAAAAGCATGTTCACAAGGTCACAAGCCCCCCATGTTTTGTTTGTACACAGCCAGCCAGACAGCGTATGTACTGTAGTTGTAACAACACGCATAATGTGCTGTGTGTATCATGATCAATATTTTAGTGACTTACTCGATGGACAGTAGTCCCTTTGGTCCAGCTGGCTGGGGATGTTTTTTGCGGTGTGTTTTGGGCAAGCACCCCATTTTTGTCGAAATACAGTCGCGATCAAAAGTTTACATACAGTATGTTTAAAGAACATAATGTCGAGGCTGTTTTGAGTTTCCAATAATTTTTACAACTCTTATTTTTTTGTGATAGAGTGATTGGAGCACATACTTGTTGGTCACAAAAAACATTCATGAAGTTTGGTTATTTTATGAATTTATTATGGGTCTACTGAAAATGTGAGCAAATCTGCTGGGTCAAAAGTATACATACAGCAATGTTATTATTTGGTTACATGTCCCTTGGCAAGTTTCACTGCAATAAGGCGCTTTTGATAGCCATCCACAAGCTTCTGGCAAGCTTCTGCTTGAATTGTTGACCACTCCTCTTGACAAGATTGGTGCAGTTCAGCTAAATTTGTTGGTTTTCTGACATGGACTTGTTTCTTCAGCATTGTCCACATGTTTAAGTCAGGACTTTGGGAAGGCCATTCTAAAACCTTAATTCTAGCCTGATTTAGCCATTCCTTTACCACTTTGTGTGTTTGGGGTCATTGTCCTGTTGGAACACCCAACTGCACCCAAGACCCAACCTCCTGGCTGATGATTTTATGTTGTCCTGAAGAATTTGGAGGTAATCCTCCTTTTTCATTGTCCCATTTAAAACACAAGTTCCATTGGCAGCAAAACAGGCCTAGAGCATAATACTACCACCACCATGCTTGAGTGGGATTAAAGGCCTCACCTTTCCTCCTCCAAACATATTGCTGGGTATTGTGGCCAAACAGCTAAATTTTTGTTTCAGAAAACCAACTCAAGACAGCCATGACATTATGTTCTTTACAAGTGTATGAAAACTTTTGACCACGACTGTAGCTTTGCTCCAAGTTCCACGTTTACGGCGTCAATTCACGCCGACCTCACTCTCTCGGCTTCCGTCTGCTCCAACGTTTCACCCTCTTCTTTGTACTCGCAGCTGTTCATCCTCAATATATTCAGGTTAAAAAAAGATAAGTTTGTGAATCCTCATTTGTCCAAAAATATTCGTCTTCGTTGTCAGTCACCAAGTCTGCCATGATTTGAACATACTTGCGTTTGTTTCCGAAACTAGGAACACACATTTGTTGCCAGAAGTCAAAAGTGCGCTGCTATGGAAACAAAAATAAATGCGCAGAGGAAATAAGTTCCAGAATTGCTTAAAATGACCAAAATACGGTAAATATTGTACATATTACATATTGTTATGTCTGCTACTACATTATATTTAGACTTGCAGTGTGTATACAAAACGTTGGAGGGTGTTGAAGGCTACAACAGGGACTCCCATTAGCCGCGTCTTGCTGGCGTTTTTTTTATCATCTTTAAAATCCTAAAAAAAAAAAGATTTGTGTTCCTGCCTCTTGTAATGACTGTGCACTATAAGCAAAATCCCCCCCCCCCCCCCCCCCAAAAAAATGCTGTTCCTCTTAAAGGGAAATGCACTTTTTTTTAAATTGTGTTTATCATTCTCAATCCTTATGTAAAACAAGAACAAATATGTTTTTTTGTTTTCATGCATTCATCCTAGCAAGAATCAGCTAACAATGGAGCCAATGGAATTTGGTTTATTTTGCCTAAAAAATGCTCTAAAAACATCCAAAAACCTCCATCAACGTTTTATATACACACTCTAACTACATATGTAATGCAGTAACAAGCACACCCATAATAACATGTAATATTTATGTATTTGAGCCATTTTTAGCATTTCGTGGCGCATTAATTTCACATTATTTGCAATTTCCGTCAACAACTACTACTAATCATGGCAGACTTCATGAGAGACAACAAAGACGACTTTGAAACAAATGATGATTCAGAACCTTATTTTTTTTAGCATGAATGATGAGCTACAAGTTTTAGAAGCTGTCTGATGAGAAGATCCAGCAAGTAGCAGTTTTGCTAACTGCTAAACAAGAAATACAAACATGCCAACATAATAAAACATAATTTATTGTACAATGTCTGCTCTCACTGGGATACCGACTGTTTAGATGAACAATTAATCATAATGTTTATGCAGGGAAAAATGCGCTTAAAATAATATCGCTACTACTTGGTTAATATACAGGTCACGACATATTGTTGGTGGTTTTTGGATGTTCTTTTAGAGGGCGTTTTAGGGGCGCTTTAGCAAATATGTTTATTTTCATATCCCCATGTGAGTTAGCGTGACATTATGAGTGAAATATTAACATGCTACTGTGGTTTCTTTTCTTTCTTTTTGTCAATGCCACCAGCTCTCCTTTGACCTTACTCCTTGGCACTCTTCGCGACTT
>NC_084560.2:31122920-31135420 GCF_033978685.3 Nerophis lumbriciformis
TTCTTACACTTTAAAAGTGTTAACCTTGCCAAATTGCAATTTTTTATACCTTATTAATATCATTGTGAAGTTGATTTAAATAGTAACTTGCACTTTCTTTTTACACTGTGACATATACATTTCTTTACTATACAACCACACCACACATGGGCTATTATTAGCTTGTTGTGCACCTTAAATACGAGTTATGAGATGGCGTCCAGTGCAATTGTGACATTTTTGCAAGTCCGATTTGTGGCAGGTGAAACAAGTGTATTATTAGTACATTCTCTATGTTATGCCTTTTGCTCTTTTTTTCTTTTAATAACAAGCCCCTGCGCCACACTTTGGACACACCTAACTACATTGTCCAAGAAAACATACACATGCAAGGAATTGCATCGATATTTTACATCATGATTTTATTAATATGATTTCCTTACTTTAAGGTCATCATTCTACAACTTTCACATGTAGATACAGAAAAAGCATTTGGTGGATTAAATAATTTGTATACTTACGTTAAATTATACTCAATGTAACTTAGCATGAAACACCAAGTTTCTATTATAATAACTCCTCAGTGTGTGTGTGTGTGTGTGTGTGTGTGTGTGTGTGTGTGTGTGTGTGTGTGTGTGTGTGTGTGTGTGTGTGTGTGTGTGTTTGTATTCATTCAATAATGATGTCCTCATCTTTCATGTAGTCCAATTTATTAAATAATGAATTGCTTCACTGAGAATAAGCATGAGAGGGAAATAAATAGTGCAAACCATAAGACAATGACACTCACTTCACTTCTACATGACTTAAAAAAATACATATTTCTTAAAAATTTGTGAAAAATGGACACTGGAATAATTGCCTAACTTGTCATCTATACTGGCACGAAACATAAATGCAGTAAACACCATGAAGAGGGAAATATTATGTTATTGCTTTTGGAACAGGTCGGTGCTCAATTAAAGCAAGCCAATGTTTAATGTTTTTTTTCTTATGATTGTAAGAAAAGTATGCATAAAACTTGACCTTTTGTGCACACTCATACACACCAGAGTGGATCACAGGACACGCAGGAGCTCGTAACCAACCTAAAGCTAAAGTGAGGCGAAGAGGGGGGAAAAGAGAAAGTTTGCACGGTGGTGCGTTCACGTGTCGCTGAACATCCTCTTGCAGTCTATGGAGGGTGACGGCGTGTCGGCGCCCATACTGCCCACCTGCGAGTACGCGTTGTCCGGACTGCGCGGGAGCCCCGGCGGCGTCATGCGCTTCTCCTTCTGCCGGCGGTTGCAGAACCAGACGCGCACCACCTCCTTCTCCAGCTGCAGCGTGTCCGCCAGGCCGTTGATCTCCTGCGCGGACGGCTTGGGGCACTTGAGAAAGTGGCTCTCCAGCGCGCCCTTGACGCTCACCTCGATGGACGTGCGCTTCTTCCTCTTGCGGCCCTGCGTGGCGATCTTGTCGATGCTGGCCGGGCTGCCGGTGCTGGAGTCGGCCTCCTCCAGCCACTTGTTGAGCAGCGGTTTCAGCTTGCACATGTTCTTGAAGCTCAGCTGCAGCGCCTCGAACCTGCAGATGGTGGTCTGCGAGAAGACGTTGCCGTAGAGGGTGCCCAGGGCCAGGCCCACGTCCGCCTGGGTGAAGCCCAGCTTGATGCGGCGCTGCTTGAACTGCTTGGCGAAGTGCTCCAAGTCGTCCGAGGTCGGCGTGTCCTCGTCCGAGTGCGCCTCTTGGTGGTGATGCTGCTGGTGCTGATGCTGGTGGGCATGGGGATGATGGGTATGTGGGTGGTGGTGGTGGTGGTGGTGATGAGGGTGCTCCAGCTCTGGGGAATCCCCACGCATGAGCGCACCGGGGTGCATGAGGCTCTGGGTGCTGAGCATCCCGTTGACCGTGAAGGCAGCAGACTGGGAGTAAACCAGGTTCTGCTGCTGCTGCTGGTGGTGCTGATGGTGCTGCTGCTGCTGCTGCTGTGGACCCTCACTGATGCTGATTGCCGCCCCCCAGCTTCCAGGATGCGCTTGATGGCCCCCCAAATGAGGGCCCCTGTGGTGCAAAGCAGCCGAGTGCAGGTCTTCTCTCCCCGCCCCCGCGCCTCTCTTCACGTCCTGGGACTGAGAGCTGGCCGGCCAAGACGCACCAACCTCGGCTGCAGCCGCCGCCGCAGCCGCGGCAGCTGCTGCCGCGGCTGCGGCGTGCGGCAGCGACGTGACCCACTGGTGTGCATGGCTCAGCATGTGACCCCCGTTGCTGGACACCATGGTGGCCCCTGGCATGAAGTCACTCTGCACCATCTTGACCGAGGGGTCCCCCCTGAACGCGCTGGAAGACACCGAGGTCACCGCCGCGTTGGTCGGCTGCATGCCGCCGACTCTCCGGTCAGAGTGCGGGACTGGGCCGGATAGAATCCTGCTGCTGGCGAGGTACGGACTGGAGGTGGCTGTAGCCATCCCCCAAATCATAAATCTGGACTTTCTTGCTTCTTGATACTTTAAAGTCCTGAATTCACTCACAGCATCTGCGCAAAATAGCAACAACAAAAATCAGTCCCAAGAGAAAAAGCAGCCACGCAAAATAGGACGTGAAAACCTTGGAGAAAGTGGAAGTTAACAGTTAAAAAAAAAAAAAAAAGTTCAGCCGGTTGTTATTAATCCACAAAACACTATTTATTCCGTGACGACGTGCGTAAAAGTCAGCCCTTTCTCCTTGTAAATGATAAGATGATGAATGTTAAAACTCTGCTGTGACGTCCACTTGCATCCTGCACGGAGAGAAGCAGGCGAACATGTGTTTACACTGTCCACCGCCCGGCTTCCCTCTCCCATCTCCGGCCAATTAGGAGCAAACAAGTCCTCAGAGCCCTCTCTGATTGGACGTTCAACCTGAGAGGTGTGTGTGTGTGCGTGTGTGTGTTGCACTAAAGTTGTTAACATCATAGTTTGTGTAAAACATGTATATACACTAACTGGACATAAAGTCCTCAATTTACCCCAATGATTAATACAAAAAATATATATAATTCTCATTTATTTCGAGCAATTCAATCAAATGATTATTAATTTAATAATGTGTGGATTATTGTAGTTGTAGCATCCAAATAGGGAATCAAATAAAGTTATATTAGAAATACCTTCATATATTTATATATATATATTAGGTGTGTACGGTATAGTATACCTGTATTAGTATAGTACCGCAATAGTAATTAATCATATTCGGTACTATACCGCCTCTGGAAAAGTACCGGTCAAATTGTAAACAAATGCCATTGGTGGATCTACACCTGACATCCACTGTAATGACACCAAGTACAGTAGCGTATCTAGTCGATACTACTATGATTATGTCAATATATTTTGGTATCACAACATCTTCTTTCGTTTTTAGAAAATGTATATTATGTTTATAAACTCAGGAAATATGTCCCTGGACACATGAGGACTTTGAAAATGACCAATGTATGATCCTGTAATGACTTGGTATCGGATTGATACCCAAATTTGTGGTATCATCCAAAACTAATGTAAAGTATCAAACAACAGAAGAATAAGCGATTATTACATTTTAACAGAAGTGTAGATAGAACATGTTGAAAGAGAAAATAACCAGATATTAACAGTAAATGAAAACGTACATTAATAATTAATTTTCTACCGCTTGTCCTTAATAATTTTGACTAAATAATAGAATGGAAAATGACACAATATGTTACTGCATACAGCAACAGCTAAATTAGGAGCCTTTGTTTGCTTACTTACTAATAAAAGACAATTTTGTCTTGTATGTTCACTATTTTATTTCAGGACAAACTTGCAATAAGAAATATATGTTTAATGTACCGTAAGACTTGTTGTTAAATAAAACCAATAATGCAATTTTTTGTGGTCCCCTTTATTTAGAAAAGTACCAAAAAGTACTGAAAAGTATCAAAATGATTTTGGAATTGTGTGTGTGTATATATATATATATATATATATATATATATATATATATATATATATATATATATATATATACTTCCAAATTGTGTATATATATATATATATATATATATATATATATATATACACACAAAGAAATATGTCCGGTCCGTTCTGCAAATGTCCACAGCAGAGGACGTTGGTTCTTAAAATGATTTACAATTCAGTGTGATCTTATGGAAACTTAGGATGTTAAGCTGTTATCATACACACAAAAAGGTGAAAATCAATCATCAATTATTTCATTATGTCACTCAAGCTATCTCCATATCAATCTGGTTTTCATCCTAATTTTTCTATGACTAAAACTTTTCTTAAATTTACAAATGGCAGGTTTTCTGACATGGGCCAATTTAGAGGTGCAATTTTTATTGATATGCTAGTGTGTGAATGTGAGTGTGAATGTTGTCTGTCTATCTGTGTTGGCCCTGCGATGAGGTGGCGACTTGTCCAGGGTGTAACCCGCCTTCCGCCCGAATGCAGCTGAGATAGCCTCCAGCGACCCCCCGTGACCCCGAAAGGGACAAGTGGTAGAAAATGGATGGATGTTAAAAGCTTTTGATATTGTTGAACATTATAGTCTTCTGGACAAACTGCATCATCTCGGGCTGAGTCAAAATGCTGTCCTTTGGTTTAACTCCTACCTTCACAATAGATATCAATATACTTCTGTCAATGGTTGTCCATTCAATCCAATGTTAGTTGATGGAGGTGTCCCACAAGGTTCTGTTTTAGGGCCACTTCTTCTCTCTATTTTCATTAATGATTTACCTCAAATATGCTCATTCTGTCATAATTAACCCTGTTTCCAATACTTATAAATTACAAATCAAGTATCATTTGCAACAAGATTCCAATACAATACAACACTGGTTTAATAACAACAGGCTTTTTCCTAATAGGAAAAAAAATATGTTGGTGTTTGGCACAAAATATCATTTATCTCATTTACCTGAGCTGCATGTTAATTTTAGTGATGGAACTCCACTATATAGAGCAAGTTCATGTATTTAAATACCTTTAAATCACATATTGATTATATTTGTAAGAAATGTTTGTGCTCTTTCTACAGAGATCTACAATCCATTGCTTTGCATTTCTAGTTAGAAAAAAATCATAATTTCAAAAATGTTACTTCCCATTCTAGATTTTACTGGTGTTGTTTAGCAAACCACTAACGACTCTATCCTCAAGCCTCTCAACAATCTATTGAATTATTTGTGCATGTCCATGGGATGTCCATTAAGAACTCACCATTGTGTATGTGAGTACCAGGCTGTTAATTGGCTGCATCCTAAATCGAGGCATCACTTTCACTGGGTTTTGTTTCTTTTTCAATATATTTACTTCCGTATCCCACTGTACTTAAAACAACTTTTGGTTCAGTATATAGCTCCCTATTCTCTTACTTAGACATGTCATATCCATTTTTTGCAGTCCCTAAAATGTAAAAAGAAATAGGCAGTAGGTCATTCAAGTTCAAAGCCCCATCTGATTGCAATAATCTTCCTGCTTCTTTAAAGTCCGTAACTTCTTTATCTGTAAATCAACTTTATTTTCCCACATGCAAACAAGTTATTCTTGTTTCTGATGTTGTATTATATTGTAATGTAGTCTATTGCAGTGTTTCTCAAACCTTTTTCACCAAGTACCACCTCAGAAAAAACTTGGCTCTCCATGTACCACCATAATGACCAACATTAAAATACAGCAGTGTAGTAGGCCTAAGTACTTGTTAGAAATGAGGCTGAGATTGTATTTAATAAGTATATTTAATATGTTGGCCACTGTAACATTACACACAGTTTGAATAGGAAAATAAAACACTAATAACTTAAGTGATTTTTTGTTTGGTGTACCACTACATAGAGCCTGCGTACCACTATTGGTACATATACCACAGTTTGAAAATCTCTGATGTATTGCAATGGTTTATGTATATGTGTGTGAGCAGGTGTGATGTGGGGGTGCTGTGGAAGTGGTAGAGCAGTGTGTTTTTGTGTTTTATGTTTTTCTGTATTTGTGGGGCCTCCTTGAAAATGAGACGCTGCATATCAAGAGCTATCCTAAATAAAATTGAAATGCAAAAATTGCCTAAAAAATAAACCATATTTCACAGCACATCATACCAATCCCCTTATACTACACAATATACCCCCTTTGGGTCGTGAGCAGCAATTTAGGATTCTTAGGCATAAAAAAGTTTGTGGCAGTGCCGGGACCTAATTTCCTTTTTTTCCCCATGATGCCGCTTTTGATGTATAAAAAATATATATTTTTGGCCTGATTAAACACAAAGTTTTGCGTGAGCCTTTTGATACAGTTGCAATCCACAAAACAATTGGGTTGCCATTATGCACGCAAATGTGAGGAAAAACCCTAAAATTGCCGAAAACCGTTAAAAGTAGCAGCATATCATAGCAATCCCCTTATACGTTACAAAAATGTTTCCTGTGAGTTATCGGCAGATTTTGAGCAAGCTTACTGTACTCTTGAAAAGTGAATGGCAATGCCAGTGAATTGCTTTTTTTTTGTTTTGTTTTTTCTCCAACAAATGCACCGCTAAGTTTCTAGCCGGAGAAAAAATCATAACTAGCTTACGCCGAATGAGCCGCCTTTTTTTTAATACAGTTTTAATCTGATTAACACCTCAATGCATGCAAATGTACTGTAACTATGCCCCCTAGTGGCTGGGAGCAGAGAAATCTCATAAACCGTATACAGTAATCCCTCTTTTATCGCTATTAATTAGTTTCGGACATGACCGCGATAAATACATTTTAATCTGACATTTTCATAGCTAGAGCATACAAAAGTGTTTATTACCTTCAAAACACATTTTTTAACATGATGAGAGCCCTCTAGACATGAAATAACACCCTTTCGTCACCTTTACACTCCTTTAATTCAATATAGTAATGCTGCCGGAGGCTGAGCCAATCAGGGTCCATGATATTGGTTTTGTCGCATTAGTAGCCAATACCACTGTAGTATTGATATTTTTACTTAATTTAGTCATTTTTGTGCTTGAAAATGCTTAATTTAGGTAAAAAATGTGGTAGAATATGCTTACGAAAATAAAAATACAAAAAATCTGCGATATGGTGAAGCCGCAATATTTGTCATTATGTCATTAATGATTCATTTGTGTTTATTGTGTCTTGAAGAAACTGAGTGAAAAATAGAATGCGCTACTTGGCTGCAACCAGCAGAGGCGCTGTGGATTCAATCGCAACTATTGTATTATTTTTATAGTAATACAACCCCGCATTTGACTAAAACATATACATCAAAAATAATGTCAGAAATAAAAATGAGTCAATACTTTTTTCCAATTAAAGGAATTTAGGATAAATATCGTGCTTACTCTTAAGTACAGTGGCAATGTTGTTGCATTATTTCTAGACGTTTGCCTTTCTGTCCATAATATTCGTGCAGGTAAATTATATCCATTATTTAGAGACTGATTCGCTTTTGGGAACATTATATTCTTGATTTGTCCTATAACTGTCAAGCAAATGTGTAAAAATGAAAAAATATTTTAAAAAAAGACACATATAGGCACACTAACATTACAGTAAATGTTGGTGCCCCGGCATTCCCCCAATGAAAAAGTACTGTATATACTGTACTGATAGCATAATAGCTGGAACATCTCTCTATAGGATCCCCAGCTTCGGGTACAAATAAGGTGTGTACGCCTTTTGCATGTTAATGCGCTCTGCCTTTCAAGTGGTAAAGAAAGAACTGTACCCACTTTTGTGAGGCGCTATAAAAAAATCTGCCACCATGCACTTTCCAAAACAAGTTTCTCGGGGTTTGTGTTTCTACACTGGGTCACTTTACGGATGGTCAGATGTGCAAACGTCTAGTGGGAAATACTTTCTCCCGCTTCTTTGCCTCTGTTTTTATGCAGCCTCCAAAACGTGCTGCCCATGTTCTATGAGGGCCTGGGTCCACTTTAAAAAGGGACCGCTAGACTTTGCTCTGTGATAAAATGCTGTTTAATTTTGTTAATGGCGTCAAAATAAATGTGGATATAATGTTATGATATGGATGTTATACAAACGCACCCAAAGTCTAGTGAGAGCTGATGCACAAATATATCAAAATGTCTGCCTATGCAAAAATAATAATGCTTAGTGTGTATCCAAAAAAATTGAATATATTATAATAAATTGCATTAATAGTCCCACTAATTGTAATAATACAAATAAAAAAGTATTCAATTTTTATAGATGGACATTGTACCTATAAAAATAATTTTTAAAAGTAAAATAAATTAACACCAAATTTTAAATGTAAAAATATTGCATTGTGAGGATTATATCACATGTTTACATTCAGATAGAATACATGCACAGGTGAAACTAAAACAAATTGAATATCATGCAAAAGTCAATTAATGTCAGCAATTCAACTTCAAATGTGAAACTCATTTGTCATATAAACTCAACAAATGCAGAGTGAGATATGTAAATCCTTTATTTGTTATAATTGTGATGATCATGGCTTACAGTCATTTAAAACCCCACATTTTCTGAGAGTTTCAATTCAAGGTTTTCATAAACTGTAAGCCATAATCATCAAAATCATATCAAAAGAAAGCTTGAAATATCTTGAGTTGTATGGTATGAGAATATGTGATATATCAGTTTCACGTTGTAAATATAATTGCTGGAATAAAGGAACCCATCCATCCATTCACTTTCTACCGCTTGTCCCGTTCGGGGTCGCGGGGCGTGCTGGAGCCTATCTCAGCTGCATTCGGGCGGAAGGCGGGGTAAAGGAACATTTACACAATATTTTTTTGTTTTTTGTTCTACCTGTATACAATAATAGTACAAATAATAATCAAAAATGTATCTAAATATGTGTATACAAGTATTGCCCACGTAAGTCTTTGTAATAAAAAAACAAACTATATAACTGCAAGTACAAGCATACATAGTTAGAATCATCACAATCAGTTTTGATCATTTTACATATATTTTTACAATTATACAATAAACTACACTTAAATAGGGTATTAATAACTGTAGAGTGGCTGAATTACAATAAACACAAAGTATATAGTTGCTAATAATTTTCTGTAAAAGGTGAGTACATCAATATGAACAGTGTTCAAAGTGTCAGTTTATAAATTAAAACGTAACAAGTACTTTTTACCCCACATCCTGAGAAAGTTAAACTTTTCTGTCAGACCCCCTATAAAGAAAGCAAATTTACATGAAAAATGTGATATGAATGTATTTTTTATTACAGTGCATTAGTTAGTTTAGTTTATTTCCAACATACAGTTGCAATATAGTACGTCATATATTTCCAGTTTTACAATCAAGCATGTCTGTAGAGGATTAGTATTAGTTGTGCATTTTGTAATACGTGTACATCATTATATAAGTAAATTAACTGAAATGATTGTAAACCTATGAATGAAGTAGAATAACAGTTGTAAAGTGTGTATGTCAGGGACCACGCATAAAAAAGTGACGAATCCAAGGGCCACTTTGATACATTTGGTACATTAAAGTTGCTAAAATCAAGTCAATGTGTGTCAGTATATGCTAAGCTATCTGAACAAAGTACCGTATTTTTCAGAGTATAAATCGCACCGGAGTATAAGTCGCACCTGCCGAAAATGCATAATAAAGAAGGAAAAAAACATATATAAGTCGCATTTTTGGGGAAATTTATTTGATAAAACCCAACACCAAAAACAGACATTTGAAAGGCAATTTAAAATAAATAAAGAATAGTGAACAACAGGCTGAATAAGTGTACGTTATATGAGGCATAAATAACCAACTGAGAACGTGCCTGGTATGTTAACGTAACATATTATGGTAAGAGTCATTCAAATAACTATAACATATAGAACATGCTATACGTTTACCAAACAATCTGTCACTCCTAATCGCTAAATCCCATGAAATCTTATACGTCTAGTCTCTTACGTGAATGAGCTAAATAATATTATTTGATATTTTACGGTAATGTGTTAATAATTTCACACATAAGTATAAGTTGCACCCCCGGCCAAACTATGAAAAAAACTGCGACTTATAGTCCGAAAAATACGGTATTTACTTTTAGCTTTATGTTGTAGATGACAAAGCAAATTAGCGTAAATCTACAAATAGATGTTATGTTAATACTGTACATTCATTTCAGTTTTGGGATATGCCTAAAAAAACAAGTTGTGGGGTAAAAAAGCCCCCTGAGCCACAATTTGGGCACCACTAGTGTATTTTACAAACAGATTTGTAAAATAAAATATTCAGCAAAAATTATTGAGGGGAACTGATTTGCATCAACTTATTTTTTAATCCTTCAACTTGAATGATTGATTGTGCTGTGAAAATATTGAACTAATACTTATTTAACCTGTTAAAAAAAATATATATATATATAAAATAAAATGAAAGAAACCGTAAGGCTCGACTTGGTCCAAAAGCAGCAAAACACTGTCCAAGTCCAGCGGCACAATGTGGAGGAAGCCAGATGAGTGTGGAGGGACGCAGTAATGTTTTGCATGTGTTGTTCGGCCTTATTTGTTATTCATGAAGGAAGCTGGGTGAAGAGGCCGTCTTCTTAGGATGCACGTTTCTCTCCCTCCTTCCTTTGCCATACATGTGCATTAGTCGCAGTAACTTTGGCTAACAAACTATGTGCAGCAAATATGACACTGGCCGCTAATTGGCAAACGCCGTTTTTACTGAATCCTCCTGTAATCACTCCAACCCTTGTCTTTTCGCTCTCTGTTCAATCAGCTCAAAATATTTACACATTTTTTTAAGTTGGCTTTTGTCAGAACAAAGTTCATCTGCACTCCAGGAGACTCCAGTCCAAAAAAGCATGTTTTTTCTGGTTATGCTTGGGTTTCTTTAATTAAGATACAAACAAAAAACTAACAAAACAGAGTTTTATGTGTGCAATTACTACGGTTGCTGACATTTACAAAGATCTGTTAACCTTTAGAAATTTTTTGGAGTGGCACTTGCTGATTGTGTGAATGATTCAAACTTTTCCAACATCCAAATGTTCATCTTATTCGGGACATGTCACAAAACATTACCACATTGTTCGTAATGCCACATTCAGGACTAACAATTTTCCACATCCCAAAAACTACTGTACTACTTTCCCTATCATTCCACATTTTCATAACACATATTCCCTTTAAACTAGAGAATAGTAGAATTATAAACCAATCCAAACCATTCTAATATTAAGCTCACTGAAAACATTTAGGCTGTCTATTTTTTTAATTCTAAAATTCCCCTCTTACACATTTTCCGGCCCAAAAATTAATATTGAAATGAATGGAATTGTTTCCACATTTCTCAAACAATTCCAGCATCGAAAGATTTAAGCTAATAATTTGCACATTCCAAAAATTCCCACTTATACCATAATTCCACATTCAAACACAAGTCACACACCTTCTCTAGCTATGGAATGTTACATTAATAACATTATAATAACATTTTGTTCATGAAAGATTTATTTCCATTGTTTGTTTGTTTTTACCTACCCAGCCAATTAACTAACAAGTATAAGTAAAAGTAGAACTTTCGACTTTTTTCTTTTCATAGTTTCATATTTTTAGTGCTGAGCTTTGTTCTGGCTAGAATTTAGCAAGATATCACACAAAAATGAACTATGATAATACATTTTTTACATATTCTTAACGTTAATTAAAAAACCCTCAAGATTTTGCTCTGAAATACTGCTAAAATAACTGTTTTAGCAAAAATGTATTCTATTCAGATTTTAGTTGACTGTTAAATTTGTCAGTGCGCAGCTGCTTCTCATAAGATTGTAGTAGAATATTCCACAAAAATGAAGTGTAGCTAGTAGAAAACTGATTATTTGAGCAACTTAAAATGTTTTATGCTGAGCAAGAACATATAATAATTTCCCCAATTTTACGGAAATGAACAGTGGCTAGTAGAATATCCCACAAAAATGAAATGTAACTAGTAGAAAAGTGACATATTCTTGCAAGAAATGACATGAGCCATTTAATATTTTGAAGCAATTTTCAAACCGTAGTTTGACTGTAGTAGATTTGTTCGTGCGGATCTTGTTGTCACCATCATTCAGTAGAATTTTCCAGAAAAATGAACAGTAATTAGCGAAAATGTGTCTAATCGACGCTGTTGATCCAATCATTTTGCAGGATACCCCACAAAAACAAACAGTAAAAGTAAAAAAAAAGGGACATATTTTTAGCGCTACTTTAAAAAGCTTCACGATTTAGATTTTTTTATTTTTAATAAGGATCTCCATTAGCTGGTTGCCACAACAACCCACTAGTCTTCCTGGGGTCCACAAACTCAATACATTTACAAGTAAAAGCATATAATTATAACTACACAATACAGAAACAAATAAAAATCATCAACAAGCAAACAATTTACAGTCTCAGAATATTAGTTACCGTATAAATATAACTACACAATACAAAACCAAACAAAAATCATCAACAAGCAAACTAATTTACAGACTCAGATAAAATATTAGTTTCCTTTTAAAAAC
>NC_084560.2:31140420-31225420 GCF_033978685.3 Nerophis lumbriciformis
TTTAGTGCGGTTTTGAAGGAGGATGGAGATGCACTTTCTTTTACACCTGTTGGGAGTGCATTCCATATTGATGTGGCATAGAAGGAGAATGAGTTAAGACCTTTGTTAGATCGGAATCTGGGTTTAACGTGGATTGTGGACCTCCCCCTGGTGTTGTGGTTATGGCGGTCATTTACGTTATGGAAGTAGTTTGACATGTACTTCGGTATCAGGGAGGTGTAGCGAATTTTATAGACTCGGCTCAGTGCAAATCATCACAGTGAGAGCAAACATTGTACAGTAAGGGATTGTTTTATTACGTTCGAAGTTTGTATTTCTTGTTCAGCACTTAGCAATACTGCGACATAATACTTAATGTTTCTTGTTGAGGGGAAAAGCGAACGATGTGATGCGTCTGTTAAATTATTGCGCTGCAATATTATTAAAATGTGCAAAATACCAAAATATACCATTCCATTTCTTTATAACGTATATTTTCTGCTGGATCTACTCTCTATTTTATGGTGGCCTTTTTTTTGCTGAAGCTGTTACATATACTGTAATATTGTACATGGTAATTGGGATTTGTTATATATTGTATATATTATATATATTATATAAAAATATAATATAATTTGTAAAATGTAAATATTACTTATATGTTATATTTATATTGCTAATATGGTACATTTTTAGTCTACTTTATACCTGTGTTATCCCTTCCATCCTTACCCTTTCCATCCTTTGTAACTGAGCTACTGTGTGGTTTGTCTAAGTCTAAGTCTAATGTTATTATGAATGTGCCTGTTACTACATTCCATATATACTTACAACATGTATATAAAACGATGATGGAGGCTTTTTGATGTTTTTAAAACGCTCTATAGGCAGAATAGTGCAACTCTTTTTGGCTCCATTGTTAGCTTTGCTAACTCATTTACGAGTTAGAGTGCATAAAAACATATGTCTGCTTGTCTTACATAAGGATTGTAAATGACAGGCAAAATTCCCCCCAAAAAGTGCGGTTCCCCTTTAAACGTTGCCCAAACTGGTACTTCAAAAATGGAAAATATACAAATGTTGTTCAAAAACATTGCCTTTGTATTCTTTCGGAATATTGTGACATTCAAGTTGAACAGAATAGTATTTTGAATGCTTCAATAATATACATACAAATAATTTTGGATCAAATTCAACAATATGAAATAAAATCCACAACAAATTGTCATAAATGTTACAGGAAAACCAGCAGCAGAACAGAATAGAAATGTGCTTGTGTTGTAATTAGGGATGCACCGATCCACATTCTGTAACATCCGATCCAATCCTGATACCTGGATTTGGATACCTGATGATAACGATACATTTTGATACCAGAGCTCTGTTTCCTTTAATATGATCATTTTATCATTATTGTTGATTGTAAATAGTGCTAGGTAAACGACCATAAAACATTCTTGGCACTACTTTAAAAAAATCTCACAATTGTTTTCAGGAATCTTGCAAAAAAGTATCTTTTTTTTTTTTCTTTATAGCCATTTTTCAAAATGTAGGTAATTGTTTTTAGCTGTATTAGTGACAGATTCTGTTTTGTAGGATATTCTACAAAAACAAACTGTACCGGTAATACGTAGAAAAGCAATTAAAAAAAAAAAGCTTTGCATGTATTCACAATTCTTGCAAATTCAACAGTATGAAATACAAAACCCAAAACCAGTGAAGTTGGCACGTTGTGTAATTCATAAATAAAAACAGAATACAATGATTTGCAAATCCTTTTTCGACTTATATTCAATTGAATTAGTGTGCCCCCGTCAGACCACAGAACACTTTCACACTTGCATCAGTCCATCTTAAATGAGCCCAGCGAAGCCGGCTGCCTTTCTGGGCGTTGTTGATAAATGGCTTTTGCTTTGCATAGTAGAGTTTTAAGTTAAGTTAAAGTTAAAGTACCAATGATTGTCACACACACACTAGGTCTGGTGAAATGTGTCCTCTGCATTTGACCAATCCCCTTGCTCACCCCCTGGGAGGTGAGGGGAGCAGTGAGCAGCAGGTTTGAGACTGGACATTGCTTGCCATGACCGTGATTGATGGCTATTGAGGAAGTGTTGTGTGTTGGTGTGGATAGCGACGGATTGGCAACGATATTTGGAAAAAGTTGTGCTTCTATCAGGACGCTACATTACGTCACTTGTACAATATCACCGTCGAGCACTTGTTGCAGGTGACTGAGTCTGCATTCATTTAGCGCCGACATTAGGCCACCTTTTTTTCCCCGTCGGGTTACTCCCGTTTCCATTGGCACCGGTGGCATAATGGAAGCATGTTTCGGTACCCATCCCTACTTGAAACAGTTAATAATGGTGACAGCTTCACCCTTGATCCGGTTATTTCCAATTTCCGGTAGCGAGAGAGTTAGAGGACAGGCAAAAAGGGGGCGGGTTGTGCGGGTGCAATCATGTTTGCTAATGAGGAACAATTGTCAATTACGTGCCCCTGCTGGGATGTAAGTAATGACACCCAATGGACAGATGTATCGCACCAACACATTTGCCAGTACCCCCCCTCACCATTATGCATGAAAGGCGGGAGTTAATGCACCAAAATTACAACCATCAATCCCCGGAGGTAATTTGAAAAGGGCCAAAATGGACAAGAAATAGCTGGGAAGATATTTACACGAGAGATGCAAGATGCAGAGAGGAGAACTTTCCCTCCACTGCATGTCTGTACCTGTCAGGTGTTTATTAACATAATGGTGGAACCGAAGCATGGATGGAGCGGCGGCTTAGAAGTCTGTATGAATATTGATGCTGACCTGGCGGAATGCAAGAAGGCGAGAGAAACATCTGGACCATCACAGAAGTAAAGCATTGACCTCCGCCAAGGCTGAAATCTAGTTCCAAAAAGAGCACTCCTCAATACTGCACTGAAGAGAAAACAACAAAAATGCACTAAGGTGTGTGTACACTTGATATGTTGTTATTGGGGTCAATACACTTGCGCTCCAGTCCTGTAGGTGGCGGTGTTGCAGATTACAAGCTGAAGGAGAAATTTGTCAATAATACCCCTGTGTTTTCCACATGGTGGCGCTGTTATTAAACCCCGAAATCGGATGAACTTGAAATTTCTCACACAGCTCTACAAAACCAACACTAACTTTGGGGTGTTTACCCAGTTTGCTATGGAAATTGGTACACACCTTTAGGGGACTGACATGCACATGTGTGTCTGAAAAATATGGTCCCCGTCAAGCAAAACGTCTAGGCCGGGGGTCAGCAACCCGCGGCTCTCGAGCCGCATGCGGCTCTTTAGTGCCGCCCTAGTGGCTCCGTGGAGCATTTTTTTAAAAGGATTGAAAATGGAAAAAAGATGGGGGGAAAATAATGGGTTTTTTTTGTTTGTTTGTTTGTTTTGTTTTAGTATCTTTTTTTGTTTGAGAACAAACATGACACAAACTTTCCCGATTGTTAGAAAGCCCACTTTTTAATATGTTTGTGTGTATGCTTCACTGATGAGAGTATTTGGTGAACATCATTTTGTCCCACTAATTTCGATTGTTCTTGAACTCACCATAGTGTGGACTGTGACGCAACAGTTTGTTTAGAGCTCATTTAATATCCTTTACTTTTATCCTCTTTGTATATAATTTATATTTGCCTGTCTCATGACACATTATATGTACCGGTATGTAATATTGGCTGTATTTCTGATAGTTGCAGCAAACATGACCTAGTTTGCCAAACATTGTTATAAATCTATTAAATTAAGACAGCCTGCAGTTTCCTTTAACTTGGACACACACGTATTTACCTTTGGTCATTAAATGCCATTAATTTCCAGGAGTTATCTCACCTTCTGAGTAGCGTCTGATTTACTAATGGTTTCTAATGTTGCAAAAATGTGTAGAATAAATATTAAATTTCAACATTTCTGTCAACGAAGATTTGTTTCAGCCTGCGACACATTGTCATTTTGATAGTAGGCTATTATAGCTAATATAGACACTTACATCATGTGTTGCCTTCATTATAAGATTTATATACGGCTTTTCATTTTTTGCCGCTCCAGACAGATTTGTTTTTTGTATTTTTGGTCCAATATGGCTCTTTCAACGTTTTGGGTTGCCGACCCCTGGTCTAGGCTTAGCAACTAATTGCCTAAAAGGTATATAAAACTTGAAAGACATCTATAATACATGTAGGGTTGTGTGGTATAAATAATAAACATTTGGTTCACGATGGAGCTTTTAATACTATCGTTATAGTCAGTGTTCAGTGTTACTTTTACTAGTATCGAGTAATCTAATTACTTTTAGGTCCGTTACAACACCGTTGCAACACTACTTTTGATGTGGTTGTATGTCAACAATAAGACAATGTCATAAGTGCAGCAAGTTTGATATAGGAAATATCTTTTTACTCGTCAAAGCAACAAGAAGCACCGCACTAAAGTGAACTTGATATCACAGCAGACAACAACATACACACACAATGGGTATATTAAACAACAAATCAATGCTAGAAGTGACAAACTTGGCATTCAAAATATACCCCCGTTTGTTGACAAGAAGATATGACAGGCATCAAGCACATTCCATCTCTTTATTAAACAGAGGTAACACAATCCAGTGAAAAGATCCGAAAGAGCTGGCGTCAAATCCGATAAAGTGCGCTGCTGATTCCTATTCACTAAAGCTAAAAAAGACTCCGCACACTGCGCTCTTATAATAAACATCTCTCAAATACATATGCCAGATATTTAAAGTTTTTTTTTAAGTAACGTATAAATTACTTTCCATAGTAATTAATTACATTTATTAAAGAGTAATTCCGTTAGTAATTCAATTAAGTAATGAGCAACTATAATTAAAAACTTTTTTAAAGTAATTTTCAGGACACTGATTATATTGTGATAATACATGTTGATGATACATTCTAGGTGGAATAGCTAAACATGCTACACTAAACATTGTAAAAGGATGCAATAAGCCATGCTAACCGCTAAGCTGGAGCTCTTGGATGTAAACAGAGGTGGGCGGATTGATACTAATGTTGACAGTAACAATACCAAGTATAGTTTCAATATACTGTCGATACTACAGTGATAAATGTTTTTTACTATCACAAAATAATTTTTCATTTTTGTTATTGTTCACAAACTTAGAAAATACCGTATTTTCCGGACCATAGGGCGCACCGGATTATAAGGCGCACTGCCGATGAGCGGGTCTATTCAGGTCTATTTTCATACAAAAGGTGCACCGAATTATAAGGCACATTGATGGGGTCATATTATTATTATTTTTTCTAAATTGAAAACACTTCCTTGTGGTGTACATAACATGTAACGGTGGTTCTTTGGTCAAAATGTTGCATGGATTATGTTTTACAGATCATCTTCAAGCTGCTTTCTGACAGTCCGGATGCGCCGTTTTGTGGGCGGTCTTATTTACGTGGCTCACCTTAGGCAGCGTCTTTTCTCCGTCATCTTTGTTGTAGCAGTGTAGCGTGCAAAGACAGGAGTGGAAGAAGTGTCTAAATATGGAGCTAACTGTTTTAATGACATTCAGACTTTACTTAAATCAATGACGGAGCAGCATCTCCTCATCCGTGGCTCACTAGTGCAATAACAACACCGGAAATGTGTCCCGTGCAAAAACCGTCTGACCGGAACTCTCTAGTAACTAAAGTTCCTTGGGTGAATAATGTAAACTCACTACACCGGTATGTTTTAGCGCTTTCATGGTGAGTTTACTGACAGATATAAGTAAGAACTTTACGCTACTTTATATTAGAAATGGCAACAGCGAAGAATGAATGCCCCATAACAAAAAGATATAGAAAAAGAAGAAGCTTATCGACTACGGTGTCGGCACGGACTACAAAGGGGGATGCGCGCAAATTTTCAGGTCTTATGCAAATCCCAAATACAGATCAGCAGGTACCGGTAGGTAAGAAAAGTTGCTTTTGCATGATATTGCGAAACAAAACGCCAGATAATATGTCTTACCTTATACACACCATAATGATACTCCTATGTTGAAGCACATTACAATCCATCAAGCGGTGCGGCTTCATAGCTTACCAAAGTCGTACTAAAACATTTTGATAGATTTTTGAGCGCCGTGTGTAATGGAACATATACAATTTTGGTGTTGTTTACTTGAGTCATATTGCAGTCTACACATATCTCTTATGTGTGACTGCCATCATATTGCAGGCTACACATTAATATTATGTGTGACTGCCATCTACTGGTCACACTTATCAATTCACCATGTACCAAATAAAATAACTTTGAGGTCGGTAAGCACAACCAAAATTATTCCGTACATTAAGCGCACCGGGTTATAAGGCGCACTGTCAGATTTTGAGAAAATGAAACGATTTTAAGTGCGCCTTATAATCCGAAAAATACGGTAAGTCCCTGGACATAACATGACCTAAGGGCAAAAACCAAAGCATTTAAATCAGATCCAATAGTCGGAAATTATTTGAATATTTTATTGATATTGTACACCGCCATCCTGTGTTATAACTGATCAAAAATGTAATCATTCCAAAATGGTGAACATGTAAAGCATCTGCATTGGTTTAGCCAATACTGCTCCTGTAACTACACATTTGTAGTACTGCCCAAAACTGAACAACAAAGAATACGTGTTTATTGCGTTTTACCAGAAGTGTAACAGACTATTAACAGTAAACTAGCAAGTAGATTAATAATAGTTTTGAGAAAATAATACAAACGTAAATGACGCATAATGTTACCTCATCCGTAAGCAGCTAATTTTAGGAGCCTGTTTGACCTGTTTTGAAATGGTTCTCTTATCATTTACATACCAAATAATATATTGAGATACATATTGTTATCACGGGAGGCTGCAATACATATTGCAATATCGATGCTCGCATGTCTTCCAAAGCATTTTTAACACAGCCCATAGAGGGCAAGGCAAATTGGACAGGAAGTTTTGTGAAATCACATTGAGACTCTATCCTTCTCTAATGACCGCTTATCCACATTTCCTCATCTTGCCGTCCCTCACCTTACCAGCATCAACGCATGACAGCGAAATGTAGTTCAGGAAATACCTGCATCTCTGCAGCCTATGCCCACAGACAACTGCAGGCCTGTATTAGCGGAGCGTACGGTACGGCCAAGGCAAACAGCAGGTGTCCCCCAGGGGCCGGGCGGTCTGGCGAACTCAGCGCCTTTCATGAATGGACGGAATTCTCTGTGAAGCTCCCCACTGAGGTCTGTGTGGTTATAAAGGCCCTCTATAGTTCACTTGGTTCCTCAGGTGAGTTCCTTCAGGGTAAATGAAAAAAAGGAAGTCGTAGATAGTGGAATAATAAATAAATAAGTAAGCTCTGGTATACTTGGTGGCATTTGGAATCATCATCATCATGGTGGGCTGTCAGTGTACATGGAAATCACCTATGTTTTTTTATTTGTAGCCACAAGCTGAAAAACAGCCAAACGATCCATGTTTTCTCATAAGAGCTAATAAAGGCTCACATAGTGCCGTTGATTACGCTTGCATAGCAACTTAGGTCAAATCTATGTCTAGCTCCTTCAGTTCTCCACAGATTTCTGCAAATTTTCCAGTGCAGTGTATTTTTCCTTCTTCCTGTGTGGCACGGCAAGCAGCGAAGCATGCAATACTTTGAAAAAAAGGTTATTTGCGCGACAACGTCAAAGAACGTCTAACCCAGGGGTCGGCAACCCAACATGTTGAAAGAACCATATTGGACCCAAAATCCCAAAAAAGTCTGTCTGGAGCCGCAAAAAATTAAAAGCCTTATAATATGTGTTATAATGAAGGCAACACATGTTGTGTCTGTATTAGCTATAATAGCCTACTATCAAAATGAGTATGTGTCGCAGACTCACCCAAATCTTTAACAGAAATGTTTACATTTTAATATTTATTGTACAAACTTTTTACAACATTAGAAAACGATATATAACTCCTGGAAATGACTGGCTTAAAATGGCCAAAGGTATAGATGTGTGTGTCCAAGTTAAAGGAAATGGCAGGCTGTCTTCTGGTTAACGTTGGCTGTGGTCTATAACGGCACGTAAACAACTTTCGGAAATGCAGCCAACATTACATACAGATAATGTCATGAGGCATGCAGATATAAATTAAATACACAGAGGACATAAGTAAAGGAAATAACTTTAGCTCAAATATACTTGCAAACGAGGCATAATGATGCAATATGTACAAAGAGCTAGCCTAAATAGCATGTTAGCATCGATTTACTGCTCGCTAGTATTACCATATCTTAGTTACTGTGAAAATATGGGGAAACAACTACAAATGTGCGCTTCATTCACTAACCGTGTTACAAAAAAGATAAATTACAATAATACATAATGTTGGTTATAGAGAGCATACACACCCTTTATTTATTAAATCACAAATATTGAAGTTAAACGTTTTGGTGCATTTGCAAACAGCTTATGTATAAAGCAAACTATAACCTGCTACCCAAGAATGTACAACAATTCTTCTCAACAAAAGAGAAGAAATATAACCTTAGAGGAAAATCTAATTTAAAGCATTTGTATGCACGCACGTACAACACTTAAAACCATATCAGTATGTGTAATTAAATTATGGAATGGATTAACCAAAGAAATCAAACAAAGCACCAATATGATTCAGTTTAAGAGACTGTTCAAACTACAAGTATTTACAAAGTACACAGAACAAGAATTATGTGAGTGTGAATGTTGTCTATCTGTGTTGGCCCTGCGATCAGGTGGCGACTTGTCCAGGGTGTACCCCGCCTTCCGCCCGATTGTAGCTGAGATAGGCTCCAGCGCCCCCCGCGACCCCAAAGGGAATAAGCGGTAGAAAATGGATGGATGGATGGATGGATCTTTTTTTTTTTTTTTTTTTATTGAGACAAAGATTATTTATGTATTCAATATTTGTATGCTTACTATATGATATATTACAAGGAAATTAACAAGGAAATTAAAAAAAATTGCTATGAAATGAAAAGGTGTAGGATTAAATAAGCTCTGCTCCTTCCTACTCCTTTTCAGACGTGCTGTAATGAAACAACTGGAAAAGTGTGATGAATTACATTGTATCGTATGCATGTTCGAAATAAACTGAAACTGAACTGAACTGAACTGAACAAATATGCCTGATTAGCACTCCAACAAGTCAGTGACATCAACAAAGCTCACCAGTGTGCATTCACGCATAGCATAAAATGCTTGGTGGACAAAATGAGACAAAGAAGGAGTGGCATAAAACGCATCTTTCTGTGGCAGTGTCGGAGAAAGTTGTACATGTAAACAAACTACGGTGAGTTTAAGGTCCGCCGAAATTATTAGAACAAAACAGTGCTCGCCAAATATTCTCATCAGTGAAGCATGTTTAATATAAACAGTGGGATTTCTAACAATTAGAAAGGTTTGTGTCATGTTTGTCCTCCTACAGAAACCATAACCAAAAATAAGACAACCCAAACAGTCCAGTTGCGGTTGATTGAATGCCCTGAGATGTAAAGCAAGTCAGCACATTTGTAGATTTTTTTGTGGCAGGGTTCCTGCCACCTTCCTCAAAGTTGCTTAGTGCCACTGAAAGCGATACAGACCCCCTCAGGTCATGACAGTGATGTCATTCAACTAGTTGTAAGTCGATGTATTGTCCCAAAAGTTATGAAAAATATTTTGTGAAGGATAAAGCGTCACTTGGTGCTGCTTTAAGTTCAGGTATCACCGTATTTGTATACGGAGTAGATGCGTGGTGATATCGGTAGGCAATTGCACTTCCTGTCCGTTGCTTATTTTTTTTACCGTGTAAGAAGTGCAGTACGCCTGATGGCAGCTCTGAGCTTCCTCCAAAGATCAATGCCCCGTGTCAGGCCCTCGCCGTCTGCATCATTTGACTTCCAAACGCGTCTTCCAGACCTCGCTGCTCACCTTCCACCATGAGGCCGACTCGGGCCCGAAATGCGAACGGCACACAAGCATGATGAGAGACGACCTTGGCATGCAAGCGGTAAAAAAAAAAAAAAGCACACATACGGTCCGATTCATTGTCTGTCTTTGATGTGCATCATCAAAGAGCATCCTCCTGCTCTCCTCCTTGGACCAAAGGCTACTGTTGTTTTTGTTGTTGTTATTGATATTGTTTTCCAGCTGTACTACACAAAGGAGTCTGACCATGACTCTGATGCTAAAGCGGAGGTGGAGAGGGTGTTTTAATTAGCTGCATAATAGATCAGAGGGGCTCAGAGGGGGTTAGAGTAGGTAGCAGCAGACATCAAAACACGGTGCGAGCTAGTGTTTTTCGCAAGCCATGACCTCGCTCCGTGCATCAGCAGCTACGACATACAACATGGAAAAGTTCTGCCACAAGATTAAGTGAGATGATAGGTGGGGGGAGGATGTCAATTTAAGTGTGAAGAAGAAACAAAACAGCAAACTAATGTTTTCTACCATTTCTGGGTTTCTTCACCTGCATGCTCCTGTGGTGAAAACTAGCATAACTGCCCCTAGTGGTCGGTAGGTAGCACTTCAACTATAAGGAAACTAAACTTACATACATACAAGAGTAGATACACTATATTGCCAAAAGTATTTGGCCACCTGCTTTGACTCACATTTGAACTTGAAGTGCCATCCCATTCCTAACCCATAGGGTTCAATATGATGTCGGTCCACCTTTTGCAGCTATTACAGCTTCAACTCTTCTGGGAAGGCTGTCCACAAGGTTGCGGAGTGTGTTTATAGGAATTTTCCACCATTCTTCCAAAAGTCAATCAATCAATCAATGTTTATTTATATAGCCCTAAATCACAAGTGTCTCAAAGGGCTGCACAAGCCACAACGACATCCTCGGTACAGAGCCCACATAAGGGCAAGGAAAAACTCACCCCAGTGGGACGTCGATGTGAATGACTATGAGAAACCTTGGAGAGGACCGCATATGTGGGTAACCCCCCCCCCCCTCTAGGGGAGACCGAATGCAATGGATGTCGAGTGGGTCTGACATAATATTGTGAGAGTCCAGTCCATAGTGGATCCAACATAATAGTAAGAGTCCAGTCCATAGTGGGGCCAGCAGGACACCATCCCGAGCGGAGACGAGTCAGCAGCGCAGAGATGTTCCCAACCGATGCACATGCGAGCGGTCCACCCCGGGACAGCCAGCACTTCATCCACCTTTGCCCCCCCCCCCCCTTCCACAAGGGAGAGGGAAGCAGAGGAGAAAAGAAAAGAAACGGCAGATCAACTGGTCTAAAAGGGGGGTCTTTTTAAAGGCTAGAGTAAACAAATGAGTTTTAAGATGGGACTTAAATGCTTCTACTGAGGTAGCATCTCTAATTGTTACCGGGAGGGCAATCCATAGTACTGGAGCCCGAATAGAAAACGCTCTATAGCCCGCAGACTTTTTTTGGGCTCTGGGAATCACTAATAAGCCGGAGTTCTTTGAACGCAGATTTCTTGCCGGGACATATGGTACAATACAATCGACAAGATAGGCTGGAGCTAGACCGTGTAGTATTTTATACGTAAGTAGTAAAACCTTAAAGTCACATCTTAAGTGCACAGGAAGCCAGTGCAGGTGAGCCAGTATAAGCGTAATATGATCAAACTTTCTTTCAAAGTGCATTGGTGCGGTCACACTGATGTTGGTCTCTGTTCTAATTCATCCCAAAGGTGTTCTATCGGGTTCAGGTCAGGACTCTGTGCAGGCCAGTCAAGTTCATCCACACCAGACTCTGTCGTCCATGTCTTTATGGACATTGCTTTGTGCACTGGTGCACAGTCATGTTGGAAGAGGAAGAGGCCCACAAGGTTGGGAGCATGGAATTGTCCAAAATGTTTTGGTATCCTGGAGCAATCAAAGTTCCTTTCACTGGAACTAAGGGGCCAAGCCCAACTCCTGAAAAACAACCCCACTCCATAATTCCTCCTCCACCAAATTTCACACTCGGCACAATGCAGTCCGAAATGTAGCGTACTCCTGGCAACCTCCAAGCCCAGACTCGTCCATCAGATTGCCAGATGGAAAAGCGTGATTCATCACTCCAGAGAAGGCGTATCCACTGCTCTAGAGGCCAGTGGCGATGTGCTTTACACCACTACATCCCACGCTTTGCATTGGACTTGGTGATGTATGGCTTAGATGCAGCTGCTCGGCCATGGAAACCCATTCCATGAAGCTCTCTGCCTACTGTACGTGGGCTAATTGGAAGGTCACATGAAGTTTGGAGCTTTGTAGCAACTGATTGTGCAGAAAGTCTTTGTGCTGTGCTTCAGCATCCACTGACCCCTATCTGTCAGTTTACGTGGCCTACCACTTGGTGGCTGATTTGCTGTTGTACCCAAACTCTTCCATTTTCTTATAAAAAAGCCGACAATTGACTTTGGAATATTTAGGAGCAAGGAAATTTCACAACTAGATTTGTTGCACATCCTACGACAGTTCCACGCTGGAAATCACTGAGCTCCTGAGCGCGGCCCATTCTTTCACAAATGTTTGTAGAAACAGTCTCCATGCCTAAGTGCTTGATTTTATACACCTGTGGCCGGGACAAGTGATTAGGACACCTGATTCTCATCATTTGGATGGGTGGCCAAATACTTTTGGCAATATAGTGTACGTTAGCACGCTGTAGCAGCACAATAAGCGACATGCCTACACGGCGGCAGTGCACCTTGGTTCCCTTAAAAGGCATGTATTTATTTATTGTTTATTTATTATGTATTGAACCACAAAATGCTTTCCACTTTGCCCCCACAGGAGTGTGTCACATCTACTTATTTTAATATCTATGCTTGATTGCATTACAATATGTTCTTCTTTACTGTGTTGCATTTGATTGAACAAAAAACTACTTACAGAGGGATAAGGAGAAGAAGTGTTTTGGGGTTTGCCTGAAGGTGGCAAAAAAATTTTTTTTTCATGTAACGTAATTTTTTGTTGTTTTGTGTTCTAATTGCAATCCAATTGAGTTTAATGTATTCAAACACCTTAAAACAACCACTGTGGAACAACTTGCAGGGTAATAAGACTTACCGTACATGACTAAAAAAAAAAATAGAAAAACAGGAATGACAGCTAGACAGTAAAAAGTACAACATTTAAATGAAGTCAGTGACTCACAGGGTGCTGAACACCACCAAAAAAGGGGAAAAATGTAAAATTAGGAAGAAAAATAGTGGTAATGTTGAAAATGGGAACCAAGTGGTATTTCTTATGAAAAAGTACAGTACAGTATTTACATTGGAGAGCAGACTTTTACAGTATTTTCTTTCAGCGACTTCTCCGTCAAACACACCATCAGCTACTTCACCATATTTTCATGGATAAATGCCCGCTGTTTAGATATTATTTTAACGTCCTTGATTATATGACCGAAATAAACTTATTTCATTCATTCATTCATTCAATATATCCACTTTTTCTCAGCACTGTCCTTCACACTCACTCTTTTTGTTCCGATGGCTGGAAGTCAAAGCTATGTTAATAGCTGTAAGCTATTGCTACTGAAGCCCTGTTTACACCGGATAAGGTTGTCCAGGGTAAATCCCACCTAACCTTATCCGTGTCCACACACAACAATGCCACCGTTTAAGACCCACTCCCACCCTCCGTCCGCTGGCACAACGCAACCCAGTATGCATGCGCGGAAAATGCGCACGTCATAGTCACCTCCAGTGTTGCTATGTGTGCAAGTTCTTGAATTTAACTTATCTGAACAATATCCAGTGTTGTAGTATTTCAATTAACTGGAATCCAGTGTGCTGTGGGGCCCTATTGTATTGAATCACACCTGAGACATCATAAATTAATCAAATCTTTAATAAACACGTGAAAGTACACAATGTGACAAAGAACATTTTACAACAATCAATCTAGGGATCTAGCTATCTGGTGAGGACACTCCTCACTCTTTTGCCTTCACCTTCATTGTCCATTCGTTTTTGGTGACTTTATATACTCTGGACCGAGACGTTGAGCCCGCGACATACATGGCGGACAATAACTGATACAGTCTGCTTTGCCGGTCCAAAAGCATTCTCCGTTTTCCGTAGTTTTCCCTCGACAGCCAGGTATTATAAAGCACACGCCATCTTTTTTAATCACATCCACGGGAGCTCGCATTCTCGTTGTCTCTCCTTCAACAAATGGACAAAGTTTTTCGGTAAGTAGCATCACAGCTGACCTCGACATTCGAAAGTTCTCTTGCTGTCTGAGAAGTGTTGTATCCCAAATAGCTGCAATCGCTTTCTCTTAAGGTATTCATGTGTGATTTCCACTAGCGTCTGAACATGTAGAAGGAGAAACACAAGCATGTCTGGATGACTCGCCTCCATATTTCCAGTGGTTAGCTCCGAGTTACGAAACCGCTTTATTCTTAAACTGGCTGTGGCGCGTTCTTTCTGACGTCAATTCCTGTGTCAGGCGCGGTCTTTCTGGCGTCACTTCCGCTCCGAACTCAGTTTGTAAACAATCAATGAGTCCATACAAAGTTAAGAGCCAGAGATTCAAGAAATACACGGCGCAATTACCAGTGTAAAAAATTGTCCGAGGAAGGGGACCTTAAACGATATTTTGAGTAAGATCAGATGTTTGAGTCATCTCTTACGGGGTTCACCAACTAGTATCTCAAATTTTTGCTTGCAACTTAAAGCATAACAATTATTCGAGAGGTAGCTCTAATTTAAAAACACTCCTATGGTTGAGGTATCAAATGTACCACTTTACATTTGATAACCTTAGCATAGCGATACATCCACAGTTACAATTGTCATTCCAATCGACGTTTCAACCCTTTTTGTAGAATGTGTCTGCATCTTGTAATCATCATTGAAAGGTAATGTGAAAGTGGAAATATTTTAGCGATTAATGCTACTGCTAAAGGCAGATGTGAATATGCAGATGTAATCATGAGTCGTTGAGCCACCTTAGGACCAAAGAGTTTGTGTGACTGGACTGGAACTTGTGTCAACATACATTTGCACATAGCATAAAATTGGCCAAAATGTGATCTGTGGTCTTTGGAGTTCAGTCGAAAAAGTGTACCGTACTTGCTAGGCGGTGCAGCAAAAAGACTTGTTTACCTTTGCTCCCCTTCCAGGAGGAGGCAGAGTGTGGAAGGTGGGGGGGATTCATTAGCGGCTGTGTAAATCAATCTGCTTCTCCTTAAAGACCTGTCAATTTGGGCCTGATGTCTGGCAGCCTGACACCACTCACTGGATATTTAACTTGAAAGCCAATTAATCATCATGATTAATTCACTGACAAACCACACGGAACCGTTCAACTTAACCTTACGGAACAAGAACACAGACTATTGGGAAGGAAGAGGGAGAAGTCGCACAGCGTCTTTGGAATACAATACACAAAATCTTAGGTGTGTTCACTCGTGTCGTGTCGAAAATGTAATAAATAAATACTTTGTGAACACGTTAGAGTGGTTGGTTTAGTACAGGGGTCGGCAACCTTTACCAGTCAAAGAGCCATTTTGACCAGTTTCGCAAATTATACATAACAATGGGAGCCGCAAATTTTTTTTGAAATTTTAAATGAATTAACACTGCATATAAAGCTTTAATTTTGCTTTGTAGAAACTAGGGGTCTCAGACACGTTGCCCACACCTTTATATGGAATTTGAAAGCTGGTGCGGCATGCGGGTTTTAATTGACTGGCGCTTGTCAGCGTCATGCGTGCCGTGAAGGTACAGCATATAGCACACACTACAACCAGCGTGCCTGATCAGCCACACGTTGTATGGTGTTTCCGCTTGCTCACGCAGGTGACAGCAAGGCATACTTGTTCAACAACCACACAGGTTACACTGACGGTGGCGGTATAAAAAAAACTTTAACACTCTTACTAATAATGCGCCACACTGTGAACCCACACCAAACAAGAATGACAAACACATTTCGGGAGAACATCTGCACAGTAACACAACATAAACACAACAGGACAAATACCCAGAATCCCATGCAGCCCTAACTCTTCCGGGATACATTATACACCCCCGCTACCAAACCCCGCCCACCTCAACCGACGCACAGAGGGGGGGGGGGGGTTGATGTGTGAGGGAGCAGGGTTGGGGTGGGGGCGGGGTTTGGTGGTAGCAGGGGTGTATAATGTAGCCCGGAAGAGTCAGGGCTGCATGGGATTCTGGGTGTTTGTTCTGTTGTGTTTTTGTTGTGTTAAGGTGCTAATGTTCTCCCGAAATGTGTTTGTCATTCTTGTTTGGTTTTGGTTCAAAGTGTGGCACATTATTAGTAAGAGTGTTAAAGTTGTTTTATATGGTTACCGTCAGTGTAACCTGTGTGGCTGTTGATAAAGTATGCCTTGCTGTCATGTACGTGTGCAAGCAGAAGATGTATATTGTATAACAAGTGTTGGGCTGGCACGCTGTTAATACAGATTGTAGAGAGTGCCAAATATTCCATTATGGCACGCCCTTATTATAGCTGTAAGGGTGAAAATCGGTGAATATTAATCCCGGGAGATTTCTGCGAGAGGCACTGAAATCCGGAAGTTTCACTGGTTAATTGGGGGGTTCAGCAATCCGGATGTCTCACTGGAAAATTGGGGAGTTCAGCAAGTAAGCTGCTGAGCCGCATCAGAGTGATCAAAGAGCCGCATGCGGCTCCGGAGCCGCGGGTTGCCGACCCCTGGTTTAGTAGATAGATAGATGTTACTTTATTGATTCCTTCAGGAGAGTTCCCTCAGGAAAATTAAAATTCCAGCAGCAGTGTAAAGAATTGAGATATCATTTAAAAAGTAAATAATAACTAATGGGGGTATATGTTATTGTTTTGCATCCCCTGTCATCCTAGTAACCCCCCCCCCAAAACTGAAGACGAAAATATAAAACAATCGCCATTTCCGTACTTCCCTGCTCTTTCATAAACACCGTAGCCTGTGTTTCCTCATGCTCTTTCGCCATTTCCTAAAGCATCTTAAGGAAAACATCAGTAGAAGAGGACTCAAAATAGAACACTAGAGGCATACCTTCTTTTTATTTTGTTTTTGAGCGCCGGGTCTGCCTTTTGTTCTCCATTTTTTCTGCAGATTCTGACTCAGTCTTTCTCCCCTTGAGGGTGCTCCTGATTTTTGGCTTGAGTCTTTTAAAATTGTTCTATTCAAACTCTGACCAAAACCCTTCTTCTTGTTCTTCTTCTTCTTCTTCTTCTTCCAAGTCAGAATCACAAAACTGATGGCGACAAATTACACACCTCTAGCTTGGGTCAGCCCATTTTGCGTTGGTCCACACTTTACCCATATTCCCGTCATTTGGAAATGTATGCAGGTTGACCCCTTCTTTACAATGGATCTGGCAGACATATTGATCTTTAAGATGAAGATGCTATCAAAACACACACTACACAGTATGAAATATCCTCCAGTCTTCTGTCGGTGACATCAGCAGACTGATATAGGCCCGGCCACATTTTAAAAGTGGGCGTTCCAAAATATATTGAAACTCATTAGAAACCAAGTCATTACCTGTCAACATAATTTTTAGGTCCACATATGAAATAGGTGTCATTATCAACTTAATTTAAACATGTAAAAGTTATGGTGTAAATTGATTATCAGTAAAAGACAAAGAGCGGTAGGATTAAATGTGTGCTTTGCTTCTTCCTACTCTTTTTTCAGATAGGTTGAATCGTGCGACTGTAACCACATGAGTTTCCTTAAAGGGGTCATAATATGCTTTTTTTCTACTATTAAAGTACCAGTAGAGTGGAAAACAAGTTGCCTCTATTTTGAAGCTGTTATCATGTATATATTTATGACAACCAAAAGACTTCCAAAGTATGTGAATGGATATCATAGAAATAGTATCAATCTCAGAGATTCCCAAACCATTTTGAGAGTTAAGCCAGTCACGTTATCGCGCGATTTAGCATTAGGAACCACAGATTCCTTCCCCATCAACAACAATGCTAATCAAGAAGACTTTGTGAGAGCAAACAACGATTACTTTGGGGAAAATATAATCCAGAACCTTATATTTTTTAGCCCAAACACAAAGAGGCTGAGCAATAAGTTTTAGAAGCTGAGTGCTAAACGGATGGAGCTTTACTGTGACACTTTTGCATCTGCAGCATTGCTAGGTGCTAAACATACAAACTAACCATGACAAACCATATTAAAAGAAACACTGTACAATTTCCACTTTCGCTAGGATGCCGACCGACGGGACGCTCACATAATTCCGTTTAGATAAAGATTCAATGGCAATCTTCAAAAAGGGTTAAAAAAAAGTTGCCGCAACTAATGTCTTTTTGTGTCTTTTTGGCCATCTAAGAGGATGTCAAAGTCGATCAGCCTCTTTGACTACTACCAGGTGAGAGATGCATGAATTGTAATCTAGAATTTACTTTTAGCAAGTTTGAGACAAATTAGAAGCATTATAGAGTGTCAACACTAGCAGCATAAGCTAGCATTAGCTCACTGCTATCAATGCGCTGCTAAAATAGCCCATCTGCGTTGGCGCTTATAATAACAATATTGTTCATATCTGGTAAATTTTCAGGTCACGACATGTAAATGGAGTATTGTTTGCAGTTTCTGGAGGTTTTTAGAGAGGTGCATAAATGCATATTTAAAAAAAAAAAGAAAAACATTCTTTGTGTTCTTGTCTTACATAAGGATTGTGAATAATAAACAGCACATCTCTTCTCAATTTTTGCGTATTTCCAGTATGACTGATCTGATATGGTCAGTGCAGAAGTGTTACTACAGTGATGGAGAATCTACGTAAATTCAGGGACTGCAGATGGAAATTAGCTATTTAGCTATAATCTGGTACAGAACATATCTGTCTTTGAGCTTAATGTTTCTGTGCATTGTCCCTTCAAATAAAGACTAAACTAAAATTGTCAAACATATTCGGAGCGGAATATTCAAAATGGCCGACTGAATTTGTGCCATTTTGTGATGTTTTGACGGTATTTTCACATTCTTTGCGGATTATAAATACAATTGGATATAGTTTAATGAATACAATGACAATTAAGTCTGTATAGTCAACTTGTTTTTCCCACTCTACTGGTACTTTAACACACTTACTTGTGGTCTACAGCAGTGGTCCCCAACCTTTTTGTAACTGTGTATCAGTTATTGTCCGCCATGTATGTCGCGGACTCAACGTCTAGGTCCAGAGTATATAAAGTCACCAATAACAAATTTTAAATTAAGAACTTGCACACAAAGCAACACTGGAGGTGACTATGACACTTGCATTTTGCGCGCATGCGTACTAGGTCGCGTTGCGCCGGCGGACGGAGGGGGCAGGGGATCTTCAATGACTATTGTGTGTGTCTGGACAAGGATAAGGTTAGGTGTGATTTACCCTGGATAACCCTATCCGGCTTAGTGTAAACGAGGCCTCAGTCCACTTGTTTGGTGCACACCAGGGTTCCAATGATTGTGTCCACGCTTGAAAATTTGTCCCACGGACCGGGGGGAATGGTTTTTTCTTTTTTTTTGGCATTAAAAAATACAATCATGTCCGGACTGTATGCCTGCAGACTGTATTGATCTATATTGATATATAATGTAGGAACCAGAAATATTAATAACAGAAAGAAACAACCCTTTTGTGCGAATGAGTGTGAATGAGTGTAAATGGGGGAGGGAGGTTTTTTGGGTTGGTGCACTAATTGTAAGTGTATCTCGTGTTTTTTATGTTGATTTAATAAAAAAAAAATTTAAAAAAGTTTTTTAATTTCTTGTGCGGGCCGCGGCCTGGTGGTTGGGGACCACTGGTCTACATAACATGTAATGGTGGTTCTTTAGTCCTCATTTTGCATAGATTATGTTTTACAGACCATCTTCAAGCTGCTTACTGACCATCTTTCCAGAATGTGCCAGT
The DNA here is from genome assembly GCF_033978685.3 of Nerophis lumbriciformis. Lineage (NCBI taxonomy): Eukaryota > Metazoa > Chordata > Actinopteri > Syngnathiformes > Syngnathidae > Nerophis > Nerophis lumbriciformis. The sequence continues at coordinate 31,160,299 of NC_084560.2, forward strand.
TTGTGGGCGGTCTTTTTTACATGGCTCCACTTCAACAGCGTCTTCTCCTCGTCATCCATGTTGTAGTTTTTAGCGCTTCCATATGGAGTCTGCTGACCGATAAATTCAAATTATGCGCTAATATATTAGCAATGGCAACATTGGAGGATGCATGTGCATGCACGAGCCAGTTTGCCTCACAACAAGAGTATAGAGAAAATGAATGAAGAAGCTCATTGACTGCAGCGTAGACTACAATGGCGGTCTCGCGCAAAACACTTGGTGTACATTTTTATCATATATAGAGATATCCGCCGACGTCACAATTGGGCAAATTCCAAACAAGTATGAAGGAAGGCAAGACTGTTTAGTAAATATCTCCACCATGCCACAATAGTTTGATTTCACATTTTTGGGACTTATGCAGATCCCAAATACACAAAAACCGGTAAGAAAAGTTGGTTTTACATAATGTAACTTGTTCAAACAAATCATTAACATAAGATTGTTAGCCATAGAGGGACACATTTCTCTAGTTGTCTCAGGCCATGTCTACACTAAGTCGTTTAACCCCTTAAACGAATAATTATTTAGCCTAAGCCCCGTTTCAGCCACACTAAACCAGCGTTTAAGGTCCCCCTCCTCGGACAAATTTTTACACGGGTAAGTCAGCCGTGTATTTCTTGACTCATTGATCGTTTACAAACTGAGTTCGGAGAGGAAGTGACACCAGAAAGACTGCGCCCCACACAGGAAGTGACGTCAGAAAGAACGCGCCACAGCCAGCTTCATAATGAAGCGGTTTCTCAACTCAAAGCTAACCACTGGAAATATGAAGGCGAGTCATCCAGACATACCCGTGTTTCTCCTTCTTCTACATGTACAGACGCTTGTGGAAATCACATATGAAAACCTTAAGAGAAAGCGATTGCAGCTATTTCGGATACAACACTTCTCAGACGGTAAGAGAACTTTCCAATGCCAGCTGTGATTCTACTTAGAGAAGAACTTTGTCCATTTGTCAAAGGAGAGACAACAAGAATGCGAGCTCACGTGGATGTAATTTAAAAAAAGTCAGCGTGCATGTATGTCGCGGACTCAACGTCTAGGTCCAGAGTATATAAAGTCACCAATAACAAATTTAAAATTTAAGAACTTGCACACAAAGCAACACTGGAGGTGACTATGACGTGTGCATTTTGCGCGCATGCGTACTAGGTCGCGTTGCGTCGGCGGACGGAGGGGGGCAGGGGAACTTAAATGACTATTGTGTGTGTTTGGACAAGGATAAGGTTAGGTGTGATTTACCCTGGATAACCTTATCCGGCTTAGTGTAAACGAGGCCTCAGTCCACTTGTTTGGTGCACACCAGGGTTCCAATGATTGTGTCCATGCTGACCAAACCAACCATACTGGCAGAGCAAACACTGTACTTCCATCTTTTTCTTGTTAAGCTACACCAAAATGCTGCTTACTATTGAGGATCTCTTCAAATGTATTGTGCATTTAGTGAAATGAATCCTACACAGAAAAAAGAAGATTTTCGTTGATTATACTCTGTGCTGGAATGAAAATGGGATACTTGGAAGCGTGAATATACTGTACATGCTCAATCAGCATCATTATCTTCCGTGAAGTGTGCCGAGTGATGAACAAGAGAGACGGTTTGGTTAGCGCTAAGAGGAAAGATGTCGCCCCTGCTAATCGTCCAATCATCAAACAGTACTTCTTAATTCGGGGAGGCAAGTGGAATTTCATCCGCTCTCTTAGTGCTCTGCCACAGTCCATGTTTGACACCCCGTCATGTTCACCCAGTGCTAATATTCCATGCAAACACGAGCATAAGCGCTCCCAGTACATGCAGCCAAGTGGAAAGTTATGAATTTCATAATGACACAGACCAACGGTTAAATCGATGACATTATGTTTGCTTTAAACACTGTTTCACTCAACTCAGCCACGCTGTCATCCACTGCCTTTTTAAATGGTTTATAACATGCAAGAAGCAGTATTACTTCAGTGTAAATATATAGTCCAGTTCATAAACCACCGACGGTTAAGAATTCCAACAATTAAGCGGAATTGTCAATTAATCGTGCCTGAGTGAGCTCAAAAGGCAGCGTACTACCTTGCTGCAACCAGCAGAGGTGCTGTTGGTTCAGTCCTGACTAGTTTGTAATCTGACAAAGAACAACATGAAGTTGTCCGGCATGGAAACAGTTCAAAATACTGTGACAAGTTGACTTGAACTCTTACAGTACACAGAACATGTCACACATAATCAAATTGGCTGAAAGTTATAAGATATCCGACACTTGCGCTTTCTAAATTTATTGTCGATGAATAGAAAAAGACAAGTTCCTTTTGCTATTTATGAGCAGGAAGTTTAAAAAAAACAACTTTTTATGACAATCTGATTGGATGCTAAATAAGTTATTTGATCCCACATAATTGCTTTTCTGACCACAATCTTCTTGTGGAAAACCCTTAAGTTTTGTACACAAACTACCACAGTGCAACCTGGATTTACGAACTGTTCGATCGAGCCAAATATGCCTTTTTTAAGCGAACCATGTCTCATTTATTCATTCATTTTCTGTCCCGCCTGCAGACAAAAAGCAGGGCGCAGCATTTTTGGGGAGGCCAAGCCATCCACATCACTTTCTGCGCAGTACACTACACTACTAGTCTCTAGTCAGCGTGTGTAACTTTTCTGTGTTTTTTCGCCTTTTAAAAAGTTGTATCTATTTTGCTAGTCCCAAAAGCTCATCAGACCAGCTTGAGAAGGACGAGGGATTCACTGTAGAGTTAAAAAAAAAAAAAAAAGACTTTTGCGAGGAGTACACTGTCTCTCACAAGCATGGAAGAATCGACGAAGCAGGCTTTGTACCACAGCAAATTTTACTTGTGATGAGACCGTACTTTTCTGGAAAAATATGCCAAAGCAGACTTATTTCACAACAGAGGAGAAAAGCAATCTCTCGTTCAGTGCCGTGGTGCTTCATTTAAGAGCACGCTCCCGCCCCCCTCTTATTTCTACCTCTGTCTTTTTGCTTCTTTCTCGTCAGCGTCTTCTTTGCCGATGTTAATGTGAGCGGATGTTACTTTTTTATGGTTTGTTATTGTAGCAAAATGGTTGGTAAAGCTAAAGACTTTTGTGATTTCTGATTGTTTGTGAAGGCATCAATGGGACTTATGTGTGTGTGCGCGCCTTGGCAGGGCAGCGAATACAGCACAGTTCAGATTGTTAATAAGGAGAAAGTTAATCCATCACCCCTTGTTTACAATATATTAGTATGATATACAGTACTGTATAGCACTTTATATTGTGCTTAAAGTGTACAAACCTTCACTAAAATAAAAACTTTTGTCAGGGCAGAAACCCATTTTTCATATTTACATTGTTTCTTATGGAGAAATGTGCTTCATTAAACAAACTGTTTACCATTACAAACCATGTTCAGGAACCATTTAAGTTTGTAAATCGAGGTTCCACTGTTTGGAGGTACTGTATAAATGTTTTAGTTTTTTTAAGATATAAATTAGTGCTGTCAAATGTATATTTTTACATCAGATTATTCATACTTTTGAATTCGGATTAATTATTATTAATCTCAGGCTATTACTTGCTTGCCTGATTTAAATTTATTTACAAAAGACACAAATGCAATTTTATTTTCAAAATGTCATTTAGGAACATTTTTCAAAATGTTGTAGGCTACTTGAATGCACTGTATTTATTTGCTTAAAATGTGGTAACACTTTGATGTCCAGTCAGGGAGTATTTTTAAGTTAAATTTGCCAGCGAGCACACCAGTCGGAGTCTCCTCACTCTTTTTTGCACTGAGGCGTATGCCTCGACCTGATCACTGATCGTATAACAACCCATACAGCCTTTCAGGAAGCCATCTACGTTTAAAGTAAAAGAGCATGTACGGTCTAGATCAGGGGTGTCAAACTCATTTTAGATAGGGGCCACATGGAGAAAAATCTACTCCCAATTGGGCCGGACTGGTAAAATCACGGCACGATAACTTAAAAATAAAGACAACTTCAGATTGTTTTCTTTGTTTAAAAATAGAACAGGCACATTCTGAAATTGTACAAATCATAATGTTGTTGGGGTTTTTTTACACCTACATGTTGCGGTTAATAATATTCTCTCTTTATTTGTAGTTATTTATATTTTCTGAATAAATAATGTGATAATGTTCATCAGTCAACTCATTGGTGATGATTTGCAATCTGTCAAGATAAAAAAAAAATTCTATCAAAATCAAATTACAGTATGTTATTTATGTAGTTTGGTAATTTTCCTCGACTGATGTACATCATCTATGAAGAAACAAAGAATTGCTATTGCGACATGCAGTGGACACATTTAGAACAGCTGTTTATTTCATTTAAAAATTTCAGGTTCATTTTTGTACTTAGCAAATTCATCCCGCGGACCGGATAAAACCTGTTCAAGAGCCTGATACGGCCCTGGTCTAAATAAATTGCATGATTAATCTGCATACATACATAACTAATGTAATCATTTTTATGATTAATGAAATGAGTTAACTCAGTTTTTTTGACAGACTTATATTGACACTGTAAATAAATCCTATTTTTTATGTAAAAACTATATTTAAAAATAACATTTTATCAGAGCGTCAAATAAAAAAAAGAAGTTTTAATTACAAAAAGAAATTAATTAAATTAAATAAATAATACAAAATTGTATTTAAAAATAAAAACACATATGAGAATAAATTATAAGAATATAGTTATTTGTAAAAATTCCGTTCCAGTCTGAATGAATGACATAAAAGTGTCTTTTTAAACATCCTGCACAAGCCTACGCCACGTTTGTCCCTTCCTGATCCATTGGGCGCCACTGCCGAAAAGCTGACTCGACAAAGTAATAAAGTCAAAGGTTGAATGATTCATGGCCGCCGATGGCTGACTGAAGACTTCCTGTCGCGCGAGGCACTCTGCGAGAGCAAGTCTGCCAGAACATAAGCAGACGATCAATCAATCAATCATATTATCTCTGACGGGAGATTTCCACCGAGAGGAACGTTTCTTGTTGCCGTCTAATCACTTTGGAGGCGACGAATGATCACTGTCACTGCGGAGTGACGATAGGCGCTGACAGCTGACTCGGCGCTTTACTCTGCCTGTGCACCGAAGGAGATACTTTTTTGTGTGTGTATGTGTTTGTGTGCTGCGGCTTTGCAGGCACTCTTTAATTGTCAAATAAATTGACCAGTTTGCATCAAAAGGTAATCCTTTTGATGCAAAAGGAGCACTAGGCATAATTTAGGTGGCAAAATACTTTAAAAGAAAGTTCTACAGTACATTACAAATAACCCCTTGGGTCTCTGCTGTGTTGTACAATATACTTGTTAATAACTGTGTGGGAAGTACGAGCCACTTTTTCCCTCCCCACTTTCTCATTCACTCCATATTATTATCACTAGGAACGTACCAACAGTGATTTATGCTGCCGATTCCGATACCGATCATCCATGAGTGAGATTAGCCGATACCGATCACATGTATTAACTGTACATTTTTCTATTTATTTATGGTGAGTGCTATTGACAGTTTAACAATATTAGCACAATATTATAACTAGTTGCTTATTGTTTTTATTTCATACAATGTTTTGAGCAAAACAAAGTCAAAAGTACACAATCACTAAGCAAAATGAAAAGATACTATCTACTACTCATTGAAATCACATGTACAGGGATTTATTCTCTGAATTTGAATTTTTATCATTAACAAAAACAAAAAATGATTTTTTGAAAATAAAAATATCGATATAATCATTTTAGTATCGATCATACACTGATATTACCCTTGGCGCGGCCACCGCTGCTGCTCACTGCTCCCCTTACCTCTCAGGGGTTGGAACAAGGGGATGGGTCGAATGCAGAGGGTAATTTCACCACACCTAGTGTGTGTGTGTGACTATCAGTGGTGCTTTAACTTTAACTTTAAACAGCGTCATGCTAGGTTATCCTGTTTGCTGAAGATAAAGAAAATGATCAAACAACCGTAGCTGGCTGATGGTTGGCAGAGTGCCATATTTCATTTCTGGGACGGCATGGTTCAGATGGTGGAGCGGCCGTTCCAGCAACTTGAGCGTTCCAGGCTGTATTCCGGCTTCCGCCATCCTAGTCACGGTGTTTTGGAACAAGATATTTCACCCAGCTTGCGGCTCACACTGGTGTATGAATGTGAATTACTTTGGTGGTAGTCGGAGGGGTCGGAGGCGCAAATTGGCGGCCACGCTTCCATCATCCATTCCTGTATAATGTGTGAATGTGGAGTGAATGAATGAGCGGTTCTCAGTTCTCTGTGAAGCGTCCAGAAAAGCACTATATAAATCTTATCCATTATTATTATTAAGATGCATAGCGAAGCCTGCTTTTTTGAAAGTTGTCCTCTGTGACGTTTGGTTTCCCTAAACAGGCCCTAGGGAGTCATTATGTTTAGATTTAGAACATCGTTAAAAATAAAATTTTGCGTAAAAGGGGACCTTTAACACTTAGCCGAACTTTGCACCCTCACGCCGCATCGGCCTCCGTGTAAAGCCCGGCACATGAAAGTAACCCTCCACGTGGGCTCCTATCGGATCTTAATTAAAACGCCTTGCATATTATTTGCTGTAACAAAGGGACATTTGGAAGTGGGGGGTTCATTTGAATCCAATTAGACCTGTGCTGATGCCTCGGGAGATGAGAGAGTAATTTGCCGTTTGAACATGAAGGTCTTTGTTCGGGGGCTACAATAGATGGAAGCAAGGGGGCCAACCCGCGTGAAGAGTTTTTACACTCTTTTAACTTGACCATATGCAGCATGAAAGTGAAGGTTTATACTTAACTAACTCCCCGCATGTTTCTTTCTTCGGGCTATTTGTCATCTATTGAGGTGTTTGCTGATTTATGGCAGGCTCAGGTGTTCCCCTCAGACTGACCTAAAGGTTGGTGACAAAAGTAATTACGGTAATAACACACACAAGCTTGTTTTTGTAAACAAATACACCACTAAAACATATTTTAGCCTTAAATTTATACTTTAAACGTGGAATAGTATTTTAATATAATCACGTTATTTGACCTTTTACTAATTCATTTATTTTATTTTATTCTAATTTTTTTTACTAATTACCACAACAGGTTGCCTCTGTGTTGAATATGAAGCTGATTTTGATTTGTCTTATTTTAAGCTAACAATATACTCAAGGAAGTTACTGTACATAAATAAATATGTAACTTGACTTTTAGTCCTCATTTTTTATATGAAAATTATTTTTTATCGTTTTGTTTTGTTTTCGTGCAGAGTTTTACAGCTGTTGCCAAGTTGTCTCACTTGTTGCACCGCATTTGCGTAAACAATTTATATTCATCTATTTGTTTATACCTCTTTAGGATTGTATTTAAGTAATGTTTAGTTCTGGCCTAGTCCAGCTAGAAAACCAGCATTGGCTTGTTGACTGAATAAAGCCTCGTAATGCAATTTATAATGATATTAATATTATTAACATAAAACATGTTAAGATAATATGTATTATAAAATAAAAATACAATAGAAAATAATCATTGTATGGTATTTTTTTTTGACTATATATTAATACTACTGTTATGATCCGTTGCCCGGATCATAGTTTATATACGTTTTTGATTCACTTGTTGTTTAAGTTCTGTTTCAGCACCCCTGTTTTATGTCTCCTTAGTTGCTATGGTTATTCATTGTGTTCACCTGCCTCTGATTAGTGTTCGGGACGTTCACCTGTTCCCGGGCACTAATCAAAGAGCTATTTAGTCCTGCCTTTTCGCCTCACTCATTCTGGTGGCTTGTGTTTGCTCTCATGCAACTGTTACGTTTATTCCTTGTGTTATCTTGCGTTAAGTTCCGCCTTAGTTTTCCTGCGTAGCTATCCCGTTAGCTTCCAGGGCTATATGCACGCTTGTTTTGTTTGTTTTCTTGTGTTTGTTTGTTCAGGCCTGATTTATGAGAATAAATCATACTCTTACCTGCATGCCGTTTCCTGTCGTTCCGTCTGCACCCTGGAAGAACAATCCGCGTATCACCATGCGACCCACCCGTTACAACTAATAATAATAATAATGTTTAGCATAATGATAATAATTGTATGTAATATGAATACAAAGTAAAATGTAATATATAATGAAATAGCACAGGTATTCTCAAACGAGTGGTACGCCATAAAATCATTTAATTAAATATTCCAACAGTGTTAATGTTCAAACTGTGTGTAATGTTGCAGTGGCCAAAAATATTAAATATACTTGTTAGATAAAACCTCTCCCTCGGTTTTAATGACTACTTGGGCCTACTACGCTACTGTATTTTAATCATGGTCATTATGGTGGTACTGGGAATGCCAGGTGTTTTCGTAGGTGGTACTGGGTGAAAAAAATTTTGAGAACCACCATAATAGCGTATTAGATAAATGAAAAAAACTAATATCCATCCATCCATCCATTTTCTACAGCTTATTCTCTTTGGGGTCGCGGGGGGTGCTGGAGCCTATCTCAGCTACAATCGGTTGTAGCTGAGAAAAACTAATATAACAGAAATAAATTATAATTAGTAGATTTTCTATCAATCTATTTTCTATCAACTATCTATATTCTGTAAAACCAATGTATTGGCAATGTTCAAATCCAGGCTGAAAACTATTTTATTTAATTGTACATATAACAACTGGAAGCATTTTATCTACACTATTCGATTTTAATTTTAATTACAGGTATAATACTTTTTATGATGATTTTATGTAATCTTTTTAATTTGAATTATGATTTTTTTTTTCATGATTATTTTTTTATGAGTTTTTTCTGAGGTGGTACTTGGTGAAAAAAGTTTGAGAACCACCAAAATAGCACATTAGATAAATAAATAAAAAACTAATATAATACAATTAAATTATAATTAGTATATTTTCTATCAATCTATTTTCTATCAAATATCTATATTCTGTAAAACCAATGTATTGGCAATGTTCAAATCCCGGCTAAAAACTAATTTATTTATTTGTATGTATGACAACTGGAAGCATTTGATCTATTACTGGTATAACACGTTTTATAATGATTTTATTTAATCTTTTTAATTAGATTTTTTTTTTATGACCATTTTTTTTGTAATATTGCCTTTTAATTTTCTGTAAAGCACTTTGAATTGCTTTTTAAATAAACTTGCCTCGTCTTGCCCAATACTACTGCTACTAGTACTACCCACTAACAATAATTGTAGTAATAATATATTACTCGTATGAATATTTAAACTATGATCCTAATCATGATATAAATAATAGTAATATAATATTCGCTATTTTGTCAGAGTACAGTGTGTAGGTTTCATGTATTTTCATGTTTTGTCAGAATTAATACCTACAAATAAAGTAATTCTGCATGCAAACGATGCTCTTGTCCTTTTAACACTAATACCATTAGGCGGCTAATTGTGACAACAATACCACTGATCAACGAGCATCCTATTAGACCTAATTGCCGAAACATTCATTTGAATTATGGTAAGCTCCTCCACCTCTGTCTTACTCTCAAGATGTTTCTTCGACTCAAGCAAGAGTCACATCTGGCTCCGTTCTCGGGTACGCATGATGAAGGTCGGAGGTCATCTTTCTGGCTTCAGGCCAAAGTCAAGGTGGCAGAGGTCAGCGTCCTGACACGTCAGCCTCATCCCGCCCTTGGCCTTGAAGCCGATCAATGAGCACAACTCTGCTTGCCTCAGCCCAACAATCAATTAGATCTGGTTGGGGTCTCCCACGTTGTGCTAGCTGCTAACTTTAGCTCGACAATGCACTTTTAAATTAGAAGTGAGGGTCTTCCCAGTCTTTCCACTATATACACTCTTGGTGCATTGCTGGTCCCACAACAATTACTACACAAAGAACACAAGCAGTGTTTATCGGCAGCTAAAGAGCACCAGGACACATGAGTGCAAAAGTCACTGGTGGTTTGGTACTCTGGTCTGGACCAACAATAAAAACAAAATACTTGGTGCACACTTTGGTGTGGTTCCGTTAGTGCTCACACTAGTATTTTTTTCCAAGGCTGCGCAATAAAGAACCTTTGCAACAAGTAAATCAATATATATATATATATATATATATATATATATATATATATATATATATATATATATATATATATATACAGTACAAGTCAAAAGTTTGGACACACCTTCTCCTCATTCAATGCGTTTTCTTTATTTTCATGACTATTTACATTGTAGATTGTCACTGAAGGCATCAGCACTATGAATGAACACATGTGGAGTTATGTACTTAACAAAAAAAGGTGAAATAACTGCAACATGTTTTATATTCTAGTAGCTTCAAGCACACCTGTGAAGTGAAAACCATTTCAGGTGACTACCTCCTGAAGCTCATTGAGAGAATGCCAAGAGTGTGCAAAGCAGCAATCAGAGCAAAGGGTGGCTATTTTGAAGAAACTAGAATATATAACATGTTTTCAGTTATTTCACCTTTTTTTGTTAAGTACATAACTCCACATGTGTTCATTCATAGTTCTGATGCCCTCAGTGACAATCTACAATGTAAATAGGCATGCAAATAAAGACAACGCATTGAATGAGAAGGTGTGTCCAAACTTTTGGCCTGTACTGTATATATACACAAAACTGGTACTCAACGGTACCAATTTTCAGTACTTTTGTGTGTTTTCATGTAGTAAAAACTATTAGTTTGTTAAATAATAGTCATTCTTTTATTGCAACGTTTAACTGTGAGCTGATAATGATAACTGTGCTGTCCAGTTGCTGTATTTTGTCCTCTTACAGTTCTCATTTGCAAGTATGCATTTATTTCAGTTTGTCCTAGTGTCATAGTCTTTGTCCTTAGGTTGACTATGCGAGTCTTGTCTCTTGTTGTGTCCAACAAAGTGTTTATACTGTGAGTATTGCACTTATTACACACCAGTTGTTTGATTGTAATTTCATTACCAAATTTGTGTTGAAATTTCCATGTAATGCTAATCAGCTAGCATGTCTATACAACTACAATATAAATTATCATCTGCCTTGCACATTTTAAAAATAGAGCCGTACTTTTGTGTGCTTTCTATCAGGCACGCTTGCTATGTTGGCATGGAAAATTACAACATTACCTACAGGTAGTTCACTATAGATGCGCTTGTTTGCCCACCAAGTGCTTGAGTCTGCAACCAGACGTGTAACAAAGGTTTCGAAATATGGTACCATTTGATTTTACTTGAATCGGTACATGGAAACCTCGACGGAATTCTGTCGGTACCAATAAAAAAATACTGTATTCAGTACTCGTCCCTAGTTAAGGTCCACAAGGCTGGGATTTTTATGAATATTTCATGCATTTCAAGTCTTTGTAAGCACTCCACACAGCTTTCACACACACTTATAAACACTTATACGTGCTTTAAGAGGGTACTCAAATCTCAATGTACTCAATGTTACTTTAAAATCCGCGATGCACTGACACCGCAGTAAATTAACCGCGAAGTAGCAAGGGAATCCTGTACACAAAAAGCTTCTAAAATATACTTTTAAAAAGCGCCGTTGTCTCACACACACACACATTCTTGTATTTGTTACCTTCTTGAGACCTCTGAAAAATGCCTACCTCTTTAGGACCACCCTTTCTAGATATATAAAGATTTGTATTTACAACATTAATAATATACATACTATACAAATATAAAAAAGCTTGTAGTGAAAAATTAGTTGGAATTTCACCAGAACAACATCATAGGTTCACAAGAAAAACTTTAAATTTTGGCAGTATTCTCTCAAAAGTCGGAATTTTACTCAACGCAAGTCCTAATTTTACAAGAAAAACTGAACATCTGTGTAATATTATGATAAAAGTTAGAATTTTACACTAACAGTCGCAATTTTACAAGAAAAGCTTAAAATGTTGGCAATTTTATGAAAAGAGTCGTAATTTTACTCGACAAAAGTCACAATTTTATAAGAAAACTTCAAAATGTTAGCAATAATAATATTCTGAATTTTACTTGGCAAAATTATGACAAAAGTCATAGTTTTACTCAGAATATTTCACTATTTTACAAGAACAACAAAACAAATTGGCAATATTGTGATAAAAGGCAGTATCACAATTTTGCCTTAAAAAGTAATAATTTTACATTAAAAAGTAATAATTTTACGAGAAAATATTGCAATATTACAGAAACAGAAAGAATATGAGAAATTGTTCCCAATTTTATCAGAAAGAAGTCGACACATTGTGAGAAAAAGACGGCTTTTAGTTTGTTTTTTTTTGTTTGTAATTGGTTTTTAATTTTCATTATTTACTTCAAGTTATTACAGTATGTCTCTATATACATATTTATTTATTTATTTTTATAAATTTTGGCCAAAGGGAGCGCATTTAAATTTCTTACACACACTTGTTATTACATATGTTGGCCAGAGGGGGAGTATTTCAAATTTTTACACACACTTGTTATTTCATATGTTGACCAGAGGGGGAGCACTTTTAAAACCGACACACAGTCAATTTGAAAAATCCCTCCTTTTCGGGACCACCCTAATCTTGATAGATTTCAACCACATTCTCCATTAGATGCAATGGTTTTCCGTATTGGGACCATGATTTCGGTCCTAACTTGTTCACCGGTCCTCATTTGGACGGTACTTTTCCTTGTTGGTGTTTCAAGAAGGGTAGAAAAAAAGAAAAAAAACACACACACACAGTGGGAGACGGCAGTGCAAAGAGACAACACTTCCAAATTATTTTTCACACTGGCCAAAACAAAACAAATCTTCTTTTAACGAAGTAAACGGTGATTTTTTGAGCAGAGGTTCATCTCGTCCTCGTGGAAAGAGCAAGCCGTAAATGATGCGCTGCTCCACTGTACAGCAAACGAGCCATGACTTACATGCTCTTTAAACCCCCTGATTTGTTGTTCTGAGTCTCATCATCCTGCCATAAGAAGCACCAGCAAGTTAATTTAGTGTAATAAAAAAAAGCTTGATATTTATATTTATTAAATTTGCAGCCCTTTGAGACACTTGTGATTAAGGGCTATATAAATAAACTCTGATTGATTAATTTATATTCCGTTGCTTCGATTAATCGTTTGAGTGTACAGTAACTATTAAAAATGGATACAAATCAGGCCGCACGGAACTTATAATACACAGACTAGTTTCCACACGGCTGCTGCAACAGAGCACACATGAGAGTAGTGGCATGTGGGTGCAGTAATCTGTGTGGCGGCGAACAGCAGGTTGTTTGTTTTTATTCATTCACACATGTTAAAAGTGCGATTTCAAAGTTGATGGTGTGCATTTATTATAAAAAATGAATGAAGGTCATGGCAAGCATATTTTTTTATTTTTTTTATTTCAACTATTTTCCCAAAAATACGCATTGAGGATATAGGTGCATTTTATTCGATTATTCAAGTACCGTATTTTTCGGAGTATAAGTCGCTCCGGAGTATAAGTCGCACCGGCCGAAAATGCATAATAAAGAAGGAAATAAACATATATAAGTTGCACTGGAGTATAAGTCGCATTTCTTTGGGAAATTTATTTGATAAAACCCAAGAATAGACATTTGAAAGGCAATTTAAAATAAATAAAGAATAGTGAACAACAGGCTGAATAAGTGTACGTTATATGAGGCATAAATAACCAACTGAGAACGTGCCTGGTATGTTAACGTAACATATTATGGTAAGAGTCATTCAAATAACTATAACATATAGAACATGCTATACATTTACCAAACAATCTGTCACTCCTAATCGCTAAATCCCATGAAATCTTATACGTCTAGTCTCTTACGTAAATGAGCTAAATAATATTATTTGATATTTTACGGTAATGTGTTAATAATTTCACACATAAGTTGCTCCTGAGTATAAGTCGCACCCCCAGGCCAAACTATACAAAAAACTGCGACTTATAGTCCGAAAAATACGGAAATCAAACAAACTAATCAATGGATTACTCGGTTAGCTGCAGCCCTAGTGTGTTGTCTAAAAAGGAATGGGACAGGGAGACACAAACGTTAGCAATATTAGCATAGTTAGGTGGTTTACAGTGCAAACGTTGCACTCACTTTTATACAGCAAGGTCATGCTAAGTTAGCCTCATGCTAAGTTAGCTGACTGATCGTTAGCAGAGCTCCAAGTTCTATCTTAAGATTAAAGTTAAAGTACCACTGATAGTCACACACACACTAGGTGTGGTGAAATTACCCTCTGCATTTGACCATACTCCTTGTTCCACCCCCTGGGCGGTGAGGGGAGCAGTGAGCAGCAGCAGTGGCCACGCTCTGGAATCATTTTGGTGATTTAACCCCCAATTCCAACCCTTGATGCTGAGTGCCAAGCAGGGAGGTATTGGGTCCCATTTTTATAGTCTTTGGTATGACTGCGCCTGGGTTTGAACTCACGACCTACCGATCAAGTAGTTTTTCTGAGGCTTGCTAAATACTGAGGGGTACGAGAAACATAGTCAGAATAGTGTTAGGTTTTATTCACTTTACGTTATACTGGCTTGAGTATATGGAATGTTACCCCTTTATGTACATACACATGCTAACACTAGCTTAGCTTATATGAGCTACTGGCTAAGATTACACTCACATTTGAACAGCAGCTTCATGCTAGGTTTACCTATTCGCTAAAGGAAACTCAAAGGATCGAGTCTTATGGCTTCCACCTCTGTAGCTGACTGACAGACAGTTGACCGTCTATTTTAAGATGTGTAGTGAAGCCTCGTTTTTTGGAGACTTATTTTAAATAGTTGAAAAACAGTCAAAAATAGGACATTTTAAGACCTAAATGAAATAGAATAGAATAGAATGGAAAGTACTTTATTGATCCCTGGGGGAAATTCAATCATTTAAATATTAAAACATCAGAATGGTCTTTGGCTTTGTCTTTGTTTTATCCCATGGCTTTAGAAAATGTTACCACTTTAGAAACATGTTCTAACACTAGCATAACTTACGTGAGTTACTGTACAATCCATTTTTTACGGTAGCATAATGTTAGGTTTGCCTATTTGCTGAATATAAACAAACATATTGGTCTTGCAGCTCCCATCTTTGCAGTTGACGAAAACACAGCTGGCAGAGAGTTCATTTGAAAATGTGTAGTGAAGCCTAGTTTTTTTTATGTTTATTCAAAACTAATGCAAAATGGAAACGTTAATGAGCAATACAATCGTAAAAAATGTTTACCAGTCTTACAGCGATCATCTTTGTAGAAAATGGAAGGACAGTTGGCAGAGAGTCAGGCTTTATTTTAAGATGTGTAGCGAAGCTTAGTTTTTTAATGTTTATTTAAAATATTGCAAACTAGTACAAAATGGACGCATTAACGAGTAATACAATTGTGTAAAAAACAAACATCAATCATAAAGCTCCTATCTTTTTAGCTCGCGAAAGGACAGTTGGTATAGAGTCAAGCTTTATTTTTAAGATGTGTAGCGAAGCCTAGTTGTTGGTTTTTTATGTGTATTTAAAATATTGACAAACTAATGCAAAATGGAAACATTAACAAGCAATACAATCGTGTAAATATTGAAACCTCAGAATTGGCTTTGGTTTACACTTCACTTTATTCTGGATTTAGAAAATGTTACCACTTTATGAACATGTGCTAACACTAGCATACCTTTTTGAGCTACGGAGCTAACTTTACACTTGCATTTTAACAGCAACATTAGCATATTGGCTGAAGGAGAGGAAGATGATCAACGAATGCAGCTCCCACATCTGTAAAAAAAAAAAAACTGACAAATAGTGGACAGACTTTGCTTTAAGATGTGTAGCGAAGCCTGCTTTCTTCTGATTCTTATTTTAAAATGTTGAAAATGAGTTTAATACGGAACCTTTAAGAGCTATGGGCAATATAAGCATGTGAATATGGAAACCTATGAAATGTTTTCCCTTTACTTTGTCCTGGCTTAAGAAGATGTTACCACTTTATGAACATGTGTTCTCGTATCTTAACTAACTAGATAATTAGCGAGCGCACCAACAAAAAAAAAGTCAAATGCGAATCGTATGTAAATGTTAAACATCATCTGTGCAGGCGTGATTATTCATGTCTCTCGGAAGACTTGATTAAATATTCCTTATACCCTCGGAGCGGCGGAACAAATGAACCACGGCGGCGGCCTAACAGGAGCTGACACGTCTTTTAAATAATGTTTATTTATCGCCGGTAACATTTAACCAGCCCTTTGCGCGGTCATGCCTCTGGCTTGTGATCGCTGCTTCTTTGAGCTTTTACTCTATAAAACTTTGGAGAACTTTTTTTTTTCTTTTTTCTTTTTTTTTTTTTACAAGGCTGAAATAAGAAAAACGAGACATCCTTAGAGCTCAGGTGGCCATACATGTAAAGCCATTCGCCAGAGTTAGCGGTATAAAGGCGAGCTGTACGATAAGTATAAATGAATACATGAATACGCGAGCGTCCGCCATCTGCATGGAGATACATTATTCACCGCGTCCCCCCTCGTCCTCGGCCTCCATGCTAGGGATATCATTATACTTCAATTAATACAAAGTATACTTTTACCATTGCAAAACTCAGCGCGGGATCTTACTTTCAGTGAATGTCAGCCCCACTCGGGGTCAAAGGTATAATTTTGCGCGTATATAAAAAGCACACAGCTGCAGACGGGCGACGCCAGATGAGCGGGAAGCCTCCAACGTGGGAATAACCTCCTGTTTAAGGGGGAAAGTCGGCGAAAGAGGATTTTAAAAGGGGGACTCTGCAGGTTTGTGCTAAGTTCTTGTTGTGTGGACCTTTATGTTGTAACTTTTGCATGTTTCAGAGCTGTTTCCACTCTAATGTTACCTTTGGGGGGATTTATTTTGCACAGAGCGTTTTAACTCGGATGTGTTAGGTTTCCCTATAACCTCAAGCCAGGGGGACAGTGCGGCTCCTTGTCAGTGTTGCTTGCGTCCGAGCCGCAGCAAGAGAGGAAGTAACTTCACCCGCACGTCGCCTACATTACTCGCCAGGCGATGCGACTCAAATGTCAGGACCGGTGTAGTTCAATTGTTAATAATAGGGCCCCCGTATTTGCTTTGCAATCATTTAAATGCCTAATACGTCATTTTCATAAATGTGGCTCTAATGAAGTCTCTTATGAATACACATGAAGAGCAACAGACAAAGGGAGCAGGAGTCATTTGAATAGTTACATTAGAGTCGTACATAATTCCTCTCTATTAAATATGGTAAGCTGTTTTAGTTTTTAGAGATGCGTCTATACGCGGCGACATGCGTGAGACAAACGGATATGACAGTGCCCTCTTGTTGAAATATCATTAATAAACATCACAACGGGCCGCTTTGGGCTTTTTGGGTTCAACTCAGTGAGAGACCTTAGGTAACGTTTAACTCCTTTGTCTACCTCAGTTTGTTATTACTCGTTTCTTACTGCGTTATAAAGCACCATTTTATATTATAATACTTTTTCAAGTTATTTTTACTGGCTGTAAGGACACAAACATGTATAATAGAATAGAATAGAATACCTTTCATTGTCACTATACACAGGTACAATGAGATTAAAAGCAACTCCAGTATCAGTGCGACAGTCTATAAATATGCAAAACATAGGAAGGAAAGAAAATAAATAGTGCAAAAGGAGGTAAGGTTCTGAATGTGTTGTTTAAATATTAAATATTATACTATATACATATGTATATAGTATAATACAGAAGCATTCAGACTGTGGGTGGAAAGAAAAAATGAGAGGTGCTAAACTATAAAATCAGTGCCCATGAGAGTTCAGAAAGAACTCACAAATAACTATTCATTAAACCCTTTATTTATTAAATCACAATTATTGAAATTCAACGATTTGGTGCATTTGCAAACAGCTAAAATTTGGTATGAAGCAAACTATAACCTGCTACCCAAGAATGTACAACAACTCTTCTCAACAAAAGAGGAGAAATATAACCTTAGAGGAAAATCTAATTTAAAACATGTGTATGCTCATACAACACTTAAAACCTTTAGCGTAAGTGGAATTAAATTATGGAATGGATTAACCCAAAGAAATCAAACAAAGCACCAACATGATTCAGTTTAAGAGACTGTTCAAACTACAAGTGTTCACAAAGTACACAAAACAAGAGTTATGATGAACTTCATGAACCTTTTTTTTTTCCTTTTTTTTTTTATTGAGACAAAGATTATTTATGTATTTAATATTTGTATGCTTACTATAGTATATTATTTATTTATTATTGATTTGTTCACTGTTCTGTTACAGAGTACAAGGAAATAGGATACAATTGCTATAGTTTGAAAAGGAGTAGGATTAAATAAGCTCTGCTTCTTCCTACTCCTTTTCGGACGTGCTGGAATGAAACAACTGGAACGGAACTGAACTGAACTATTTAAATATGTACTTGTGTACCAAAATGATTATCCAATTAAAATAAACACAATGGAAAATTCTTCTTCTTCCAATCTTCTTCTTTTCTAAAATGTATCTTGAGACAGCAAACTATTATTAATGACAATTTGGATGTACTATAATCATATTTGTTTGTTTTTTTTTATTTAAAAAAAAAAAAGTTTATTGCTGTATGAAACATTTTTGATTAAGTCATGACAATATTTCATATTAAAGAAGTAAAAAATGTTTATAAAAAAGCATCGACATAATATCACTGATGTATAATATTCACCATTCATTCATATTTTTAGTTCAGTTCAGATTCAGTTTATTTGGAACATGCAAACGATACAATGTAATACATCACACAGTTCCAGTTCTTTCATTACAGCACGTCCGAAAAGGAGTAGGAAGAAGCAGAGCTTATTCAATCCTACCCCTTTTCATACCATAGCAATTTTATCCAATTTCCTTGTTCTCTGTAACAGAACAGTGAACAAATACATACTAAATAAATAATACACTATAGTAAGCAAACAAATATTAAATACATAAATAATTTTTGTCTCAATAAAAAAAAAAGGGGAAAAAAAGGGTTCAAGATGTTCATCATAATTATTGTTCTGTGTACTTTGTGAACACTTGTAGTTTGAACAGTCTCTTAAACTGAATCATATTGGTGCTTTGTTTGATTTCTTTGGTTAATCCATTCCATGATTTAATTCCACATGGGCTAAAGGTTTTAAGCATTGTACGAGCATACAAATGTTTTAAATTAGACTTTCCTCTAAGGTTATATTTCTCCTCTTTTGTTGAGAATAATTATTGTACATTCTTGGGTAGCAGGTTATAGTTTGCTTTATACATCATTTTAGCTGTTTGCAAATGCACCAAATCGTTGAATTTCAATAATTGTGATTTAATAAATAAAGGGTTTGTATGTTCTCTATATCCAACATTATTTATTATTTTTAATTGATCTTTTTTGTAACACAGTTAGTGAATGAAGCGCACATTTGAACTGTGTTACCAAGGGATTTTTTTTGTCATAGAAACTTCAATAACAGCACCTTAATGATATTGTTTAACATTCAATAGACTATTTTTTACAAAAACAAATGCACGACCAATAGAATAATGTGGTACAGTTATTGGCTCTATGGACAGTATGTTTACAAACTCTTTAAATAATATGTCCTTGTACACTATATTTTCTATCCAATTAAAATAAACAAAAACAGTAAACATTTACTTTTTTGTGAGATTGATTTTAATTTATCTGAAGACAATCAGCTATTTTCTATGACAATTTGTATGGATTCTACTATAATGAATATTAAAAATATATTTTTTGTGTAGGCATGCAAACAAATTGAAAGTAGTTATTGTTGCATGAAACAATGCTAAATAAATGCATTATAATATTTGGTAGTAAATCATTTAAAAATAAGTAAAACAATATATTAATATAAATTCACTATACCGGTACAACCAATGATTTTGGTGACAGAAACTTCAACAATATCAAATTAATGGTATCATTTAACTCAGGGCCGGCCCGTGGCATAGGCCGTATAGGCAAATGCTAAGGGCGCCGTCCATCAGGGGGCGCCACGCCAGTGCCACAAATGTTGGGGGGGGGGAAAAAAAAGTTGGTACTATTATTTCTAAATACAAAAAATAATCCCACGTTAATTAAAATGCAAAGTAAAGCCTATATAATAGAAATATTATTTGTTACAACATTCCCCCCCCCCCACCACCACCACCGTGCCTCCCTTCCCGTATCATGACTCTTTTTGGACGTCACCACATCAAAAAATCTACACAAGATGTCAAAACGGCCAAAACTGTCAGGTGCCCAGGGAAGAAAAAAGAGAAAAGAAGAGGAGGAAAAACGAGAAAAAGACAGAGGTAGCAGGTAGGTAACGTTAGCCTACATGAAATTATTTGTCTGTTACAGAATGTGATAGTAACCTGGCTTTTTAGCATTAAGCTAATGTTACATGATTCGGCAATTGCTAATCAATAAATAGCTAGTTCTGTTTTAACGTCGGGTTAATATTGTGGAGGGGGCTAAATTGTTATGGAAAATAATAATGTAACGTTAGGTAATTACAGTACTCCCACCTTACATACCTCAGGGACATTTGTATTAGATCTTTTAAGCAGGTGTTTTTTGTTTACATTGTTATTGCCTTCTGGTTAGCTAATGTTTGCCCTGCAGGTAATAGTCACTTTTCCACCCCTTTATATATTAGGTATAGTTGTAAGCCTAGTTGTTAAAGTGCACATCATTAATGTTAATTAAGCAATATGTATGTAAAAAATATTGTATTTCATATATTCATTTTTTATTTTTGCATTCATTTATTTATTAATATTTTTTTTTATCTTGTTAACTATTCTGATTGTTAATTTGCTTTCTTTAAGTAAAAAAAAGGTCAAAGACAAAGCTATTCGGTTTCTTGTGAGTATATACACTTCACTGCCGATGTGAGGGGGGCGCCACCTAAAATCTTGCCTAGGGCGCCAGATTGGTTAGGGCCGGGCCTGATTTAACTACACTATTCAACACTGCATAAACTATTTTTTGATGAAAAATAAATATATACCAGCTCTAAAGACACAAACGCTTATACAGTACGCTTCAAGTTGTACAAAGAAATGATATGTCAGATATTTTTTTTCAAATGTGAAAAATGAAACATATTTGATTAATTAACAAGAATATTTGGTAATAAAAAAAAAGAGAGGAAAATTCAAGCATTGACACAATTTTACTGCCGTATTAAATTAGATTTTTCTGAATGTATCTGGAAACAACCAGCTATTTTTTATGATCATATGTATATACTAAAATGTATATTAATCTTTTTTCTTTTTTTTTAAGCATACAACAAAATATTTAAAATAGTTTATTGGTGCATGGAACATTTTTGATAAATTATAAATTTCACTGCTGTATTAAATCCACACTTAACTATAACAAGGGATTTTTTTTGTCATAGAAACCTAGCTAATAGCAAATTAAGGATATCATTTAAATACACACATTTTTGATAAATTCACGACAATATTTGGAAGTAAACAAGTAAAAAAAAGAACAAATAAAACATAGACTTAATTTCACTTCTGTATTTAATCCATAATTCGTATTCAGTATAAACAGTTTAACCAATGGATTTTTTTCATTGAAACTTCAACAATATCAAATTAATGATATAATTTTACTGCATTATTTATTGCAGTATTTATTGTATTATTACTGCATATTATTGTACTTATTTTGACCCAAAAAATAAATAGATGACCAATTAAATATGTGTAAAGAATTAAAATGGTAAATGAGTTATACTAGTATAGCGCTTTTCTACTTTCAAGGTACTCAAGCGCTTTGAAACGATTTCCACATTCACCCATTCACACACACATTCACACACTGATGGCGGGAACTGCCATGCAAGGCGCTAACTACGACCCATCAGGAGCAAGGGTGAAGTGTCTTGCTCAAGGACACAACGGACGTGACTCGGGTGGTAGAAGCTGGGGATTGAACCAGGAACCCTCAGGTTGCTGGCATGGCCACTCTTTCACCCGCGCCACGCCGTCCCCTAAAAAAATAACTAAAATAATTTAACAGAAATGTTTAAAATCCTCTAATTAACCACTAAGTACATTTTGGATTAATATTTGACCAACATAATATTTTGTAATAAATACATTAAACATTTTGATTACTTAGTAATGGTAATAATAACAGGGACTTTTTTTTATGTAATGGATTTTTGCTACTTTTTCATGAGTTTATTGGTGCATGAAACCTTTTTTTATAAATACATAAGAATATTTTGTAGTAAATAAGGGAGTAAAAAAAAAAGTAACATTGACACAATTTCACTGTTGTATTAAATCCACAATACATTCATAACTTAACTACATAACCAATGATAGAAAATTATTGATTTCATTTAACTATAATGTTTACCTTGTATAGACTTCTTTTTTCTTTTTCTTTTTTTTCTTTTTTTTTTACAAAATATAACCAATTGAATATTTTGGGAAGAATTAAATAAAACACTAAGATAATTTAACATAAATGTTTACTTTAAATTCTCTTAATAATCATGAAATACAATGTTGGTAAATATTTTACCAACAGAATCTTTTTGTAATAAACGAATTAACCATTCTGATTACTTCTTTTATGGTAATGATGAAAGGGTTTATTTGTTTAACACGTTGTATGAAGGAACATCACATGTGCACACAATTCAACATGTCTGAAAAAGAGGAGGTAAAAGCAGAGCTTATTTGTATACAAATAATACAAATTATACCAGACAGGGTAGTTCGTATTGTTCTTCTTCTCCTGAGTATATTAGACATTTAGTCGACATGAAGTATGTTTGATGTATGACCAACAGTAAAACATAATAATAAAATGATTTAGCAGCATTATGAACAATTTAATACACAAAATAAGCAAATGAGACAACGCCACCTAGTTTAGGATGGTGGCTGTTTAGAGAGTATAGTTTAAGGCCGCATAAGAAATTATATGCAAGAGGTGTTTTTGAATATTCATGACAGAATCCATCAGCTGTTTGGACTGCTGCATTAATGTATTGCCCGGGGTGACCCTAGACCCAAATAAGGAGGATGGGGCACTAATGCTGCCTTATCGCCTCCAAAATATTTGTAAAAAGTGAGAAATGGCTAACCTTGTGTTTGTCTCTCCAACAGCTTAGCTGAAACCATAGAAAGTAAACTGTCATCTCTTTTTTTTGCAGTAGAACAAGCCATCACTTTGAAATGAGGCGGGGAGGCTTTTCGAGGGTGGGGGGGTACAGTTGTTGAGCGTTTGTGGCTAAATATTAAGAAGTGAATGAATATGCAAGCGGAAAAGCCGGTTGAAGAGTCCCAATCAACTCCTACACTAAAAGAGAAAGACATTAGCATGCCTTTGAAACAAGAGACCTTGACTAGGAACGAGAGCCATCCAGCACACTTTGGAATGTCATTTATATGCACAAAGTGAAGCGTGAGGCCAGAGGATGTGAGGGTGCAATGGTGGGGGGGTGGGTGGGGGTTCTGTTACAGGTGGAGCTCTCAGTGGCTGAAATGGAAGTTTGAACACATCAAGGAGTTGCTGTGGACTTCCACACTGTGTGCAAAAGGGAAACGGCATAACGTATACGTCTCCACATTTTGTTACATTACCTTGTGTAACATTTTAACATTTTTAAATTAATCTTTTACTTTTTTAATCTCAGAAAATGTTATACATTTATGATTTTCAGAATTATTCTGAGTTTATTTTTTTAAAAGTCACCAATTCTGTACACTTTTCTTTTGAATTTCTGACAAATACACATAAATATACTTTTACAAACAGCAAAAAAAACTTAAAACCTCAAAAAATCCTATTTTTAAGTTTTTGTAACTGAAGAAGTATTTTTTTATTATTATGTGTAAAAAACTAAAGTTACTTTTGCTTTTCTTACATTTTGTATAGCAAAAAAATCCCAAATAAAAAACAAATAAATGTGGAAAAAGTTAGAAAATTCCCAAAAAATAGGATTTGTAATTGATTTTCAGGTAAGGGGAAAAAAACTGAAAAACACAATTTTCATATTGGTTTTTCACATTTGAAAAAGCCAAATTTGGTTAATTAATTTTTAGAATTTGGTGATTTTTATTTTTTCATGATCTGAGAAACTTTCCTTTCATTTTTTTATTGTTTCTTTTTCTCGCCTTGTGTAAATGTCCCCTCAAAAAATGTAATCACAGATCACACAAAGAAAATAAAAAAATAATAATAAACTGAAACATTTCTAAACATTTTGAGAAAAACTGATTGAGAGCAAAACAAGATACATTTTATCAAAGCAAAAGTGTGTTTTATTTGTTAAAACTTGTGCATCATACTTTTTTCAAATAATAATCAAATACATATAAAAGCCAAAAAATAAAATGTTTGTGTTTCTGTGTAAAAAACATAAAATCCAGCCAATTATTGGTATGCTGTCTGACAGTCTTGAGGGAAGAGAAAAAAATCATATGTTACACTGTTTCCTTTTATTCTGTTTACAAATATATTCAGAATTCCGAAAAAAGCAATGACACTGGATGGAAATTTAAAAAAAAAAGCCAAATTCTGATAAGCAAAAGTGTTGATTATTTAGTTTTGCACAATTGATAAAAAAGCTCGCAAAATTACAGCAGCAAAGAAATACTTTTTTGTGTGTTTCAGATCCAAACATGGAGATTCCTGCTTTTCAGTGGACAGCGAGGCTAAAGTACATTTGTGGTATGTCAACACTTTATCTTTTCTTCTGCACTAATGAAAGTGTTGATTTCCAAACATTTGTTGGATGACCTGAGTGTCTTTTTTTTTCCTTTTTTTGGGTGGGTGTGAGGGTACAGCGGTGCCCTACGTGCTCCTCTCTTTAAATTATGTATGGTGATTACATGTTGATGGAGTCCTCTGAATTGTAAATCCCCACAATTATACAGCCCATTGTCTATTCATTATTTCAGAACCAATGGGGAATTATGTAAAACTATCTCCAAAGAGGATGGCGGCGTGTAATGTGACTTGCCATACTGTTCATGCAATGCAAATACTTTACCGAGAGTTGGACGTACGATGGTATCTAAATGGAGGCTGACCTGTGTGCGCGCGCGTGTGTGTGTGTGTGTGTGTGTGTGTGTGTGTGTGTGTGTGTGTGTGTGTGTGTGTGTGTGTGTGTGTGTGTGTGTGTGTGTGTGTGTGTGTGTCGTGTGGGATTAGGACACATTTGGAAGATGAGCTATGATAACTGCTAACGCACTCAGGCCACGAGTGTATCGTCCCGGAGTCAAACCTAAAGGCCTTGCTTGTCCCACTGTGTTTATTTACATGATATATACCGTCATACAAAATACGAGTTGTGCTGTGTTTTTGAGTTGTATCAACTCAATTATTAGCATTTTCTTTAAAAAGTTACGTTCCTGTCCGACACCCCGTCATGTTCGCCTCCACTATTGAATAATGTTCTTCATAATTACAGTAGTACCTCAACTTTTCGAGCTTATTTGTGACGGAGCTTTTAACTCAAAACACTTGTATCTCAAATCAGTGTCTCCCATTGAAATTAACTGAAATTAATTGAATTAAAACAGCACAATTTTAACATGTAGAATGTGTTTTAAAACGAAAAACAAACTTTTAGATAATAGATACTGTATAAAAACAATACAATCAAATGCACTATTTATGTAGTAATGTAATAATAATGTACATAATATACCTTTTTTTCGGCTGCTTCTCCGTCAAACACACCATCAGCAGCGTTTCCATATTTTCATGGATGAATGTAGTTATTATTTGAACATCCTTGGCTTCATTCTTCTTCAGTATGGTGCAGGCTAGCAGTTGCTTTGCCAAGTCTGCTGTTTTTGATGATTTATTTTTTTAATTCAATGAATATCAGAATCATTTTTACTGGCCAAGTATGTTGAACATGCAAGGAATTTGACTTGGTAGGCTGTGCTCTCTCGTTCAATGGAAAAAAATATATATTAACAATTATCTAGCAAAAATATAAACAAGTACTTAAATAACTAGAAGGCTCATAAATAATAGTGCAGTGGTGAATAGGGCAAAGCAATAAGATGATGACGTGAGCATGAGTTAGTACCGTATTTTCCGCACTATAAGGCGCACCTAAAAACCACAATTTTTCTCAAAAGCTGACAGTGCGCCTTATAACCCGGTGCGCTTTATTACGATTAATTTTCATAAAGTTTCGATCTCGCAACTTCGGTAAACAGCCGCCATCTTTTTTCCCGGTAGAACAGGAAGCGCTTCTTCTTCTACGCAAGCAACCGCCAAGGAAAGCACCCGCCCCCATAGAACAGGAAGCGCTTCTTCTTCTACCCGCCCCCGGAAGAAGAAGAAAAAACGCGCGGATATCACCGTACGTTTCATTTCCTGTTTACATCTGTAAAGACCACAACATGGCTCCTACTAAGCGATCCGGTTCATAAAAAGACGCAATCTCTCCATCCGCACACGGATTACTACCGTATTTCACAGCAACTGAACCGCACTGTGGAACGGGAGCACGTACGGTGAATATTCGCACCACAGGGAATGAGAAGTCGTCCTTCACTGTGGTTCTAGCTTGCCATGCTAATGGCCAGAAACTTCCTCCCATGGTGATATTCAAAAGGAAGACCTTGCCAAAAGAGACCTTTCCAGCCGGCGTCATCATAAAAGCTAACTCGAAGGGATGGATGGATGAAGAAAAGATGAGCGAGTGGTTAAGGGAAGTTTACGCGAAGAGGCCGGGTGGCTTTTTTCACACAGCTCCGAAGGCGAACACACCTTCACTAAGACGGGCAGACAGCCTCGGACGACATACGCCAACATTTGCCAGTGGATCGTAAATGCCTGGGCAGATATTTCGGTCACAACTGTGGTCCGAGCTTTCCGGAAGGCAGGATTCACAGAACAACAGCGACACTGACTCCCGATGACTTCTACGAGACGGAACCGGCCATTTTGGATACCACGCTTGCGCAACTTTTCAATTCGGACACCGAAGACGAAGAATTCGAAGGATTTACGAATGAAGAATAACTTCAGAAGGTGAGCGCTATGTTTATTTTGTGTGTTGTGACATTAACGTTCGAGCAACATTATGTTACTATTGCTCTACACCATTTTGAATTTTACTATGTTTGTGATTGCACATTTGCGTACATTTTGGGACAGAGTTGTTAGAACGCTGGTTTTCAATATATTATTAAAGTTTGACTGAACTATCTGACTGTTTTTTTGACATTCACTTTAGCGCAGCGTTTTTTTGACATTCACTTTAGCGCAGCGTAGGCGCGGCTTATAGTCCGGGGCGGCTTATTGGTGGACAAAATTATGAAATATGTAATTCATAGAAGGTGCGGCTAATAATCCGGTGCGCCTTATAGTGCGGAAAATACGGTACATTTACAGTGACAGATTAGTTCCAGAGTTATTTCACAGCGTTCATCAGATTGATAACCTGAGGGAAGAACCTGTTCTTACGGCGGTTTCTTTTGGCGTACTGTGATTTGTAAAGTCTGCGGGAGGGGAGACATTTGTGACCAGGATGTGGGGGGTCTGCAGCAATGCTCCCTGTAAATGCCCATTTCCTGACCCAAATTAGAACTTTTCTGCAGTCCAAATTGTCCATTGCAGTCTGTGTCTGTCCAGCTTGGTTGCGGATACGAAGCAGACAGTGATGGAAGTGCACAGGACAGACTGAATGATGGATGTGTGCTAAAACATGGTCAGCAGTTCCTGGGGAAGATTGAACTTCACGCTCACTTTCTTCCTTCCCATGGTTGGAAAACAAAGTTGCGTCGATCTCTAGCTTTAAGCTAATGCTAGCGAGTAAGACCAGATGCTTCGTCAGATCACAGTGACATTTGCTACACCTACAAATGGTGGCTATGCTTGTAACTTTTTTCAACTTAACGCAAAACAATCTAATGAGAGAGTTCTTATCTCAAAACACTCTTAAGTTGAGGTAACATTGGCATAAGTATCTAAACTTTACCAAATCGCTATCATTTGCTGACAACCAGTCGTGCGTTTCTCACCTAGGCCTTCAGTTATGTCCTACTTAGTCCAACTTCACCTCCCAAAATACCGTCATTTATGTCACCACATGGACACGGCTGGAGATACCGTATTTTCCGCACTATAAGGCGCACCTTCAATGAATGGCATATTACAAAACTTTGTTCATATATAAGGCGCACCGGATTATAAGGCGCACCTTCAATGAATGGCATATTTCAAAACTTTGTTCATATATAAGGCGCACCGGATTATAAGGCGCACCTATGCATCCGTTAGATGGAGCTGCGCTAAAGGGAATGTCAACAACACAGTCAGATAGGTCAGTCAAACTTTATTAATAGATTACAAACCAGCGTTCTGGCAACTCTGTTCAATCCCAAAATGAATAAACAGTTGATTTACTTGTGATACGGTAAATCAAACGTTAGTGCAATCACAATATAGTAACACTCGAAATAGTGCAGAGCAATAACAATATGAATAACTCAACGTTGCTCAAATGTTACTGTCACACAACACAACACACAAAATAAACATGTAAAGCTCACTTTATGAAGTTATTCCACATCCACGAATCGCTCAAATTCTTCTTCTTCAGTGTCCGAATTAAACAGTTGGGCGAATACGACATCCAACATGCCCGGCTTCGTCTCGTCGAAGTCGTCATTAATCGAGTCAGTGTCGCTGCTGTTGTCTAGCAGTTCAGCTAATATGAGTTTAAACATCACAAAATGCCACAAATTCAGTCAGCCATTTTGTATATTCCGCTCCGAATACCTTCGGCCATTTTCGAAGGGTGACATCACATTCGTAACACATGTTATCAGATCAGTCATACTGGAAATACGCAAAAATTGGAAAGAGATGTGCTGTTTATCACAATCCTTATTGCTTTTCTTTCTTTAAAGCATTCAAAATCGTAAATAAATAGCTAACAATTGAGTCAACAGATCGAAGGTCCTCTGTTGTGCTCATTATACTCTCTCTAAAAACATCCAGAAACCGCCAACAATACTCCTTTTTACATGTTGTGACCTGAAAATGTACCAAATATGAGTGATATTGTTATTATAAGCGCCAATGTACTTGGATAGCAGTGAGCTAATGCTAGCTTCCACTGCTATTTTTGACACACTAAGCCTACTACTTCTGCTTCGTCTCAAACTTCCTAAAACAAATTCTGGATTATAATTCATGGAACTCTCACCTGGTAGTAGACAAATGTGTCCTTGGACCGAGAGGTTGGTCGACTTTCACATCCCCAATGTGGGGAAAAATACCCCAAAAGACGCTTCCGGCAAGAACTTTAAGTTGAAAAACTTATTCGGGTGTTACCATTTAGTGGTCAATTGTACGAAATATGTACTGTACTGTACAATCTACTAATAAAAGTTTCAATCAAAATTTCAATCAATCAAACTTGTTTTTAAACCCTTCGTGAGGATTGGGATTGAATCTTCATCTAAACGTAATTATGTGAACGTCCCGTCGGTCGGCATCCCAGCAAGAGTGGAAATATTACAGTAAGTGTTTGTTTTATAATGGTTTGTTATTTTTAGCACCTAGCAATGCTGTGGATGCTAGTGTCACAATAATGCTGCATCCAGGTAGCACTTGGCTTCTAAAACTTATACTTAGCCTCTTTGTGTTTGGGCTCAAAAATATAAGGTCCTGAATCATATTGTTTCCAAAAGTAATAGTTGTTGGCTCTCACAAAGTCTGCTTGATTAGCATTGTTGTTGATGGGGAAAGGCTCTGTGGCATCCTCATTATCTCTCAAAATAGCTCAGGAATCTTTGTGAGATTGATCATATCTATTTACTCGCAAACTTTGGAAGTCTTTTTTGGTGTTATAAATCAGCCATACATGATAATTGCTTCAATATAGAGGCAACTTGTTTTTCCACTTTACTGGTATTTTAAATGGATGCCTAAGTGACAGCATGAGGACTAATAACAGTGTTACTAGAATTGTGCAAAAGTTCAAAATCCCAGTGTTCACACATTTTAAAAGAATGCACGATAAAGGGTGTAATTGTGTTGGAATGTTATTATTATTCCTGTACAACACAGCGGCTACACAACCAATGTTGTGAAAGCAGTAATTAGTAACCCAGCAGGCACAAGGCATTGATACAATGTTGATTATACATACAGTCGTGGTCAAAAGTTTACATACACTTGTAAAGAACATAATGTCATGGCTGTCTTGAGTTTCCAATAATTTCTACAACTCTTATTTTTTTTGTGATAGAGTGATTCATGAAGTTTGGTTCTTTTATGAATTTATTATGGGTCTACTGAAAATGTGAGCAAATCTGCTGGGTCAAAAGTATACATACAGCAATGTTAATATTTGGTTACATGTCCCTTGGCAAGTTTCACTGCAATAAGGCGCTTTTGGTAGCCATCCACAAGCTTCTGGTTGAATTTCTGACCACTCCTCTTGACAATATTGGTGCGGTTCAGCTAAATGTGTTGGTCTTCTGACATGGACTTGTTTCTTCAGCATTGTCCACACGGACTTTGGGAAGGCCATTCTAAAACCTTAATTCTAGCCTGATTTAGCCATTCCTTGACCACTTTTGACATGTGTTTTTTAGGTCATTGTCCTGTTGGAACATCCAACTGCGTCCAAGACCCAACCTCCGGGCTGATGATTTTAGGTTGTCCCGAAGAATTTGGAGGTAATCCTCCTTTTTCATTGTCCCATTTACTCTCTGTAGAGCACCAGTTCCATTGGCAGCAAAAGAGGCCTATTGCATAATACTACCACCACCATGCTTGACAATGGGAATGGTGTTCCTGGGATTAAAGGCCTCACCTTTTCTCCACCAAACATATTGCTGGGCATTGTGGCCAAACAGCTAAATTTTTTGTTTCACAAAATAGTTGTATTTGTAGATTGAGACAACTTTGATGTCAAACGTTGGATCGACGTTGTTGGTTAGGAAATGACCAAATTTCAAAAGGTCAAATCATCGTCACAACCTGACATTGAATACATGTCTTCAAAAAGTATGTTGTTTCAACGTTGTATTTGTGTTGTAGAATATTGGTTGGGAAATGACCAAAATCCAATGGTCAAATCAACGTCAAATCAACATTGTCAAAAAGCATGTTGTTTCAACGTTAGGTTTGAGTTTCTCAATGTCAGGACCTAATTCAACCAGTTCTCAACGTTGTTTTAATGTCTTGTGCCTGCTGGGAATTAAAAGCGCTGATGAGTTGATTGTAAACAACAGTACGACAAGTGTAGCTGAGTAGCACAACCAGCATTTTAAAGCGCATGCAGAGATGCATAAAGCTACCGGATGCATAAAGCTGCCGGATGCAGTTACTGGAGTTGATCAAAACCACACCAGGAGGTGTGGTTTTGATCAATCTTACAGTTACTGTACTTCGCCTAAAGTCTCACCACCTTGATATCAAAGTTTTAGGCTTACATTGGAGTGTAAATGATGACTTCTTTATGCTTACCATCGCTTTTCTTGCCTTTCATCATCGTCTCATCCTCTATTCTCCTCCTCGCCTCCTTCCAAGCCTTTCACTGACGCCTCGGCCGCCGCCTTGCACAGGTATTTGTTTAGGAATCTCTCGGTGGAAATTACACTCCATCTGCGGTGCTCCATATCAACACACAATTATCACGGGCAATCATGCAGAACAGCGTTCAATTCAGCTGGAATTCCCACTCTGATGTCGTTATGCTAGCTCCACACCTGCATTAAAAGCTGCTGGATAGTGGATGGAAACACTTTTTTTTTTTTTTTTTTCATCTTATTAGGAGTTCCTTCAAGACATGAAGTCAACCAGATAAGAAATATCATTACTGGGAGACTGCAGGTAGAGTCAGGACTAATCATGTGATCCTATCTTACATTATATTAGCATCTGGCAACCCTGGTAGCCCTGTCTTGATGCTTTTCTCTACTATATATTACAAGTCTAGACTGTACACCCTCTCATGATTTGTAAGTGTGGATTTCCATTTGTGCCGGCATATAAAAGTACAGTAACAATTGTGCACACTTGCTTGAGACATATAAAAATAAAAGCCATTCAAATTCTACACCAAACGCTCAGGAGTGAAATGACCATCTGTCTCCAAGTTATGTGACTTTAATTTTTCTGAATTGTTTTAGTTTTTAAAAATTGTCTGTAGGACACCGATCATTAGGGCTTTTTTTTAATGTACTTTTATTAACAAAAAAGTAAATTAGTTTTATAGATCAAATAAAATATAAAAAATGTGTAAAATAAAGGAAAACATGTTGACTTTTTTAGTTTTGTTTTATATTCCAAAGAACGTAAGTAATTTTCTGTATCATTTTTTAATTGCAAAAAATACTAATTAAATGTTTTGTTTTTAGATTTAAAAAAGGAAAACTCAATAAAATGCAAAAAAAACATATAATCGATTTTTTTCCTGGAGAACATAGAAAAGTCAATGGTGTTTTTTTCTAAATGCCATCCATCCATTTTCTACCGCTTATTCCCTTCGGGGTCGCGGGGGGCGCTGGAGCCTATCTCAGCTACAATCGAGCGGAAGGCGGGGTACACCCTGGACAAGTCGCCACCTCATCGCAGGGCCAACACAGATAGACAGACAACAATCACACTCACATTCACACACTAGGGCCAATTTAGTGTTGCCAATCAACATATCCCCAGGTGCATGTCTTTTTTCTAAATGTTTCTTTTTTTATGCAGTTGACAACATATTTCTATATGAAAAATACAAAAAAATGTTAGTATTATGTGTCATTTTTCTTAACTTTGTATTGTCTTATTGTTTTTAATAATAGAAAAACAACAACAAAAAATTTATTTATAAACAGAAACATTTCACACATTTAAAATATGCTTACTATTCTTTGTTTTTGGTTTTATTTTTTCTGAAAAAAGTACCCACTTTTTTAGGTTAAATAAAATATAAACATTGTATAACATAAGGAAATTCAAAAATGTAAAAAAAAAACTCTCTAAAGAACGTAGGTCGTTTGCTGTTAAATATGTTGTTTTTAGAAGATAAAAAGAAAATTGATAAAATAGGGAAAAAAATGTTTCAAGATAACATAGTAAAGTCCACGCTGTTTTTATACTTTTTTCAAAAAAAAGTTTTTTCTTTTTTATGCAGTTGACAATATATTTTTACCTTTATGAAAAATTTTAAAAAGTAATATTTTTGTCATTATTTTCTTAACTTTTAGTTGTTTTTTTATTAAATAAATGAAAAACAGCAACAAAATACAAAAAATTTAATAAACAGAAAAAATTCACAAATTTATAACCGTACAAATTTAAGAAATACTACTATTTGTTTTTTTCTGAAAATAGACACATTTTACCTTTTTACTGGCTATATGCCTGCTAAAAACCTACAACATTCATTTAAGTGAGTCTTCTTTATTTTTCCCACGCAGACAAAAAAGAACTTTGAAAAATAAAGCACAAATAATTTGGAAGGTGTGAATCCTCTTTCGTGCAGGCGACGTTCCTGCGCTGAGTTCTATCTAAAAAAGTATATTATTAAGCTGGAAAAGAGGAACACAGTTGATTGAGACGCATGAGATACAACGGCAGAGGATAGTCCATTGACGTCCTGCATCAAATGCTCCATTCATGAGTGAAATTACCATCAGTCTGTCAGCCGGGAGGTGTGAATTCTTTCATCTTCTTCTCAGGCTGCCTCCCAACTTGTGATGAGATGCATAACACCACATGTACTCCACATGGAGACCGCATAAACAAAATAGGACTGCTGCCTCTTTAGAAGAAGAAGGTATGAGCCTCAGATGGGCCAAAACTGCCCTCTTGTGGTGCTTTACTGAAACTATTATAAAGTAAAACGGTATTGTTTTTACAACAACCCTTGCAAAACTACAATAATGAACATACTGATTTACATCCAAGTTATTCCTAATTTCAGAACCTTATTATTCCCATTGGAAATCATATAAAGTGAATTAATCTGTTCCAGGGTAAAGACTGATAAAACCTTTATCAACTCTACAGGTAATGTTTTGTGTCACATTATGACATTCTTAACATGTCATTCAAGAAAAAAGTTATATAATTCTAACATAAATAGAACTAAAAGTAAAACTAAACACTCTTTGAATAGACCAGTGATTCTCAAACTAGTGGTACACAGGCTTCATCTAGTGCAGGGGTGTCAAACGTACGGCCCGCGAACAGGTTTTATTTGGCCCGCGGGATGAGTTTGGTAAGTACAAAAATGAGCCGAAAAGTTTTAATGAAAGAAACTGCTGTTCTAAATGTGTCCACTAGATGTTGCAATAGAAATTATTTGTATCTTTGTAGATGATGCTACATATGTAAAAATAAAAAATAATAAAAATCATTACGTTAGTGCACCAGTCGAGGAAAATGAGCAAACTACATAAATAACATACTGTTATTTGATTTTGATATTATTTTTTTATCTTGATGGATTTAAAATTAACACCAATGAATTGACTGATGAACATTATCATATCATTTATTCAGAAAGTATAAATAACGACAAATTAAGATAGAATACTATTAACCGCAACATGTAAGTGTAACAAAACAACAACATTATGATTTGTACATTTTCAGAATGTGCTTGTTCTATTTTTAAACAAAGATAACAATCTGAAGTTGTTGTTTATTTTTAAGTTATCGCACCGTCATTTTACCAGTCCGGCCCACTTGGGAGTAGATTTTTCTCCATGAGGCCCCCAATCTAAAATGAGTTTGACACCCCTGATCTAGTGATATGCAAAATAATCACTTAAGTGATTAGTGTTTTATTTTCCTATATTCAAACACAGTGTTACTGTTCAAACTGTGTTTAATGTTACCGTGGCCAAAAATCTTAAACATATTTGTAAATAAAACCTCTTCCTTGTTTTTAATGAATACTTGGGTCTTCTACACTACTGTATTTTAATGTTGGTCATTATGGTGGTACTTGGGTAGCAAAGTATTTTCTGAAGTTGTACTTGGTAAAAAAAAAAGTTTGAGAACCACTGGAACCACCCTGTTTTATTTTTATTTATTTATTTTTTTTTTTTTCATGTATATATTCATTTCACACCATATTCATTGCACTTCTACATTTTTTATATTTTTATATATTTGCACATTGTTTTTCTAGCATGCACACATCGCACTGTATGGAATGGCCTCAATCTCGTTACCTTGCGTAATGACAATAAAGCTGATTCTGATTCTGATTCTGATTCTGAATACACTAAAGAAATGTTTGCAGAGAGACACTGACACCTTGTGGCCTCTTAAAGGCATTACTAGATGGATGACTGTTGAAGCTCTTTTTTTTACTTGACTTTTGAGGCAGCTTTGTCTTTTTTGTCCAAACGGTACCACTTCTGAAAATGTTTGACTTTGTAGTTCTGTTAAAGCAGTAAAAGAAAAAAGTTACACTCAAGCTATTATTGAGATGATTCAATACAGTAATTTGTTGTACAGAGTGATGGTTACTAATATGGAACTGTGCAAAAGTCTAAAGTCACCGCTAGATTTTTTTACAACAACAAGCAAAAAGAGAAGAAACTAATACATTTTGGTGAGGATCTGAATTAAGGTGCATTTTTAATGCTTGTTTGTCATCCTCCATGAACCAGGAAGTAGCCTCAGCCTTAGTGAATTTAATCAATTCAGGGGTGTTTAAACTTTTTTAAATGAATACGGGGACCACTTTGATACATGTTATGTACATTAAAGATACTAAAACAAAAAACAATGTATATAGGTCAATCAATTCAATATGGTAAACCATGGGGTGTCAAACTCATTTTAGCTCAGGGGCCGCGTGGAGGAAAATCTGTGCACACGCGGGCCGGACTATTAAAATCATGGCATTAAAACAAAAAAATAAAGATAACTTCAGATTGTTTTCTTTGTCTTACTTTGGCCAAAAATAGAACAAACACATTCTGAAAATATTACAATAAAAATATAGAAAAAAATACCACCAGCGGTAAAGTTTAGATCCATGAAGGAAAGAAGAAAGTGAATGAATGTTTATAACTGAATACATTTACATATGCATAAAAAAAAAAAAATGTGTATAATTTTTTTAAATTAATTAAGTAACGTTTATGGCAACCTTTTTCCAAAACACAATATAGAATGTGGGATATAACAGGATAATGCATACATTTATCATTTGTTTTCAAAACGCTTACAAAAAAGTGGGACCCAAAAAATTGGGACCCCATTTTTATGACTTGATGGGGTCCCTGGGACCCCATTTTGAAAATTCCTAGCGCCAACACTGATGGAGTATTGGTGCGTGCAAAACAGCAGCAGGCGGCTGTGGCCAGCGGGCTGGTTCTAATACTAATCAAATATCATCCCGGGGGCCGCGGATCTGGCCCGCAGGCCTTGACTTTGACACTTAGGTGCTAAACTGTCTGAACATATTAGCTTTGTGGTTTAGGTAACAACACAAATTAGTGTAATAACCAATCTCTAACCCTTAAGATATTACTTATAATTATTGTTCTTTACTAATATTATGATTGATAGCTAGTTAAACTATACCTTCTAAAAAAACAGTAAATTATTTTGACTTAGTGTAAAATAATCCCAAACACATATGTAAAAACATATCAATGACAGGACGCACGGAAATGGTCATAGATCATATTGAGTAAGACGCACAGATTGTCGTTGCCAGGTCCCATTTTGGGGGGATTTGGGCCTCATCCATTGTTTCTTTGTCTTATCTTGTGCAATGTCCCCATCAAGAACGTGTTTACTGTATTTTCTGGACCATAGAGTGCACCGGTATATAAGCCGTACCCAATCATTTTTTTTTTTTAAACAATATTTTTCCATATATTAGCCGCATCGGACTATTAGCCGCAGATATACACATTACTAAATGAGTTATTTACACAGAAAGATTTTGTAAATGTTTATTTACATACCTTAGTTGTTTCCAAACAATGCCTTTAACACGGCAGTTCACACAAAACAGAAGTCATAATCATGGACCCACTAGCTCCGGAAGCTAGCTCTCCAATCAGCTAAACAGACTCAATAAATCCACGGTGACGTCTTGGTGAGTGTACAGAGGAATTTGTGAAACTGAAACAATACAAAAAGAATGCCATTGTAAGTTAATAATACTAACTCAGACACTTGTAAACGTGTTAGCATACTAGCTAATACTAACAACGCTTGCTCAATTACATTACGATAGCACATTCAAATATGCATGAAAACACTCCAACAGACATCACACATGGGACGGTTTAGTAAGTATAAACCGTTTTTAGTTGTATTGTAAAACTTACTAATGTTGCTTTGAATTATGAATGAAGAATTCATACGAGTAAAAACGCTATGGACGGCTAGAAGACGGAACAGCACTGGCTTTATAAAAAAGGGCATTGCAGCAGCTGCAGTGAGCAAATTCGTTTAAAACATGGCGCCATAGCACAAACAATAACACACCTTTCCAGTTTATTTGCTTGTTTGGTTTTTAAAACTATTTTCCATTATGGCTGTCAGCAAAGAAAAATCCTTAAATTAGCCGCAACGTTTTATAAGCCGCAGGGTTCAAAGCGAAGGAAAAAAGTAGCAGCCTGTAGTCCGGAATTCACTGTGTTTTTGTCTGTAGAATGTGTCGCGGGCCAATAAGAAATGATCCCCCTGCGGTAAAGGCTTCAATTATGACCTCTATTCAATTTACCAGGAGGTGCGTGGTCAACAAAAGGGCTTTCTAATTAGGGTTACAAAAACATTGGCTGTAGGCAATCTCGTTTTTTTAACTCTACAAGGCTGGCAGCACGTTTATCTACCTCAGCATGCCCTTTAAAAATGTTGAAAGTGTACCCGTAGTTTACATTGAACTCATCAGCGGTATTAATGCTGACTCAGCTGTTTGTTCCATATTGGTTCTGTTGAGAGCTACATTCTTCATGCACTCCAAATCATGATTAAGATGGTGTCCTCCAAGACTTTTGCGCGAAACCGTAGTCGTTTCCCAGCTTGATACCGTCTCCGTGTGTGTCTGCCTCATTTTTTTCAGTTAGCGGTAGTGGATCTTGATGGTCCGGCCAATGAGGAGGAAGAGCAGTCCGGCCAGCAGAGAGAAGAAGATGCCAACGGGAGCAAACATGAAGGAGAGGCCGTAGTTGAGGGTCAAGTGGAAGTTGGGACACACAAAGGTGCGCTGGTAGTCCACGTAGACGTCCACCACGTCCAGCAGCTCTATCCACAGCACGTACATCACCACCACGCACAGCAGGAAGAAACCTGGAGGGGAATGTGAATGATGGTCATTGCATCATATGGACAAGAAGATCCTGTGACCCCGTCTTACCCGATGCCAGGAAGAAGCCTCCACCCGTTTTGTACAAGCAGTGGTTGGTGAAGGGAGCGGCGCAGATGACGAGGAAGCCGCCAAGGATCACAGCTGCCACGCCGACGAGCATGAAGATGCTCCAAAAACCCCTGTAGACTGAGAAGCATCCACCATTGATCCATGGAATCGTCGTTACCATCACCAGGTACACGGAGACACTCACTTATGGCAGATTCATACGCTGTGGCGTTGTGGGTGTGGTGGGACACCGGGAACGGGAAGAGGTAGGAGTGCATGCACACTTTGGAGTGCGGCTGATTGGCTGCAGACAAATATTATTCATCAATCATCACATAACAGATGTGGATTTTTCCATGTTTTTCTTTGGCGCTCAGCTGTAGCCTCGCAGCATTTTAAATTCCACAGCTCCTCACAAGGTCCTCCTGTTCAGTGCTGGAGGGGCCATTGTTCAAGCCCACATCAAAAGAGGCACAATAGAATCACACATGAGTCACACATTCTAGCACCATAATGTGTTTTAGTTGAAAATAAAAGCTATTCGTATGACACAGAAGTGCTGCAGAGGCCAAAAAATAGTCACGCTTTTTAAAAACGTTGTTCAAACGGTGCTCAGATTGCTTTAGAGCAGGGATCTCAAACTCAATTTACCCGGGGGCCGCTGGAGGTAGAGTCTGGGTGAGTTTCA
This sequence comes from Nerophis lumbriciformis, assembly GCF_033978685.3. NCBI lineage: Eukaryota > Metazoa > Chordata > Actinopteri > Syngnathiformes > Syngnathidae > Nerophis > Nerophis lumbriciformis. The sequence continues at coordinate 31,199,377 of NC_084560.2, forward strand.
CTTCGGAATCTGGTTTTAACCATTTGACTAAAATTGTTAACCACTCCTACCAGCAACTAAAGTGACCATGAGCTATGGTAGGCCTTAAATCAGGGGTGTCAAAGTCATTTTAGATGGGGGGCCACGTGGAGAAAAATCTACTCCCAAGTGGGCCGGACTGGTAAAATCACGGCACGATAACTTAAAAATAAAGACAACATCAGATTGCTTTCTTTGTTTAAAAGTAGAACAAGCACATTCTGAAAATGTACAAATCATAATGTTGTTGGGTTTTTTTTTACACTTACATGTTGCAGTTAATAGTATTCTATCTTTATTTGTCATTATTTATACTTTCTGAATAAATGATGTGGTAATTTTAATCAGTCAACTCATTGGTGTTAATTTTCAATCAATCAAGATAACAAAAATAATATCAAAATCAAATTACAGGATGCTATTTATGTAGTTTGTTCATTTTCCTCGACTGGTGCACTAACATTCTGTGGTTTATTTATTTTTTACATATGTAGCATAATCTACAAAGATACAAAGAATTGCTATTGCGACATCTAGTGGACACATTTAGAACAGCTGTTTCTTTCATTGAAATATTTCGCAAACTCATCCCGCTTGCCGGATAAAACCTGCCGTCAATTGACACCCCTGCCTTAAAGCATTGTAAATGTGAATGTGTATGTAAACATGTTATATTTTGATGGTTGCGTTCCCTAAGACATGGTCAGAGACACGTCTGCTTGCTTACATGAAGTTGCTCTTTCTGTTCTTCAAAGTGTGTTGGTTGTGTTGTCATTTTTGTGTTTGTACCGTTATTGTAGTTCACGTTCTTACTAGTAGGAGTCAAGATTACACAAATACATTTAACCGTTCGCCAGGGTGCACAGGCCGCAATTACACTAAACCAAACTATGAAGTTAAGTTAAGGAGAGGGCCACAAAATATGGGCCCGCGAGCCACAAGTTTCAGAAACCTGCTTTAGAAAATGTTGAATTACTTTATTTATATTACAACGTGTAAATAACTTTACTGTAATTTTTGTCTAAATTATATTTTGAATAATTCTACAAATTAAAATGTAATTCTTCATTTATGTCATAGTAATACAATAATTCAATTTGTGTTTTTTGTGTGTGTGTGTGTGTGTGTGTATATATATATATATATATATATATATATATATATATCTATCGGGGGGATTTTTTTTTTTTTTTCAGAATTAGTCACCACAATCTAGGAGAAATTGTGGTAAATTTCCCTGGAAAATGGAACTTATAGGAAATATTCAAAGTTGGAAATATTCCATTTGAATCAAATTAAATGATTGCATTATCAAATATGTGCTAAGAATAATTTACTACAGTAGAGAATTTGATTTAATTGTTTTATTTGATGAAAAAATATTTTTAGTATGTTTGACCCATATGTGATTTTCGCTTTAATGAGAGTTGTTTTACCCCTTTTAAACAAAACATTTTTGACATCATATTAAACATATTCCTTAGTGCCTTTCACCTTCTTCCATTAAGGGCGGTAGAACTTTGGAAATGGACATTTCTGGAAAACATTCATGAAATATTTAGCGATGGAATTTTGGAAAGTTGGTAATTTTCCACATTAATTAGTTCATTATGATTAATATGAATTAATACACGATATACAAACAGAATTAAATAAGATACATTTTCATTGTCCATCGAGGAGGACAATTGTCTTTAGCTCACCACTGAAGATTTTGAAAAAATGCTTAGTTACCACGTTTTAGGAGAAATTGTGGTAAATTTTCCTGGAAAAGGGAACTTATAGGAAATATTCAATTTGAATCAAATTAAATGATTGCATTATCAAATATGTGCTTAAAATAATTTACTACAGTGGAGAATTTGATTTAATTGTTTTATTTGATGAAAACATATTTGTAGTATATTTGGCCCATATGTGATTTTAACTTTAATGAGAGTTTTTTTACTCCTTTTAAACAAAACATTTTTGACATCATATTAAACATATTCCTTATTGCCTTTCACCTTCTTCCATTAAAGGTCAGTAAAACTTTGGAAATGGACATTTCTGGAAAACATTCATGAAATATTTAGCGATGGAATTTTGGAAAGTTGGTCATTTTCCACATTAGTTTGTTCATTATGATTAATATGAATTAATATACGATATACAAACAGAATGAAATACAATAAATCTTCATTGTCCATCGAGGAGGAAAATTGTCTTTAGCTCAACATAATGAAAAAAAATGCTAATTTATATTAATCCATTTTTTTATTTAATCAAAAATGTTGTTGAATATTTGATCCCTACGCCATTTGAACTTGAATTGTGAACAATATTCATGTTCATGACAACCCAATAGCTCTGCTTCTTCCTACTCCTTTTCAGACAAGTTAGCCATAATCTTGTCTGACTTACTGAACCAAAGCTTCCATAGCAGGTCCTCATCCTCCACGTTGCCACCGAAGAAACATTTCCAGAAGAAGCCCTCGTGGTACAGAGTGACCCCACTAGTGACATTCTGCACCACTATGTCTCCACGCTGCAAGAGAAAGATGAATTATAAACTGCTGTGTGTTCTGGTTAATCTTCATTGTAATCACGGTTTCTGGGTCACGGCGGTCAGGTGTGCAGTCAGCGGCCAAGAGATTCCCCTCACTGGGAGTCAAAGGTTGGGCAGAGCACGGCTCCTGCTGCTGACCTTGTGATCACTGGTGGTCTCTATTTTTACCTTCCGAGCCACACATGCTTCTGATGTATCGATGGGTTAGTGTAAAAGAGACATCAAACAACGCATTTCTCTTTTACATCACTTTTTCTTTTCAGGGTGAGCAGCAGCCCGTCCCGGATGATGAAAGGCGGACTACACCCTGCACTGGTCACCTGTCAATCAACCACAGGCCGAATGTGAACGGGCCATAGATTCCACTCAGGTATGTGAGCCACTATACTGGACACTACCAACACACTTTTTAGGAAATGACTCAATACTTTTGTAATGTTTATAATATGTACACTTAGCAGTATAAAACATTGTATTAATAACATTGTTTTTTTATTTAAAATAACGAGTTATGATGAAATTATTTGAAGTGTCTTAGATATAAAGCATTGTTGTGTAAAAAGTGATAAGTAAAACCGAGTTTTTGTTTTTATTTATGTTTGCATTTAAGTAATTAGAATTTCTTACATTTTTTGTGATTTTTTTTTTTAATAATGTTTTTATTTTCTGCCCTGAAATAAAAAAACATGCTTAGTTGTGATTGAAACCTACAGAGCAGATATGATTTAACAACATATTTTATCATCATTCAAATGACCTCAAATGTAATGTACACTTCTAGTTGATAATATTTTGTATTTATTATTTTTCAATAAAATTATGTAAACTTATTTTATTTTTATACATTTATTTATTCAATTAAAATACATAAAACAACTCTATTTAATAGAAAAAATGGCCTCAGAAAAATTTTGCAATATGTTTATTACTGTGGTTGTGCTGTAGTTTACAGGTACATTAAACGCAACTGAAATATTACAAACATCTTAAATGTGCAAACTACAACCACAGTATTCACCATATTGATACAATCTAATAATAATAATAATCATCATCATCATCATAATAATAGTTGTTCCTAATGTTTTATATGTTGGGTGTTTCAGAGAGTAACTAATAGCTGTGTACATTATATATCCACCTTTTTTTGATATGGTAGAAAGCAAGAACTCAGACTCCCTCTATGTAAAGCTAGCCGTGATATTTAACCCTGGCATCACAATACCACATGGGACCGCTGGTATTTTGTTTTGGAGTCTTGCTGAAAGCTGGCTCTCTGCTTATAGCTGCACACCACCAGCAAGTCCCATGGTGCACTTCATCTCCTGGAATAGGAGAAACAACTATGCTTCTTCACCTACCTCTAAAGTGGTGTCAGTGGTAGGATGAGTGCAGCTCTCCGAGGCCAACAGCCAGTAATCTGTTCCAAACGAGAGGAGGACAAAGACGACAGCCAGGGCCCCGAAGAGGCCCGCAAAGAACAATGCCACGCTGAGCTTCATTGCTGGTGTGGAGGAAAGAGCAGCGAGTCTAGAAGTGGACACCCTATAGGACAATATGGAGACACAGGAGCTTGTTAATCCAAGCTGCTCCACGTACGACTGAGGCTGAGGTTGTTGCACATGACTCCTCTGGTACCCCCCTCCACCCAAACAGCCTGCGGGCTATTTTTGAGGTCTGACTGACTGCAACTGACTAGTGTGGGCAGGGATGGGATCCAGGCTGAAATAACTAGCGGCAACTGGACACCCAGTATGGCACGAGAATGTCAGGGTGTGAGATGGACAGTACTCAATACTGAGCAACATATTTATTACACGTGCATATAACCCACATTATAACTTTTGTCGTATATATCAATTTTACATTTACTTTGTAAAAAAAGCATGTGACGCCGTGAACCGGCTGACCTGCTGGCTTACTAGCGTCTAAGGGGCATATTTGGCAGTGAACCTATATGTAGGCACAGGGTTAATTTACACACTGATGTGACCCTGTGACGGTTCATAGAACCACCCCACCCATGTACTCACTGATGTAGTCCTTGAAAAATAATAACTCAATATTTCTACACATTTTTTACAGTTGTGTGGTTGTTGAGTTCTTAAAATAATGCACTACCATTTAAAGTTGTGAAACAAATGAATGTAATATTTTTATTTGGTTACTTTCAGATATATGTCAAAATGAACGTGTTAACTACTGTGATTGATCACAAACAATTATTGCATTAATCATATACACACTTAAATGAATCATGCAATTTATTTTGACCGTACTGTAGGGAATTCATATGGCCTCATTCCTGGGTGGATGTGGAGGTTATTCATTTTGCAATACAGTCTACTGAAAATAATTGAAAGTGCCCCTCCACATAGCAATTGACGCTGTGGTCAAAGTTGGAATAGCCACAAAACACATTTTAAGATATTCAACACTCTACTGCCATCTGGTGGCTAAAGTGGATGCCCCCACCCCCAATAAAGATTTTCACGTTTCATGTGTCAGGTAAACTGCAACAAATGGGGCCATATTTTGACTGTACAAGCTATTTTACATTAACCGCTATACTGTCAGTAATCAGATCAAAACTTCACCAAAATGATACTCCAAAATGCAGCCTAAAATAAATTTGTATAAAATTCCAAATAAATGACATGTAATCAAATAAGTTAGAAACACTTTTTAAAACGTTTCTGGTTGACATTCTGATAAGAAAGAAATTGCATTTGTGTACAAATATTGGGGTCTTAACTTTGATTATGCAAGTGATTAATCATGATTGATCCTAATAAATTATTATGTATACATATACATACTGTATATTAGTGATGGGTCCGGCAACACCGATGCATCGGCGCATGCGTCGAGCTCATAGAGCAAAACCCTGGGTCGGTGTGCGTACCGCTTTTAGAAAGTCACGTGACCGACCATGAGCTGTTTCGGTCACGTGACCGATACGCGAACTGTGTCGCACTGACGCCTCCTCTGTGCCCTGTGAGCGGGTCTTTTCTACAGCCGGAGAAATAATAACTAAGAAGAGAAATCGTCTAAAATTTAATACATTGGAAAAACTGTTTTTTGTTTTTAATAAAAATGTGTAAAAATAAAAAAAAATAAAAAAAATTCCCAGTCCACAAGTATCCTCATTCACAACACGTTCTCTTAGATTTCCATGTTATGATACATGTTCACATTATTTATTGACTGTATCTAAAAAATATAAAAATATATTTTTATTTAAATGAAGATATGAAATAATCCTAAATGAAATACAATGACTTGGTTTATATTATTGTATATACTAGGTCATAAAATCAGTGTCAGTTGAGTGGGTCCATAGGTTGCCTGTAGGGATTTTTAATGTCCAGCAGATGTCAGTATTTAGTGACACAGTATCAATACAGTCTTGCAATGTGTCGAAACGCTTCATGACGCCTCATCAACCCATCACTAAATCCACTGTTTCACTGAAGTTCATGTTTTGTATGACTTAGTTTGAGCCAGTAGGTGGTGCTGCATTCTAAGAAACTTTAAACAGGGGAAAGTTGACAGACATAGAAAAACAGTGACGTATTAATGTAGAAAAATATTTAAGTTGTCAATACCAATCCATAAAAGTGCCTAAGAGTAAAATAAACAAATATAATTTTGTGTTGCTGTATACACTGTGAATACTTTTGTAATACATTGTCTCTAGTTTTGACTTTAATATTTTTAGATTATTGTTAACGTTAAAAAAAGAATATTTCATAACAAAAAGGTTGATTCTTTTCGTTTAACAGACTTTTAATTTAATTTATTAATAACAATTAACAAGTCAACCAGTAGAAGGCCACAGGGAAGACCCAGGACACGTTGGGAAGACTCTCCCGGCTGGCCTGGGAACGCCTCGGGATCCCTTGGGAAGAGCTGGACGAAGTGGCTGGGGAGAGGAAAGTCTGGGTTTCCCTGCTTAGGCTGCTGCCCCCGCGACGACCTCGGATAAGCGGAAGAAGATGGATGGATGGAAGTCAAAAACAGTCTTTTTTATTGCTAGCCAATTTAAGTTGTTTTGGATAAGACCAATTGGTTGTATTTGTTTTTTATGTCGTTTTTTTGTTTTGTACTTGCTTAAAGTTTTTTATTTGAATGAGGACGTTCATTGCTCGGCCTTCGCGACCTGAGTGTCTGTAACGTTGAAATGTGTAAACATAAAAAACACTTCCGGCTTTCCGGTGACGTCACTGAGCGATTCCAACCGTCCTTGTAACTCCAGGGGTGAATGGGACCTTTCCACTCTGCGGTTTCACACGCGAAGGAACACACCACGACCCCACGGCCGTCTCGATGACTAAATATTGTCAGCGCTACTTCGGTTCCTGTTTAACTTACTTTAAAAGTCGATAAGAAAAAACGGTATACTTTATACGGGCAACCCTATCACCTTTTTTGGAGCGACCCTCGCGGGTTTTTAGAGGTGTTTGGGTCATCGGTTTCAAAGTCACTTCCGCGTTGCCGGCAGGGCAGGCGTGCGGTGACAGCGGGAGGATGAAGAAGCACAAAAGTAGCACTTTGTACCATAGAACCAGGGAAAGGACGAGGATTATTCAGTGTATCTATGTGGTTGGCTTCATGGTGAGTAAAGCACAACGAGCGCTTTCTGGACACACACTTAATGACCACAGTCTGAAACATGACTTATCATGTGCACTGTTCACCTACACTTGCGGAAACAATAGTTTATTTTAACCATCAAAAACAATATTAAAAGTTCCTAAAATGACGTTTTTGCTTATTTCCATGTGTGCCTACATCTGATAATCCACCGGTCAGGTGATGTTGGATTACAGGTTGTCATGGCAACACACACTGAATTCATCAATGTCACTAAAATGTGTAGCAAGATGGCTCTCAGACATGTTCAGTGGTTCTTTGGCTGAACTTTAAAATGTCGGCCTGCACAGATTAGCTAGTGTGATCAAAAGTGAATATGCCGGCCGACAAAAATAGAAGTACTTAATGGGTTACCGTGAGGATTCTATCAAGAGTTATCACCAGTTGCTGGGATCTCAGTAATGTGGCCAAGCCTCAGTAATGTGGCCAAACAGAATGAGTAAACTCGTTTTCATTGAGTGCCACATCACAGTTATGGTTGCCCTCAGAGGGCCAATTTTAACAATGATTAATATATGAATATACATGTGTGTGTGTATATATATATATATATATATATATATATATATATATATATATAATACATTAACAATATATTTGTGTACATAAGCTGCAAAAAAATACTTACATTTTACTTTAAAAACTAGTAACTCAGTCACTAGAATTTTACAGTAAAAGCAGTGGGTTTTTTACAGCATATAAAAAATTTTAATAAATGGAATACCATACCAATACCACTTTTTTTAGTGGTAAAATTCAAGCAACAGAGCTGCCAGTTGTTTTTTTTACCGTAAATTCTTGTTGTTTTAATTTTTTTTTTAATGTTTTAGTGCAGTGGTTCTTAACCTGGGTTCGATCGAACCCTAGGGGTTCAGTGGAGCCTCCGCCGCGGAGGTCAAGACACACCCGACTCATCTTGTAAATAAAAACTTCTCCCTATCGGCGTACTATGGATACCCCCAAACAATGTTCCATCTAATTTTCCATCTGATTTGCAGGTGTGTCATTTGTTGTGAGTTCGTGCACTGTGTTGGTTTTGTTATTTGAACAAGGTGATGTTCATGCACGGTTCATTTTGTGCACCAGTAAAAAAAACCATATAACTTTGTTGTGAATTTGAAAAAAAAAATTTTTTATAGCACTAAAGAAGTAGTAACATGTTGAATTGAGAAATGGTATGACGGAATTCCTGGAATTTTGGGAAAACCGGGATTTTTTCCAGTTCAAAAACAACTTAGTTTTTTGTCTTGATTAAGAGGAATGATTTGACGGTGGAACGGTTGAAATGCGTTGAAAAATGTGGAAGGAGTAGTCGCCAGAAAAAAGGGTGGAAATAGAGCTTTGGAAAACCAGGAATTCTGGAAAATCTTGGAAAATTTTTTTTAAACTGGAAAAAGGGTTGTTAAAATTTCCAGGATAGTGGAATGTGTTGAAGGTGGAATGATATGAATCGGTTGAAAAATGTGGAAATGGTGGCCTAGTGGTTAGAGTGTCCGTCCTGAGATCGGTAGGTTGGGAGTTCAAATCCCGGCCGAGTCATACCAAAGACTATAAAAATGGGACCCATTACCTCCCTGCTTGGCACTCAGCATCAAGGGTTGGAATTGGGGGTTAAATCACCAAAATGATTCCCGGGCGCAGCCACCGCTGCTGCCCACTGCTCCCCTCACCTCCCAGGGGGTGATCAAGGGTGATGGGTCAAATGCAGAGAATAATTTCGCCACACCTAGTGTGTGTGTGACAATCATTGGTACTTTAACTTTAACTTTAAGTTTGAAAAATGGCCAATTAAAAACCTGGAATTCTGGGAATTTTTGGAATTTGTCACGGGAAAGCCCGCAATTCCCGAATAGGCTGAACACTTTGAAGTTGTAACGGTTTGAATCGGGTGAAATATGTGGACGGTAGAGCGCACCAAAATCTGGAGGAGAAGAAGTAGTTTAACAAATAGATGAATTTTGGTGTAGAAAACCATATGTGTGAATGCTTTGGAGCATTCACCCAATTACTGTGTATTGTGCTAAAATAAAATCAACTACATTAATAATAAATTTGTTGCTTAACTAAACTGCAAAAGTGCTAATTAAAATGCAGCTTTTTTCACGCTTAAGAAATGCTTAAGAGTACCGCTGCGGCCTATACAGCTGAGAAACTGATATTTTTTTAGCGGCCCAACAATGGCCCTATGGTTAAGAAACACTGCTTTACAGGAGCAAAATGATTAAAAAGATTGCATTGTAAGGCTGGTTCGACATGGCTGAAAACTGTGTCATAATATAAGTGTTTTGTATTGGTCGATATCGATAACTATTGGTATTTTTATGACCTATCAAATATTAAAAAAGTCCAGTAGAAAAATATATTAAAATCACAAATCACATTGTTGCATCGATAATTGCATGATGATGATGATGATGATGACGGTTTGTTCTTTCAGGACTTGTTTGGCGTGAGCATGATCATCCCGCTGCTGAGTCATCACGTCAAAGCTCTGGGCGCTAGTCCTACTGTTGCTGGTATTGTAGGTAAGACATTCATGTTCACATAAAGCAAGCGATGTACCATCAAATTAAACGTGGGCACACTTGAGAGTAGTCCGTGCACAGCTTGTATAGCAGTATACAGTTACTGTCAACTCACAGCCATTGTGGTCTAAATAGCAAGACATGTGCCGACACATCACATGTTGAAATACATGTTTGCCCTAAATGAACCGCAGCTCCCTCGTTGCCGACAGGACTCGTGCGGCCCCAGACTACCACCATGCTGGACACAATTATCTTGCTGCTCACTTGTGTTGGCAGATATTTACTGCATAGCCAATCTACTCTGCTACAGCAAGGGTCTCCAACCAGTAGCTGGTGAAGGTCAGTATTTGTGGAAGTGTACAATTCAAAGATTATTATTTATTTAGCACATAAACCTTAGGTTTAGGTCAGGCTGATTAGGAGAATAAGTACTAACCAAATATACTGCATAAGAAGCGAATCATAAATAACTGACACAAAATAAATGTACATACAATTACTTAATGTTTTGTTAAAATTAATCAATTAATTAATAATAAATATGTTTCTTAACTAAACGGTCAATTAAGTGCAAATGAAAATACAGCTTCACCGCTTTAGTCATATTTTTTGTGCTTAAGAAACTTCTCTATGACTTTAGCTCCAGACTTCCTCAGTTTGTTTGATATTGTCATTACTGCCTCAAGTGGTGGAAAAGTGTAATACAATTGAGTACCGCTGTGGCCCACACAGCTGGGAAACAGATATTTTTGGGCAGCCCTCTACGGGGCGCTCGCGGCCCAACAATGGGCCCTATGGTTAAGAAACACTGTTTTAAGTTGTCAGTCCGTATTATGATTTGTCTGTCGAAACAAAAAAAAACGTGACTTTTTGCTATGGTTCTGCCGTGAAAGAGTTGTGTGTGCGTAATCATATTTGTCTGTATTCAGATGTGTGTATTTGTATAGCAGTCTGTGTCAAAGAGTTGTTTGTATGTCTGTAATCAGATTGGTGTGAAGCAGGAACCCACTTTTACACTTCTGCCTATAAGAGTTGTGTGCCCGTGCAGTTGTAAAAAGACTTGTCTGTCTGTAACTTCACCTTTTCATTTCCTCATACTCGCCACTAGTCGCCGCCTTGCACCCACTCGCACTCGTGTAGGCGTTAAAGCTACGAACAATTACAGTATAATGGACTTTCCATCACTTTATGTAAATACAATTCATGTTTTAGCAGTAGTTGTCAAAAGTATTTTGTGCTATGTCTGGACAATTAATTGTATTTCGATTTCGATTATGGCTTCTCACGATCATGAAAATATAATAATCGGGGGAAAAACGATTAATGGGCCATGCAACATGCATGCAAATTCCAGAGCTCGTGAGGGTGAAACAGATGAGGAGAGAATGAGTGGAAAAAGAGCACGTCTACGAGAAGTTTGGGCTCTCACCATGGTTACTACTAGAGATGTCCGATAATAGCTTTTTTGCCGATATCCAATATTCCGATATTGTCCAACTCTTAATTACCGATTCCGATATCAACCGATACCGATATATACAGTCGTGGAATTAACACATTATTATGCCTAATTTTGTTGTGATGCCCCGCTGGATGCATTAAACAATGTAACAAGGTTTTCCAAAATAAATCAACTCAAGTTATGGAAAAAAATGCCAACCATGGCACTGCCATATTTATTATTGAAGTCACAAAGTGCATTATTTTTTTTAACATGCCTCAAAACAGCAGTTTGGAATATGGGACATGCTCTCCCTGAGAGAGCATGAGGAGGTTGGGGGGGGGGGTTTGAGGCGGGGGGTGTATATTGTAGTGTCCCGGAAGAGTTAGTGCTGCAAGGGGTTCTGGGTATTTGTTCTGTTGTGTTTATGTTGTGTTACGGTGCGGATGTTCTCCCGAAATGTGTTTGTCATTCTTGTTTGGTGTGGGTTCACAGTGTGGCGCATATTTGTAACATTGTTAAAGTTGTTTATACGGCCACCCTCAGTGTGACCTGTATGGCTGTTGACCAAGTATGCTTGCATTCACTTGTGTGTGTGAAAAGCCGTAGATATTATGTGATTGGGCCGGCACGTAAAGGCAGTGCCTTTAAGGCACGCCCCCAATATTGATGTCTGGGTGGAAATCGGGAGAATGGTTGCCCCGGGATATTTTCGGGAGGGGCACTGATATCCGGGAGTCTCCCGGGAAAATCGGGAGGGTTGGCAAGTATAATTGGGAGACGCAACTGCTCTGTAATTCTCCCTACGTCCGTGTACCACTCCATACAGCAGCGTTTTAAAAAGTCATACATTTTACTTTTTGAAACCGATACCGATAATTTCCGTTATTACATTTTAAAGCATTTATCGGCCGAGAATATCGGCAGTCCGATATTATTGGACATCCCTAGTTACTACTTTTATTTGACATGTCGCTGGTATGCCTAATCAATAATCACTAAACTCAATAAAAAAATAAGGCACATGATTTCGTGTTGACTTAACTGCGGATAGAGTCACAGAACTGGCCAATAAGACAGAATCCGCTGTTTAAGGCAGAATATTAGGGAAATTGCCATAAATGTAAGTGGAAGGCTGTCATTGTGAGAAGGAACATTTGTTTGGGAAAATAATGTGTCCGGTAGCGCTCACTCATCCCCAAAACACTAAACAATGTCGTGGCGGCAACTTGAGACAGCAAGTAAACTACGAAGCTAAGAACAATCCATATACCCGCAACACATCTCATCTGCGTGTGTTGTTGTGAACGACATCATAGATACATGATCAATGTACAACCGCGACAGCAGTCACAACATGAGAGGTGCTCTCTCTCTTTTTTCTTTTTTCTTTTATTTTAACAACATCCTCTTGTTGCCTCCACATGTCAAGCTGAGAACAGCACACTTCCCCACCCCTCCCTTCACAATAATAGCGCGGTGCGCCACATCCGGTCTGACTGCGCTAACAAAATAAATGTTTCAAAAAAATGCCTTACATAAAGTATAATGTACTTCAAGCACGCTTTGACACATTTGAAATATTATTATGCTTTGACCGAAAATACTGCTCAAAATTGTTGTATTGCACCAGTAAATGTGGAATTTTTTTGTATCTTTTAACAAACATAAAATTATATTTGACCCAAAAAACACACTCTAAAAAACAGATTTAAAAACAAAAAAACAGAATTATTTTTTTTCATTGCTATTCTTGAAGTGCATTGTTATTACCATTATGTTGCTTGTTGTTGTTTATCCATTTTCTACCACTTGTCCCTCTCGAGGTCGCGGGGTGTGCTGAAGCCTATCCCAGCTGCACGCGTTACTAATTTACATCTGTTTTTTAAACTATATTTAAAATTTACTTTTGGTAGCACGATAAATACTCATGTTTTCAAATTATTGAATAATTGTGTTATTGATTGTGATTACAATAGCAATCCAAATTGTCCAGCCCTAACTCAAATAAGTTATCTACATAAAGGGGCCAAAATTATCACGTTTCCTCCGTCTGGGGGGCGGCTCCCTTAGCGATAGGGTGACTACATCTGAGACCCACAGTCTTCCCCTTGTCAGGTTCAAACACTGATGACTTCTATTAAACAGACAAGAAGCAAGGAATCATGCAGAGACAGAGTTCAATTTGGCTCAATGAGGAGAGACGTTTGGGATTGCACGCTCAGTTACAATCTCCCACCACGCTCTGAGCTAACAGTCCCACGTGCTCCTCTATTTATTTGGGAGGTGCCTGGTTACACCACTGAGGCCGCCTCTAAAAGGAGTGGCCACACATTTCATGCAAAGCAGCTTCCAGTACGCACAACACGTGACGGAATGTGCTGGGGGCCTTGTGATTGCCTTGTCTCTGCTTCGTCTGCGTGCTGTCGTCTTATCTTCGTTGAGGTCCTTGAAGTCCTTGGCTGTTAATGGGCTAAGACAAACAAAATATCTGCGACGAGGCAACCCTCATATGCTGTAGCTGTCCTTGCACAGACAGAAAAAGTACAGCTTGAGCACAATAGCTAATAACTATAGCAATGGACTTTAAGCATAAGAGTTGTGTGATAACTTACACATGATTATTCTAACACCCCTTGGCCCCCTACCGGTCGGACGTGCCCCTGTGGCGAACCACCTCATAGCCTCATTGTCTCCACGAGGGTTGTCCCGATACCAATAATTTAGTACCGTTACCAAAATGTATATTGATACATTTCCAAATAAAGGGAACCTTGAAAAATGTCAATAATGGCTTTATTTTAACAGAAAATCTTACACCGCATTAAACACTCACAGTCAAAGAACAATTTTCGAAGGTTAGAATAAAAATTAAAGGCGTTAAACACATTGGGCTTTTCTTGTTGCACTCAAAGGGCAATTTGCCATACTAAACATAGTCTGTCATAATCAAGGATTAGGTTAGACTAGAACAGAAAGTTTTACTGACATTATATTAAATTATTCATGATTTATGGTTGCCACTAATGCTCTGTGCTTTAAGAAAAACACAATTATTAAGTACTAAAAACAAAACTATGGATAAATGTACACAGATAAGCCATGGAGCAGGTGAAACACATTTATTAAAGACAAAACACAAATTATAGGAATTTGTTACAAAATTTTGTCTTTTCCCTTGCATTAGTTGACTGCTAATTGGGCAGTTTTAACGGCGCTAATATTTGGCATCAAGCCAAGCAGCTGTGTGCGTGTCTACGTATCTACATGTTACCTATCTACATGTTAACGTATCTACATGTTACGTATCTACATGTTACCTATCTACATGTTACATATCTACATGTTACATATCTACATGTTACGTATCTACATGTTACGTATCTACATGTTACCTATCTACATGTTACATATCTACATGTTACATATCTACATGTTACGTATCTACATGTTACGCATCTACATGTTACGCATCTACATGTTACGCATCTACATGTTACGCATCTACATGTTACCTATCTACATGTTACCTATCTACATGTTACCTATCTACATGTTACCTATCTACATGTTACATATTTACATGTTACGCATCTACATGTTACGCATCTACATGTTACCTATCTGCATGTTATGTATCTACATGTTACGCTTCTACATGTTACGCTTCTACATGTTACGCATCTACATGTTACCTATCTACATGTTACATATCTACATGTTACGCATCTACATGTTACGCATCTACATGTTACGCATCTACATGTTACATATCTACATGTTACGTATCTACATGTTACGCATCTACCCAATACGTATCTACACATTACGTGTCTACACATTATGTATCTACACGTTACTTATCTACAGGTTACATATCTACATGTTACATATCTACACGTTACGTATCTACACGTTATGTATCTACACGTTACATATCTACGTGTTACGTATCTACACGTTATGTATCTACACATTACGTATCTACACATTACGTATCTACAAGTTACGGATCTACAAGTTATGGATCTACAAGTTATGGATCTACAAGTTATGTATCTACATATTGTGTATCTACAAGATATGTATCTACATGTTACGTATCTACATGTTACGTATCTACAAGTTACGTATCTACAAGTTATGCATCTACAAGTTACGTATCTACAAGTTACGTATCTACATGTTACGTATCTACATGTTACGTATCTACATGTTACGTATCTACATGTTACGTATCTACATGTTACGTATCTACAAGTTATGTATCTACATGTTACGTATCTACAAGTTACGTATCTACATGACATGTATCTACATGATATGTATACAAGTTATGTATCTACATGTTACGTATCTACATGTTACGTATCTACAAGTTACGTATCTACAAGTTACGTATCTGCAAGTTACGTATCTGCAAGTTATGTATCTACACGTTACGTATCTACACGTTATGTATCTACATGTTATGTATCTACATGTTACGTATCTACATGTTACGTATCTACATGTTACGTATCTACAAGTTACGTATCTACATGTTACGTATCTACATGTTACGTATCTACAAGTTACGTATCTACAAGTTACGTATCTACATGTTACGTATCTACAAGTTATGTATCGACAAGTTATGTATCGACATGATATGTATCTACATGTTACGTATCTACATGTTACGTATCTACATGTTACGTATCTACATGTTACGTATCAACAAGTTACGTATCAACAAGTTATGTATCAGCAAGTTATGTATCTACAAGTTATGTATCTACAAGTTATGTATCTACAAGTTACGTATCTACATGTTACGTATCTACATGTTACGTATCTACATGTTACGTATCTACATGTTACGTATCTACATGTTACGTATCTACATGTTACGTATCTACATGTTACGTATCTACACGTTATGTATCTACACGTTACGTATCTACATGTTACGTATCTACATGTTACGTATCTACATGTTACGTATCTACAAGTTACGTATCTACATGTTACGTATCTACATGTTACGTATCTACAAGTTACGTATCTACAAGTTACGTATCTACATGTTACGTATCTACAAGTTATGTATCTACAAGTTATGTATCTACATGTTACGTACCTACATGTTACGTACCTACATGTTACATATCTACATGTTACGTATCTACATGTTACGTATCTACAAGTTATGTATCTACATGTTACGTATCTACATGTTACGTATCTACATGTTACGTATCTACATGTTACGTATCTACAAGTTATGTATCTACAAGTTATGTATCTACATGTTACGTACCTACATGTTACATATCTACATGTTACGTATCTACAAGTGACGTATCTACAAGTGACGTATCTACAAGTTATGTATCTACATGTTACGTATCATGTTACGTATCTACATGTTACGTATCTACAAGTTATGTACCTACAAGTTATGTACCTACAAGTTATGTATCTGCATGTTACGTATCTACATGTTACGTATCTACACGTTATGTACTGTATCTACAAGTTATGTATCTACATGTTACGTATCTACATGATATGTATCTCCATGTGCACAGCAGAGGAGCTGGTTAACTTATGAGAGTAGCGCATGTGTGTTTGTGAGAATGTCAAGGTGTTGGCTGATTGACGTCAGTGAGTGAGTGGGCGAGTAAAGAGAGAGCAGCAGGACAGGTGTAACAACTACATTCTATCTGTCATTGTTGTTGTTTTTTGCTATTTTTACTCACCAAGATGTTAATGCTTGTACTGTATGCACTTTGTGTGTGCGTTTTGACACATGAAAGAAGAAAAGTACCAGTATTTTTCAAAGGTGGTATAGTACCGATTTCAATTGATTGATACTTTATTAGTACCGGTATACCGTACAACCCTAGTCTCATCTCAATGTGGAGGAACAACAGCTTTACTCTCACCTCTTCCCGAATGAGAGCGCTTGTCCCGTGCTGGTGAATGGGATTACAGTCACACAGATTGAAATGTGCATTTGCAAATACCGTATTTTCCGGACTATAAGTCGCAGTTTTTTTCATAGTTTGGCCGGGGGTGCGACTTATACTCAGGAGCGACTTATGTGTGAAATTATTAACACATTACTGTAAAATACCAAATAATATTATTTAGCTCATTCACGTAAGAGTCTAGACGTATAAGATTTCATGGGATTTAGCGATTAAGAGTGACAGATTGTTTGGTAAATGTATAGCATGTTCTATATGTTATAGTTATTTGAATGACTCTTACCATAATATGTTACGTTAACATACCAGGCACGTTCTCAGTTGGTTTTTTATGCCTCATATAACGTACACTTATTCAGCCTGTTGTTCACTATTCTTGATTTATTTTAAATTGCCTTTCAAATGTCTATTCTTGGTGTTAGATTTTATCAAATACATTTCCCCCAAAAATGCGACTTATACTCCAGTGCGACTTATATATGTTTTTTTTCCTTCTTTATTATGCATTTTCGGCCGGTGCGACTTATACTCCGGAGCGACTTATAGTCCGAAAAATGCGGTAATTTTATTGCAATACTTGCACAGGACATCACTGTTTTGAGTGGGGATCTGCTTCCTAACTTAAATGTTGCCAGTCATGTAAATAAAACACAAAATCCTTTATTTTTGTCAAAGTCGCGCTGATATACACGAGTGGTGAAGGGATTTATACGGCCTCATTCCTGGCTGGATCTGTCGTGAGAAGAAGAGGAGGGGCAATCGGAGGGTTGCTGGTTACTGGGGTTCAATCCCCACCTTCTACCATCCTAGTCACGTCCGTTGTGTCCTTGGGCAAGACACTTCACCCTTGCTCCTGATGGCTGCTGGTTAGCGCCTTGCATGGCAGCTCCCGCCATCAGTGTGTGAATGTGTGTGTGAATGGGTGAATGTGGAAATACTGTCAAAGCGCTTTGAGTACCTTGAAGGTAGAAATGCGCTATACAAGTATAACCCATTTATCATTATTAATCATTTTCTAATGCAGTCTGCTGAAAATGATGGAAAGCGCCGCTCTACATAGCAAAGTTGGAAATGCCACGAAACACATTTTAAGATATTCTACTGCCATCTGGTGGCTAATGAGCATAGTGCCCCCCCCCAAATTTGTCACATTTTATGTGTCAAGTAAACTGTAATTAACAAAAACTGAACTAGCAATAAATGTATGCTGACATACAAGATGTTTTAATACAACATTTTTTTGTAATGCTCCAGCAAACCAAGTTTATTTATTTCCTTTGTTTGACTTGTAATAATATATGAAAACAGGTTGGAGACCCATGTGCTGCAGTATACAAGATGTACACAGACTACTCTAAAGTGGATCCAAGTTTACTTTTTATAGTGTTGTCCCTTGAGAAAATACACTGGCAGTAAAATGCTACTCACTTTTTTAAATCAAATGTAACTCAATGCAGTAGTTGGAGTATCTTGATGTGTATTTTGATTGTTGCATTTCACTTTTATTGTGACCTCTTTTTTTATTCTCTGATTCATCTTAACTCTGACTTCTTCTGAACTCCCCAGGGTCCACATATGGCGTCCTGCAGCTCTTCTCAAGCACAATCGTGGTAAGTTGGAACTTTTTTTAGTAGGTGTTTTTGTGCGGATTTGTTTGTATGTGTGCGTGCGTGTGCTTAACCAGACGTGTGCGTCCACAATGGTCGCACACGCTGCCGTCTGCGGTATTTCACGACAACAATAAACAGAGGTTGAAGGATGACCGGGGGTCACATGATACAAGCGTGCTCCAAGTTAGGCGCCGCATGCTAGTCAGCTCCCGATGCACGGAATGGATATTTTATTTTATTGACTTCATTTGACTTGTGAAGCTGCCAAAAAGAAGTAGTAGTGTGCGTCTGATGGGAGATTCTCAGCTCCTGACATGCACGATGGCGCAGTTGTCTTCTGTAGGCTCATGCCACCAATTAGGCTCAGATAAGGAGGGAACTGTTGGCCCCAGTGGAATCTGGATAAATGTACAAGAGTTGCTCCTAATTAACTTTTTTCTTCAGTTGTGTGTGTGTGTGTGTGTGTGTGTGTGTGTGTGTGTGTGTGTGTGTGTGTGTGTGTGTGTGTGTGTGTGTGTGTGTGTGTGTGTGTGTGTGTGTGTGTGTGCGTGTGCGTGTGCGTGTGCGTGTGTGAGGAGCGTAGTGAAAATCTAATAAAGCATGCACGACTGTTGCTGTAGTAGGAAGTGCAGGGTCTCACGTCAAAGACCGTTTTCCACGTGTCATAAACAGAAAGAAAAATGTGAAATGTTTCTAATTTATGCACACATCAGTATACAGCTGACGGCCACACTTCGACGTGCAGTACACGTTGCCTTTTTTTGAACACAAAAATAGCAAATTTGAGCACAATCCATCAATCAATCCACAATACGCCTAAATGCAGTGTCGCCGTACGGCCACAAGATGGCAGCAAATGACCATAAAATGTCAGCACAGTCTTCTCCTTTTCCAATAACATGATAGTTATACATTGTTTATTATGGGTGTCCAAAGGGCAAATGTCCCCATTATAAGAAGAAAATTATTAATAATAGCACAAAGCGTTGTATATAAATACTGTATATATAAGATTTGTTTATAACATTTAAAATATATATAAAAGAGGCATCCTTTTGATTTTTTTATGTAACAGTGGAACAAGTTCAAGATTCAAGATTCAGGATTGTTTATTGTCATATGCACAGTTAAACAGACAGTTTGCCATACAATGAAAATCTTACTTTGCTAGTCCACCCTTCAACAAGTCACACGGTACTTAGCTAAAATAAAAATAAAAATAAAAATGTATATACAAGGCACAGTAAGTAACATTACATTACTGCACCTTCTGATTGACAGTCAACAGTATAAATATGGAGTTATATATTTGTTATGTATTTAATTATACTTTATTTTGATGTACTTTATTTGTTTGTTTAGTTTTAGTTAACATTTCTTCTTGGTTATCGCTTTCTCTTTTTTCCCCAATCTTCTTGTCTTTCGTTTTATTTTGACCCTCACTGTCCTAAAACAACGTGCCGGTAACTAAATATAAACGGAAAAACAAAAAAATCTCACTCAATCTCGCAAGGTTGTGCAGGTGTACCTAATGAAATGGGTCGGGTATTGATCATTGATTAATTGGTTTACTTTGTTGGGATTCTCAGGGCGGCTGGAGCGACGTTGTGGGTCGCCGTCAGTCTCTGTTGACCTGCCTGCTGATCAGCGCTCTGGGCTACGGCCTGCTGGGAATGTCCACCAGCATCGCTTTGTTCGTGCTCTCACGGATTCCTGTCGGTGAGTAAGACGCCAGCATCATGTCCTCGATATCGTCTTCTTTTTGATCTTTAGTTGGTGTTCAGTAATCACATCTACTCCATTTAGTTTGACACGCTTCAAAATATTACAATCTCTTTAAGTCCACCAACTCATAGCTTCTTCGTTCTTATTATTACTAAGTAGGTAGAGCCAGAGATCCTCTATTTAACAGGAGCCCTCTGCTGGTTTTAAGGACCTACTGCAGAACACACACCAAAGATCCTGTATATGACAGGAGTGCACTGCTGTTTAATGGACCTCCCGAAGAAACACTAAACAAAGATCCTCCATTTGACAGAAGTGCCGTGATGGTTTTAAGAACTGTCTGCTAAAATGCTCAGTAAAGATCCTCTATATGACAGGAGCGCTTTGCTAATTTTTAAGGACCGTTGTGTCCTGAGCAAGACACTTCACCCTTGCTCCTGATGGGTGCTGGTTAGCGCCTTGCATGGCAGCTCCCTCCATCAGTGTGTGAATGTGTGTGTGAATGGGTAAATGTGGAAGTAGTGTCAAAGCGCTTTGAGTACCTTGAAGGTAGAAAAGCGCTATAAAAGTACAACCCATTTATCATTTATTTATTTACTGCAAAAACGCAAAGATCCAGTAGCCCTCTGTCGGTTTAAGAGACATTTGGCAAAAATGCTAGTCAAAGATCCTATGTATGACAAGAGTGCTCCTCTGCTTTTAAGGACCTACTGAAAACACTAGTCCAAGATCTTCTAAAAGACAGGAGCATATTGCTGGTATAAAGGATCTTGTGCAAAAACGTTTGTCATAGATCCTCTTGGAGCCCTCTGCAGGTTTTAAAAACATTCTGCCTAAATGCTTAGTCAAAGATCCCCTGTATGACAGACGCTTTTCGGCTTTTAGAGACCTACTGTAAAAACACAAACTATAGATTGTCTATACGACAGGAGCATTCTGTTGGTTAAAAGAAGTTCTGCAAAAATGCTTTCAAAGATCCTCTGTATAACAGGAGCCCTGTGCCGGTTTTAAAGACGTCCTGCCAAAGCGCCAGTCAAAGATCCTCTAAACGACAGTAATAGTCTGCTGCTTTTACGACCTACTGCAAAAACACACACCAAAGATCCTCTAACCTACAGGAGCGTATTGCTGGTTTAAAGGATGTAGTGCAAAAACGCTAGTCAAAGATTCTCTACATGACAGGAACCCTGTGCTGGTTTTTAAAGACATTCTGCAAAGACGTTAGTCAAAGTTCCTCTATACGACAGGAGCATATTGCTGGTGTAAAGAATGTTGTGGGGGAAAAAATCTAGTCAAAGGTCCTCTATATAACAGGAACCTTCTGTTTTAAAGAGGTTTTGCAAACATGCTTGCCAAAGATCGTCTATATGACAGGAGTGCTCTGCTGTATTTAAGGGCCTAATGAAAAATGTTAGTCAAAGTTCCTCTATAAAACAGGAGCATATTGCTGGTTTAAAGGATGTTGTGGGGAAAAATCTAGTCAAAGATCCTCTATATAACAGGAACCCTCTGTTTTAAAGAGGTTTTGCAAACATTCTTGCCAAAGATCGTCTATATGACAGGAGTGCTCTGCTGTTTTTAAGGGCCTAATGAAAAATGTTAGTCAAAGTTCCTCTATACCAGTGGTCCCCAACCTTTTTGTAGCTGCGGACCGGTTAACGCTTGAAAATTTGTCCCACGGACAAATTTGGTATTTTCTTTTTTTTGTCATAAAGAAATACAATCATGTGTGCTTACGGACTGTATCCCTGCAGACTGTATTGATTTATATTGATATATAATGTAGGAACCAGAAATATTAATAACAGAAAGAAACAACCCTTTTTATTTTATTTTTTTAATTTCTTCTTCGATCCACGGACCGGTACCAATCGATCCACGTACCGGTACCGGGCCGCGGCCCGGTAGTTGGGGACCACTGCTCTATACGACAGGAGAATAGTGCTGGTTTAAAGGATGTTGTGGGGGAAAAAATAGTCAAAGATCCTCTATATAACAGGAACGCTCTGCACGACCTCTGTTCAAAGATCATGTATTGCACAGGAGTAAAATGTGCACCTTTCGTCTCAGGGCTGTTCAAGCACTCCCTGTCCATCTGCAGAGCGCTGCTGTCCGACCTGGCGTCTGAGGCAGAGCGCCCTCTAGTGATGGGACATTTCAACGCCGCCTCCAGCGTGGGCTTCATTCTGGGCCCCATGGTGGGCGGCTACCTCACGGAGCACGAGGGCGGCTTCTACACCTCGGCCACGGCCTGCGCCGCCATCTTCCTGCTCAACGCAGGTGAGCCGACGCGCGGCCACGTTGTTGCGTAACACCGTGACTAATCAGAATGTGTTGCCAGGTGTGGTGTGGATGCTTCCATGGAGGGACATCCTGCTTCACTGCAACAAGTCTGTGAGCAACGGTTCTTCTGCACATGGCCACGCCCCCGCGCACTCTGACCCCGCCCTCCACATGCAAGAGAAAGAGGCGGGGGCCGGGCGGTGGGTGTCCTTGCTGCAGCCCGCCTGGCGACAGCTGTCCTCCGTGGGCTCCCGCATCCGCCTGGTGGCCTCCTCCGACATGTGGGACCTCTTCTTGGTGCGCCTGCTGATGGCGGTGGTCATCATGCTCTACTACAGCAACTTCTCCCTCGCCATGGAGGAGCGCTTCTCTCTCAAGCCCAAGACCACGGGCTACCTCATCAGCTACAGCAGCACGCTGGGGGCGCTGGCGGGCTTCCTGGTGGGGCCCCTCACCCAGCTGTACGCCCGCAACATGGCCGCCCTGCTGCTCCACTCCACGCTGCTCACCTGCGCGCTCATCTTCCTGTACGCCGCCGCCCCCGGCGTGTGGCAGGTGCTGCTCACCTCCACCTTCTTCGCCATCTCCACCACCGTCGGCCGCACCGCCATCACGGACCTGGAGTTGCAGAGGGGAGGGGCGCGGGCCAGCGGGACCCTGATCGGAGCGGGACAGTCGGTGACGGCCGTGGGTCGCGTGCTGGCTCCTCTTCTCTCGGGCGTCACTCAGGAGTTCAGCCCCTGCGGTCCCCCCAGCTTGGGAGTGCTGTTGGCGCTGGCGGCTGTAGGCGTCCTCCTACTTAGGATCCCCAAATGGACCAGAGTCCACTAAAATGGACAAACACTAAGTGAACTAAGACTGCTCTGAACTCCGCCTGCTGTTGAGATGAACACTTTTTTTTAAAAGGTTTGAAATGTCTTGTAAGCATCACTCAATTGTTGAACACATTTAATAAATATCATTTTCTATACATCACACATTAATACTATTTATAAAGAATCTTTGATTCATTCATATGTATTTTTTTCCCTTTTTTGCAGAAGGCCCCTAAAAAACAGCGGACTATTGCTGTCATAATAAGGATCTTTGTATTTTTGCATTAGGCCCATAAAAATAGCAGAGCACTCCTGTCATTTAAAAGGACATTTCATTTTTTATTTGTTTAAAAACAGCCTTAGTGATTTTATTTTTTGCAGAAGGTCCTTAAAAACAACCGCGTGATCCTGTCATAATAAGGATCTTTGATTTGGTTTTATTTTTGCATTAGGTCCTTAAAAATAGCAGAGCACTCCTGTCATATAAAAGGACATTCATTTTTTATTTGGTTAAAAACAGCCGCGGGTTCTGATTAGTGATTTTATTTTTTGCAGAAGATCCTTAAAAACAGCCGAGTGATCCTGTCATAAGGATCTTTGTTTTTATTTTTGCATTAGGTCCTTAAAAAAAGCAGAGCACTTCTGTCATATGAAGGACATTATCAGTTTTTATTTTATTCGTTTAAAAGCAGCAGCAGGGTTTGATTAGTGATTTTAGGTTTTGCAGAAGGTCCTTATAAACAGCGAGTGCAGCTGGGATAGGCTCCAGTCCCCCCTGATCCCGAGAGGGACAAGCGGTAGAAAGTGGATGGATTGATGTGACCATGCTGAAGTACGGTTAGTGGGCTCCAGCAGAGAACATGCACCATGACCTTTGACCCTAGAAACATCACCTGTACACAGTCAAGCGCTTGTTTTAACAAAGTCAAACTTTTATAAAAGGGAGTCCTGTTTAACCTTTGACCTGGTTTACCTCGCTCGTCTAACCTGTAAAAATGAGTGTTTTTGATATCCCCAGAAAGTTGACAAATCATTTAGGAAGAAGAAAAAAAAGTCACCTTTGACCTTGCTTGGATTTTACTGACGTCACATTTAAATATGCGTGGTAGTCAATCTAGCTCTGTTTTCAATGGGTACTCGGCGCCATTTAACGTATCTCAAAGAAAAACCGCCTTATTTGTGTGTTTTCTGCTGTACGAATCGTTCAAATCGCGAAAAGGATAAATGTTTCTTGAGAGTTCCTCGAGAAGTTTTAAAAAAGGAAAGACGGCGACAAGTCCTTGATGTCACTCAACAAAATCTCTTTTTTGATAAAGTATAGGGATAGATTCCATTGTATGGTTGGATATTTTGCTCGTACCTGCTTTTTGCAGGAAGATCTAAGCCTCTTGTGTACTCAGTTCGCACGCTGCTTGCTGCACAACAGCCATCTTGGCTTGGTGGACCACCACTGCCTTTCACTTGCAGGAAGAAGTCACATGACAGAATACAAGCAATTCCAAATGAAGAGTTATTTGGTCCACAAGTGTAACCATCAGGGAAGCATTTTGGCAATTCCACTTTTGATAACTTGCAATGCATCATAATATGGCATGTCCTAAAAAACATTATACTTTACACAGGGTCCAAAAAACTTAGATATATTTTTCAAAGATCCAGATTCATTACAAAGGAAGATTATGTAAATAAAATTATTCCAAAAAAAAAAATAGATGGAATGTATGGCTTTTTGAAGGGAGCCGCATCTTTAAAAGAGCCGTTCAAAAGAGAGGCTCATTATTATACAGTAGTTGGGGTTTTTTTTTATTAAGGAAACAGTTATACAATAATAATATAATTTGATAATAATTTGATTTACACACATATTACTCTATTGGCGAGAATTAAGAAATTTTAACCCGATGATTTTTTTCAGTTTTCATTGTAAACATTTAATAAAGCGTTGCAATATTTCCATGCTTCACGAGTTTGAATTTTAACTGACCTAAAAAAAGGCATAGCAGTTTAACAATGTACGAAAAATACTCAAACGTCACTAAGAATAAAATGCATAAATGGCTATAAAAAGTAGAAGTAAAACTACAAAAGAAATTTGGACATGATAAAAATGTGAGTACAAAATTGTACTACCATGGCAGGTGTGTGTACGCTTCAACTGCTACTCTCTAAAATAACAATCCTGACAGGTGAATCCACATAAAAATAAATACAATTAGAAATCATTTAAAAATTCATATTTCTTTATTTAAAGTTAAGTAAAGTTTTATTCAACTCTGACTTATTTTGCAGGGTGGCATCTGTAAAATGAACGGCTCACAACTGGCAATCGCTTCTCATTGTTCACTTCAAAGAGCCATTCAAAATACTTGATTTGTTCATGAATGTCACACTTCTAATAAACTCTTCGGGACTCGAACCGTGGTCACTTTGTTCAGAGAGACAGCA